>NW_025727722.1:340489-680978 GCF_021461385.2 Schistocerca piceifrons | reverse complement strand
TCCCGACTTAAGTACAAGGAGACTGACTCTTCTTACTGTCAATGTTTTAAACCATTCCTGTGACACTAGTTATAGATACCGATGGTTTACTTCAGGTTTACTATATGCCTCTGACCTTCTTATTGACGATCAAACACAGAAAATTCATCGGAATTAAATACAAATGGCACAATGCCGACTCAAGTACAAGACGACTGGCTCTTCTTACTGTCTATAGTTTGAGCCATTCCTGTGACTCTAGTTATAGATTCCGATGCTTCACTTCAGGTTTACTGTATCCAGCTGACCTTCTTATTGACGATGAAGCACAGAAATTGCATCGGAATTAAATACAAAAGGCAAAATGCAGACTTAAGTACAAGAAGACTGACTCTTCTTACTGTCTATGATTTGAACCATTCCTGTGACACTAGTTATAGGTTCCCATGCTTCACTTCAGTTTTACTGTATCCCTCTGACCTTATTGACGATAAAACACAGAAATTGCATCGGAATTAAATACAAAAGGCACAATGCCGACATAAGTACAAGAAGACTGACTCTTCTTATTGTCAATGTTTTCTACCATTCCGGTGACATTAGTTATAGTTTCCGATGTTTCACTTTAGGTAACTGTATCCAGCTGACCTTCTTATTGACGACGAAATACAGAAATTGCATCGTAATTATATACAAAAGGCACAATGCCGACAGAAGTACAAGAAGACTGACTCTTCTTAACTGTATATGTTTTGAACCATTCCTGTGACACTAGTTATAGATTCCGATGCTTCACTTCAGGTTTACTGTATCCCTCTGACCTTCTTATTGACGATGAAACACAGAAAATAGCATCTTAATTAAATACAAAAGGCACAATGCCGACTTCAGTACAAGAACACTAACTCATCTGACAGTCAATGGTTTTGAACCATTCCTGTTACCTAGTTATAGATTCCGATGCTTCACTTCGGGTTTTACTGTATCCCTCTGACCTTCTTATTGACGATGAAACACATAAATTGCATCGGAATTAAATACAAAAGGCACAATGCCGACTCAAGTACAAGAAGACTGGCCTCTTCTTACTGTTTATGATTTAAACCATTTCTGTGACACTAGTTATAGATTCCGATGCTTCACTTCAGGTTTACTGTATCCCTCTGACCTTCTTATTGACGTAGAAACACAGATATTGCATCGGAATTAAATACAACAGGCACAATGACGACTTAAGTACAAAGAAGACTGACCCATCCCACTGTCTTTGTTTTGAACCATTCCTGTGACACTAGTTATAGATTCCGATGCTTCACTTCAGGATCATTGTATCCCTCTGACCTTCGTATTGACGATGAAACACAGAAATTGCATCGGAATTAAATACAAATGGCAAAAATGCCGACTTAAGTACAAAAAGAGTGACTCTTCTTACTGTCTATGGTTTGAACCATTCCTGTGACACTAGTTATAGATTCCGATTCTACACTTCAGGTTTACTGTATCCCTGTGAGCTTCTTATTGACGATGAAACACAGAAATTGCATCGGAATTATATACAAAAGGCACAATGCCGACTTAAGTGCAAGAAGACTGACTCTTCTTACTGTCAATGTTTGAACCATTCCTGTGACACTAGTTATAGATTCCGATGGTTTACTTCAGGTTTTACTATATCCCCTCTGACCTTCTTATTGACGATCAAAACACAGAAACTTCATCGGAAATTAAATACAAAAGGCACAATGCCGACTCAAGTACAAGACGACTGGCTCTTCTTACTGTCTATGTTTTGAGCCATTCCTGTGACACTAGTTATAGATTCCGATGCTTCACTTCAGGTTTTTCTGTATCCAGCTGACCTTCTTATTGACGATGAAGCACAGAAATTGCATCGGAATTAAATACAAAAGGCAAAATGCCGACTTAAGTACAAGAAGACTGACCCTTCTTACTGTCTATGATTTGAACCATTCCTGTGACACTAGTTACAGGTTCCCATGCTTCACTTCACTTTTACTGTATTCCTCTGACCTTCTTATTGACGATGAAACACAGAAATTGCATCGGAATTAAATACAAAAGGCACAATGCCGACTTAAGTAGAAGAATACTGACTCTTCCTACTGTCTATGATTTGAACCATTCCTGTGACACTCGTTATAGATTCCGATGCTTCACTTCAGGTTTACTGTATCCCTTTCACCTTCCTATTGACGATTGAAACACAGAAATTGCATTTTAATTAAATACAAAAGGCACAATGCCGACTTAAGTACAAGATAACTGACTCTTCCTACTGACTACGTTTTGAACCATTCCTGTGACACTAGTTATAGATTCCGATGCTTCACTTCAGGGTTTACTGTATCCAGCTGACCTTCTTATTGACGATGAAACACGTAAATTGCATCGGAATTAGATACAAAATGCACAATGCCGACTGAAGTACAAAAAGAATGGGTCTTCTTAATGTCTATGTTTTTGAACCATTCCTGTGACACTAGTTATAGATTCCGATGCTTCACTTCAGGTTTAACTGTATCCCTCAGACCTTCTTATTGACAATGAAACACAGAAATTGCATCCTAATTAAATACAAAAGGCACAATGCCGACTCAAATACAAGAAGACTGGCTCTTCTTACTGTCTATGATTTGAACCATTCCTGTGACACTAGTTATAGATTACGATGCTTCACTTCAGGTTTACTGTATCCCTGTGAGCTTCTTATTGACGATGAAACACAGAAAATTGCATCGGAATTATATACAAAAGGCACAATGCCGACTTAAGTACAAGAAGACTGACTCTTCTTACTGTATATGTTTTGAACCATTCCTGTGACACTAGTTATAGATTCCGATGTTTCACTTCAGGTTTACTGTATCCCTCTGACCTTCTTATTGACGATGAAACACAGAAATAGCATCTTAATTAAATACAAAAGGCACAATGCCGACTTAAGTACAAGATAACTGACTCTTCCTACTGACTACGTTCTTGAACAATTCCTGTGACACTAGTTATAGATTCCGATGCTTCACTTCAGGTTTACTGTATCCAGCTGACCTTCTTATTGACGATGAAACACGTAAATGTGCATCGGAATTAGATACAAAATGCACAATGCCGACTTAAGTACAAAAAGAATGGGTCTTCTTACTGTCTATGTTCTTGAACCATTCCCTGTGACACTAGTTATAGTTTCCGATGCTTCACACTTCAGGTTTACTGTATCCCTCTGACCTTCTTATTGACAATGAAACACAGAAATTGCATCCTAATTAAATACAAAAGGCACAATGCCGACTCAAATACAAGAAGACTGGCTCTTCTTACTGTCTATGATTTGAACCATTCCTGTGACACTAGTTATAGATTACGATGCTTCACTTCAGGTTTACTGTATCCCTGTGAGCTTCTTATTGACGATGAAACACAGAAATTGCATCGGAATTATATACAAAAGGCACAATGCCGATTTAAGTACAAGAAGACTGACTCTTCTTACTGTCAATGTTTTGAACCATTCCTGTGACACTAGTTATAGATTCCGATGGTTTACTTCAGGTTTACTATATCCCTCTGACCTTCTTATTGACGATCAAACACCGAAAATTCATCGGAATTAAATACAAAAGGCACAATGCCCACTCAAGTACAAGACGACTGGCTCTTCTTACTGTCTATGTTTTGAGCCATTCCTGTGACACTAGTTATAGATTCCGATGCTTCACTTCAGGTTTACTGTATCCAGCTGACCTTCTTATTGACGATGAAGCACAGAAATTGCATCGGAATTAAATACAAAAGGCAAAATGCCGACTTAAGTACAAGAAGACTGACTCTTCTTACTGTCTATGATTTGAACCATTACTGTGACACTAGTTACAGGTTCCCATGCTTCACTTCAGTTTTACTGTATCCCTCTGACCTTCTTATTGACGATGAAAGACAGAAATTGCATCGGAATTAAATACAAAAGGCACAATGCCGAATTAAGTATAAGAAGACTGACTCTTCCTACTGTCTATGATTTGAACCATTCCTGTGACACTAGTTATAGATTCCGATGCTTCACTTCAGGATCATTGTATCCCTCTGACCTTCGTATTGACGATGAAACACAGAAATTGCATCGGAATTAAATACAAATGGCAAAATGCCGACTTAAGTACAAAAAGAGTGGACTCTTCTTACTGTCTATGATTTGAACCATTCCTGTGACACTAGTTATAGATTCCGATGCTACACTTCAGGTTTACTGTTTCCCCTGTGAGCTTCTTATTGACGATTGAAACACAGAAATTGCATCGGAATTATATACAAAAGGCACAATGCCGACTTAAGTGCAAGAAGACTGACTCTTCTTACTGTCAATGTTTGAACCATTCCTGTGACACTAGTTATAGATTCCGATGGTTTACTTCAGGTTTACTATATCCCTCTGACCTTCTTATTGACGATCAAACACAGAAAATTCATCGGAATTAAATTCAAAAGGGCACAATGCCGACTCAAGTACAAGACGACTGGCTCTTCTTACTGTCTATGTTTTGAGCCATTCCTGTGACACTAGTTATAGATTCCGATGCTTCACTTCAGGTTTTTCCTGTATCCAGCTGACCTTCTTATTGACGATGAAGCACAGAAATTGCATCGGAATTAAATACAAAAGGCAAAATGCCGACTTAAGTACAAGAAGACTGACCCTTCTTACTGTCTATGATTTGAACCATTCCTGTGACACTAGTTACAGGTTCCCATGCTTCACTTCAGTTTTACTGTATTCCTCTGACCTTCTTATTGACGATGAAACACAGAAATTGCATCGGAATTAAATACAAAAGGCACAATGCCGACTTAAGTAGAAGAATACTGACTCTTCCTACTGACTACGTTTTGAACCATTCCTGTGGACACTAGTTATAGATTCCGATGCTTCACTTCAGGTTTACTGTATCCAGCTGACCTTCTTATTGACGATGAAACACGTAAATTGCATCGGAATTAGATACAAAATGCACAATGCCGACTTAAGTACAAAAAGATTGGGTCTTCTTACTGTCTATGTTTTTGAACCATTCCTGTGACACTAGTTATAGTTTCCGATGCTTCACTTCAGGTTTACTGTATCCCTCTGACCTTCTTATTGACAATGAAACACAGAAATTGCATCCTAATTAAATACAAAAGGCACAATGCCGACTCAAATACAAGAAGACTGGCTCTTCTTACTGTCTATGTTTTGAAGCATTCCTGTGACACTAGTTATAGATTCCGATGCTTCACTTCAGGTTTACTGTTTCCCAATGACCTTCTTATTGACGATAAAACACAGAAATTGCATCGGAATTTAATACAAAAGGCACAATGCCGACTCAAGTACAAGAAGACTGGCTCTTCTTACTGTCTATGTTTTGAACCATTTCTGTGACACTAGTTATAGATTCCGATGCATCCCTTCAGGAATACTATATCCCTCTGACCTTCTTATTGACGAACAAACACAGATATTGCATCGGAATTAAATACAAAAGGCACAATGCCGACTTAAGAACAAGAAGACTGACCCTTCTTACTGTCTAAGTGTTGAACCATTCCTGTGACACTAGTTATAGATACCGATGGTTCACTTCAGGTTTACTGTATCCCTCTGACCTTCGTATTGACGATGAAACACTGAAATTGCATCGGAATTAAATACAAATGGCAAAATGCCGACTTAAGTACAAAAGGACTGACTCTGGTTACTGTCTACGTTTCGAACCTTTCCTGTGACACTAGTTATAGATTCCGATGCTTGACTTCAGGTTTACTGATTCCCTGACCTTCTTATAGACAAAGAAACACATAAATTGCATCGGAAATATATACAAAAGGCACAATGCCGACTCAAGTACAAGAAGACTGGCTCTTCTTACTGTCTATGATTTAAATCATTTCTGTGACACTAGTTATAGATTCCGATGCTTCACTTCAGGTTTACTGTATCCCTCTGACCTGCTTATTGACGTAGAAACACAGATATTGCATCAGAATCAAATACAAAAGCCACAATGACGACTTTAGTACAAGAAGACTGACCCATCGCACTGTCTTTGCTTTGAACCATGCCTGTGACACTAGTTATAGATTCCGATGCTTCACTTCAGGTTCACTGTATCCCTCTGACCTTCGTATTGACGATGAAACACTGAAATTGCATCGGAATTAAATACAAATGGCAAAATGCCGACTTAAGTACAAAAAGAGTGACTCTTCTTACTGTCTATGATTTGAACCATTCCTGTGACACTAGTTATAGATTCCGATGCTTCACTTCAGGTTTACTGTATCCCTGTGAGCTTCTTATTGACGATGAAACACAGAAATTGCATCGGAATTATATACAAAAGGCACAATGCCGACTTAAGTACAAGAAGACTGACTCTTCTTATTGTCAATGTTTTGAACCATTCCTGTGACACTAGTTATAGATTCCGATGGTTTACTTCAGGTTTACTATATCCCTCTGACCTTCTTATTGACGATCAAACACCGAAAATTCATCGGAATTAAATACAAAAGGCACAATGCCCACTCAAGTACAAGACGACTGGCTCTTCTTACTGTCTATGTTTTGAGCCATTCCTGTGACACTAGTTATAGATTCCGATGCTTCACTTCAGGTTTACTGTATCCAGGTGACCTTCTTATTGACGATGAAACACGTAAATTGCATCGGAATTAAATACAAAATGCACAATGCCGACTTAAGTACAATAAGACTGACCCTTCTTACTGTCTAAGTTTTGAACCATTCCTGTGACACTAGTTATAGATACCGATGTTTCACTTCAGGTTTACTGTATCCCTCTGACCTTCGTATTGACGATGAAACACAGAAATTGCATCGTAATTAAATACAAAAGGCACAATGCCGACTCAAATACAAGAAGACTGGCTCTTCTTACTGTCTATGTTTTGAACCATTTCTGTGACACTAGTTATAGATTCCGATGCTGCACTTCAGTTTTACTGTATAACTCTGACCTTCTTAATGACGAAGATACACAGATATTGCATCGGAAATAAATACAAAAGGCACAATGCCGACTTAAGTACAAGAAGACTGACCCTTCTTACTGTCTAAGTTTTGAACCATTCCTGCGACACTAGTTATAGATACCGATGTTTCACTTCAGGTTTACTGTATCCCTCTGACCTTCGTATTGACGATGAAACACAGAAATTGCATCGGAATTAAATACAAAAGGCACAATGCCGACTCAAATACAAGAAGACTGGCTCTTCTTACTGTCTATGTTTTGAACCATTTCTGTGACACTAGTTATAGATTCCGATGCCTCACTTCATCTTTACTGTATAACTCTGACCTTCTTATTGACGTAGAAACACAGATATTGCATCAGAATTAAATACAAAAGGCACAATGACGACTTAAGTACAAGAAGACTGACCCATCCCACTGACTTTGTTTTGAACCATTCCTGTGACACTAGTTATAGATTCCGATGGTTTACTTCAGGTTTACTATATCCCTCTGACCTTCTTATTGACGATCAAACACAGAAAATTTATCGGAATTAAATACAAAAGGCACAATGCCGACTCAAGTACAAGACGACTGGCTCTTCTTACTGTCTATGTTTTGAGCCATTCCTGTGACACTAGTTATAGATTCCGATGCTTCACTTCAGGTTTACTGTATCCAGCTGACCTTCTTATTGACGATGAAGCACAGAAATTGCATCGGAATTAAATACAAAAGGCACAATGCCGACATAAGTATAAGAAGACTGACTCTTCCTAATGTCTATGTTTTGAACCAATCCTGTGACATTAGTCTAGAGATTCCGATGCTTCACTTCAGGTTTTCTGTATCCCTCTGACCTCTTTATCGTCGATGAAACACATAAATTGCATCTGAATTAAATACAAAAGGCACAATGCCGACTCAAGTACAAGAAGACTGGCTCTTCTTACTGTCTATGATGTAAACCATTTCTGTGACACTAGTTATAGATTCCGATGCTTCACTTCAGGTTTACTGTATCCCTCTGACCTTCTTATTGACGTAGAAACACAGATATTGCATCGGAATTAAATACAAAAGGCACAATGACGACTTAAGTACAAGAAGACTGACATATCCCACTGTCTTTGTTTTGAACCGTTCCTGTGACACTAGTTATAGATTCCGGTGCTTCACTTCAGGTTCACTGTATCCCTCTTACCTTCGTATTGACGATGAAACACAAAAATTGCATCGGAATTAAATACAAATGGCAAAATGCCGACTTAAGTACAAAAAGAGTGACTCTTCTTACTGTCTATGATTTGAACCATTCCTGTGACACTAGTTATAGATTCCGATGCTTCACTTCAGGTTTACTGTATCCCTGTGAGCTTCTTATTGACGATGAAACACAGAAATTGCATCGGAATTATATACAAAAGGCACAATGCCGACTTACGTACAAGAAGACTGACTCTTCCTAATGTCTATGTTTGAACCAATCCTGTGACACCAGTTTTAGATTACGATGCTTCACTTCAGGTTTTCTGTATCCCTCTGACCTCTTTATCGACGATGAAACACATAAATTGCATCTGAATTAAATACAAAAGGCACAATGCCGACTCAAGTACAAGAAGGCTGGCTCTTCTTACTGTCTATGATTTAAACCAATTCTGTGACACTAGTTATAGATTCCGATGCTTCACTTCAGGTTTACTGTATCCCTCTGACCTTCTTATTGACGTAGAAACACAGATATTGCATCGGAATTAAATACAAAAGGCACAATGACGACTTAAGTACAAGAAGACTGACCCATCCCACTGTCTTTGTTTTGAACCATTCCTGTGACACTAGTTATAGATTCCGATGCTTCACTTCAGGTTCACTGTATCCCTCTGACCTTCGTATTGACGATGAAACACAGAAATTGCATCGGAATTAAATACAAATGGCAAAATGCCGACTTAAGTACAAAAAGAGTGACTCTTCTTACTGTCTATGATTTGAACCATTCCTGTGACACTAGTTATAGATTCCGATGCTTCACTTCAGGTTTACTGTATCCCTGTGAGCTTCTTATTGACGATGAAACACAGAAATTGCATCGGAATTATATACAAAAGGCACAATGCCGACTTAAGTAGAAGAAGACTGACTCTTCCTACTGTCTATGATTTGAACCATTCCTGTGACACTCGTTATAGATTCCGATGCTTCACTTCAGGTTTACTGTATCCCTTTCACCTTCCTATTGACGATGAAACTCAGAAATTGCATTTTAATTAAATAGAAAAGGCACAATGCCGACTTAAGTACAAGATAACTGACTCTTCCTACTGACTACGTTATGAACCATTCCTGTGACACTAGTTATAGATTCCGATGCTTCACTTCAGGTTTACTGTATCCAGCTGACCTTCTTATTGACGATGAAGCACAGAAATTGCATCGGAATTAAATACAAAAGGCAAAATGCAGACTTAAGTTCAAGAAGACTGACTCTTCTTACTGTATATGTTTGAACCATTCCTGTGACACTAGTTATAGATTCCGATGCTTCACTTCAGGTTTACTGTATCCCTCAGACCTTCTTATTGACGATGAAACACAGAAATAGCATCTTAATTAAATACAAAAGGCACAATGCCGACTTCAGTACAAGAACACTAACTCATCTGACAGTCAATGGATTGAACCATTCCTGTTACACTAGTTATAGATTCCGATGCTTCACTTCAGTTTGACTGTATAACTCTGACCTTCTTAATGACGAAGGAACACAGATATTGCATCGGAATTAAATACATAAGGCACAATGCCGACTTCAGTACAAGAAGACTGACCCTTCTTACTGTCAATGTTGTGAACCATTCCTGGTACACTAGTTATGGATTCCGATGCTTCACTTCAGGTTTACTGTATGCCTCTGACCTCCTTATTGACGTTGAAGCACAGAAATTGCATCGGAATTTAATACAAATGGCAAAATGCCGACTTAAGTACAAAAAAGTGACTCTTCTTACTGTCTATGATTTGAACCATTCCTGAGACACTAGTTATAGATTCCGGTGCTTCACTTCAGGTTTACTGTATCCCTGTGAGCTTCTTATTGACGATGAAACACAACAATTGCATCGGAATTATATACAAAAGGCACAATCCCGACTTAAGTACAAGAAGACTGACTCTTCTTACTGTCAATGTTTTAAACCATTCCTGTGACACTAGTTATAGATACCGATGGTTTACTTCAGGTTTACTATATGCCTCTGACCTTCTTATTGACGATCAAACACAGAAAATTCATCGGAATTAAATACAAATGGCACAATGCCGACTCAAGTACAAGACGACTGGCTCTTCTTACTGTCTATAGTTTGAGCCATTCCTGTGACTCTAGTTATAGATTCCGATGCTTCACTTCAGGTTTACTGTATCCAGCTGACCTTCTTATTGACGATGAAGCACAGAAATTGCATCGGAATTAAATACAAAAGGCAAAATGCAGACTTAAGTACAAGAAGACTGACTCTTCTTACTGTCTATGATTTGAACCATTCCTGTGACACTAGTTATAGGTTCCCATGCTTCACTTCAGTTTTACTGTATCCCTCTGACCTTCTTATTGACGATAAAACACAGAAATTGCATCGGAATTAAATACAAAAGGCACAATGCCGACATAAGTACAAGAAGACTGACTCTTCTTATTGTCAATGTTTTCTACCATTCCGGTGACATTAGTTATAGTTTCCGATGTTTCACTTTAGGTAACTGTATCCAGCTGACCTTCTTATTGACGACGAAATACAGAAATTGCATCGTAATTATATACAAAAGGCACAATGCCGACAGAAGTACAAGAAGACTGACTCTTCTTACTGTATATGTTTTGAACCATTCCTGTGACACTAGTTATAGATTCCGATGCTTCACTTCAGGTTTACTGTATCCCTCTGACCTTCTTATTGACGATGAAACACAGAAATAGCATCTTAATTAAATACAAAAGGCACAATGCCGACTTCAGTACAAGAACACTAACTCATCTGACAGTCAATGGTTTGAACCATTCCTGTTACACTAGTTATAGATTCCGATGCTTCACTTCGGGTTTACTGTATCCCTCTGACCTTCTTATTGACGATGAAACACGTAAATTGCATCGGAATTAAATACAAAATGCACAATGCCGACTTAAGTACAAAAAGAATGGGTCTTCTTACTGTCTATGTTTTGAACCATTCCTGTGACACTAGTTATAGATACCGATGCTTCACTTGAGGTTTACTGTATCCCTCTGACCTTCGTATTGACGATGAAACACAGAAATCGCATCGGAATTAAATACAAATGGCAAAATGCCGACTTAAGTACAAAAAAGTGACTCTTCTTACTGTCTATGATTTGAACCATTCCTGAGACACTAGTTATAGATTCCGGTGCTTCACTTCAGGTTTACTGTATCCCTGTGAGCTTCTTATTGACGATGAAACACAAAAATTGCATCGGAATTATATACAAAAGGCACAATCCCGACTTAAGTACGAGGAGACTGACTCTTCTTACTGTCAATGTTTTAAACCATTCCTGTGACACTAGTTATAGATACCGATGGTTTACTTCAGGTTTACTATATGCCTCTGACCTTCTTATTGACGATCAAACACAGAAAATTCATCGGAATTAAATACAAATGGCACAATGCCGACTCAAGTACAAGACGACTGGCTCTTCTTACTGTCTATAGTTTGAGCCATTCCTGTGACTCTAGTTATAGATTCCGATGCTTCACTTCAGGTTTACTGTATCCAGCTGACCTTCTTATTGACGATGAAGCACAGAAATTGCATCGGAATTAAATACAAAAGGCAAAATGCAGACTTAAGTACAAGAAGACTGACTCTTCTTACTGTCTATGATTTGAACCATTCCTGTGACACTAGTTATAGGTTCCCATGCTTCACTTCAGTTTTACTGTATCCCTCTGACCTTCTTATTGACGATAAAACACAGCAATTGCATCGGAATTAAATACAAAAGGCACAATGCCGACATAAGTATAAGAAGACTGACTCTTCCTAATGTCTATGTTTTGAACCAATCCTGTGACATTAGTCTAGAGATTCCGATGCTTCACTTCAGGTTTTCTGTATCCCTCTGACCTCTTTATCGTCGATGAAACACATAAATTGCATCTGAATTAAATACAAAAGGCACAATGCCGACTCAAGTACAAGAAGACTGGCTCTTCTTACTGTCTATGATGTAAACCATTTCTGTGACACTAGTTATAGATTCCGATGCTTCACTTCAGGTTTACTGTATCCCTCTGACCTTCTTATTGACGTAGAAACACAGATATTGCATCGGAATTAAATACAAAAGGCACAATGACGACTTAAGTACAAGAAGACTGACATATCCCACTGTCTTTGTTTTGAACCGTTCCTGTGACACTAGTTATAGATTCCGGTGCTTCACTTCAGGTTCACTGTATCCCTCTTACCTTCGTATTGACGATGAAACACAAAAATTGCATCGGAATTAAATACAAATGGCAAAATGCCGACTTAAGTACAAAAAGAGTGACTCTTCTTACTGTCTATGATTTGAACCATTCCTGTGACACTAGTTATAGATTCCGATGCTTCACTTCAGGTTTACTGTATCCCTGTGAGCTTCTTATTGACGATGAAACACAGAAATTGCATCGGAATTATATACAAAAGGCACAATGCCGACTTACGTACAAGAAGACTGACTCTTCCTAATGTCTATGTTTGAACCAATCCTGTGACACCAGTTTTAGATTACGATGCTTCACTTCAGGTTTTCTGTATCCCTCTGACCTCTTTATCGACGATGAAACACATAAATTGCATCTGAATTAAATACAAAAGGCACAATGCCGACTCAAGTACAAGAAGGCTGGCTCTTCTTACTGTCTATGATTTAAACCAATTCTGTGACACTAGTTATAGATTCCGATGCTTCACTTCAGGTTTACTGTATCCCTCTGACCTTCTTATTGACGTAGAAACACAGATATTGCATCGGAATTAAATACAAAAGGCACAATGACGACTTAAGTACAAGAAGACTGACCCATCCCACTGTCTTTGTTTTGAACCATTCCTGTGACACTAGTTATAGATTCCGATGCTTCACTTCAGGTTCACTGTATCCCTCTGACCTTCGTATTGACGATGAAACACAGAAATTGCATCGGAATTAAATACAAATGGCAAAATGCCGACTTAAGTACAAAAAGAGTGACTCTTCTTACTGTCTATGATTTGAACCATTCCTGTGACACTAGTTATAGATTCCGATGCTTCACTTCAGGTTTACTGTATCCCTGTGAGCTTCTTATTGACGATGAAACACAGAAATTGCATCGGAATTATATACAAAAGGCACAATGCCGACTTAAGTAGAAGAAGACTGACTCTTCCTACTGTCTATGATTTGAACCATTCCTGTGACACTCGTTATAGATTCCGATGCTTCACTTCAGGTTTACTGTATCCCTTTCACCTTCCTATTGACGATGAAACTCAGAAATTGCATTTTAATTAAATAGAAAAGGCACAATGCCGACTTAAGTACAAGATAACTGACTCTTCCTACTGACTACGTTATGAACCATTCCTGTGACACTAGTTATAGATTCCGATGCTTCACTTCAGGTTTACTGTATCCAGCTGACCTTCTTATTGACGATGAAGCACAGAAATTGCATCGGAATTAAATACAAAAGGCAAAATGCAGACTTAAGTTCAAGAAGACTGACTCTTCTTACTGTATATGTTTGAACCATTCCTGTGACACTAGTTATAGATTCCGATGCTTCACTTCAGGTTTACTGTATCCCTCAGACCTTCTTATTGACGATGAAACACAGAAATAGCATCTTAATTAAATACAAAAGGCACAATGCCGACTTCAGTACAAGAACACTAACTCATCTGACAGTCAATGGATTGAACCATTCCTGTTACACTAGTTATAGATTCCGATGCTTCACTTCAGTTTGACTGTATAACTCTGACCTTCTTAAGGGGGGACGTACATGAAAATGACCAAATTTGTGAAAAAAATTTTATTGGCTCTTCATTTACTACATGGTATTGAAATTTCAATTACCAAATATTACGTTCCAATTCCGCTTCTAAGGGGGAAAAAAATAATAATTTGTAATAGCTTGCACAGGGCGACGCCCCCCCATCTTGGTCTTCATCCTCTCGTATATCTATTTATACTGCGTTTTTTTCCAGTTTTGTGCAGTCACAATGCAGGGAACGTTTGTGTACTACATCAAGAAGGCTGTGGAATAATATCTCTGCCGCTGGTTTTATATTCTTTGATTTATAGCGTTTGTTTACGAGTGTTTGTTTGGAATACATTTTTACGAAAGTTGTAAGTAGACTTGTTATTATATTTTGCAGCATGCCGCGTTCTAGTAAGGTGTTTAAAAAGGTTAGAAAGTGTCAAGCTTCTCGATGTAGTAAAGACAACTTGAAAACCAGCCCCATAATAACAAATGGAAACGATACTTCAACCAAGAAAGCGAGTGCTTCGAGAAGGAAAATTGACAGCTGTCAATCACTTGATGATTGTGGCTCAGACACTCAAGCTACTAGTGGTTTTAGGCTTATTGATTTGAAAATACTATCTGATATTATATCATCTGCTTGTGTATGTGCTGACTGTGGTGCAAAAAGTTTGAGATTATATGACGAAGAAAACAGAATTGGAATAGTGTGTATGTTGCATCTTACTTGTGAAAGCTGTCATTCAGACACTGCTTTTAGAACTTCGGCATCAAGTAACCGGATATATGAAGCAAATATGCGTTTAATATATGGCATGAGATGTTTGGGCATAGGCAGGGAAGGTACCAGACTGTTTTGTGGGATCATGAACATGCCACAACCAAGTGCTAGGTACACCACTGGAAATAAAACACTGCTAAGTGCTCTTCAAGAGGAAGTGGAAGAAAACTTGAAGTCCTCTGCAAAGGAAGCTGTGAAGATGAATAGTGAACTAAAGACAGAAGCAGATAACACGCCAGACACCGATTTGTGTGTGTCATGTGATGGAACGTGGATGAAGCGTGGACATACATCACTGTATGGAGTATCATCTGTCATTAGTGTTGATACTGGAAAAATTCTTGACGTTCAGGTAATGAGCAAATATTGCTATAGCTGTGTACTCGGAAAGAGAGCTGGTGAAGTGGAAGAAAATAAGTGGCAGGTTGAACACAAGAAAGTGTGCTGTAGAAATTATTCTGGTTCTAGTGGTGGAATGGAACCTGCAGCTATGAAACTTATGTTCCATCGAAGTGTGGAAAAGTACGGTGTTAGATACACAAAATACCTTGGTGATGGTGACTCCAGCTCCTTCAAAACTGTTTTGGAAAGTGAACCTTATGGTCCCCATTGTGCTATAGAAAAGTTGGAATGTGTTGGACATGTGCAAAAACGAATGGGAGGCAGACTTTTAAAATTGAAACGTGAATTGAAGGGCAGGAAACTTGAGGATGGAAAACTTTTAGGTGGTCCCAACAGACTCACAGACAAAGAAATTCATTCTTTACAAGTGTACTATGGCAAGGCAATAAGGGACAACAGTGGAAATTTGAATAACATGCAGAAGGCTGTGTGGTCTATTTATTTTCATAAACTATCCACAGATGACAAACCTGTACATAATTT
The DNA here is from genome assembly GCF_021461385.2 of Schistocerca piceifrons. NCBI lineage: Eukaryota > Metazoa > Arthropoda > Insecta > Orthoptera > Acrididae > Schistocerca > Schistocerca piceifrons. Next base: position 665,246 of record NW_025727722.1, on the reverse strand, counting down.
GTGTGACATATCGTGGTGCAAATTCAAGCAGGCTGAGCGTGATGGCATGAACTATTCACACAAGCACAGTTTACCTGTGGCTGTTTTAAGTGCTATAAAACCAACATTTAGGTGTTTAGCAGAGCCAGACCTCCTACGAAAGTGTGTGCATGGAAAGACACAAAACCCTAATGAAAGTTACAACTCACTGATTTGGAAACGTTGCCCAAAAACAACATTTGTTTCAACAATTATTGTTGAAATTGCTGCATATGATGCTTGTTTAGTTTTTAACAATGGTAATCTTGGAAGAATAAAAACTCTACAGAGGCTAGGATTTCATCCAGGAGCTTTCACCTATTCAATATTGAAGGACATCGATGACAAAAGAGTTGCTGCGGCTGATATTACAGCCAATAAAATTGAACAGCAGGTTAACCAAAGAAGACAAGCAAAGAAGAGACTGCTTGCAGATGAAGAGGAGTATGCATATGGCTTGCACTAGTTCACACAGAGACGGTAAGACCTAATACAAACACTATCAAATCATTGATTCAGTTTTCCCGTAACTTACATTTTTATAACTTTATGTACCTTTTTCTCAAAAACCACAAAAGGTAGAGAAGTGAAATTTGGTATATGACTAGTCAGTACTATAGTGAAAAATTCTGTGGAAGGAATTTTCATTTAATAAAATAGTAAGGTATTTATGGTAGAAAATATTCCTTAAATTTGATATATTATTTTTCAGGGAAATTGGGAGACCCGTAAAAACTGAACAAAAGAAGATATAAAAATTCTGCTCCACAGAGTTTTGTAATTATTTGGTATGAAAGTGTGTACAAAAATTCATTAACATTGCTCTCACAGTTTTCTCAAAAAAGGAACATTTGTAATTACATTGTTGAAAAAAAATTAATTGTTAATAATTAAAGATGTAAAAGGTCAATAAAAATGAAAATTTAGGTTCATATGCGCATAACATTTCTTAATAACTGTACCAAATTTGGATTGATTATCTTAAAAAATTAGAGTTTTATAAAATACTTTTAAAATTACTGCAGTTTCGTGTACGTCCCCCCTTAATGACGAAGGAACACAGATATTGCATCGGAATTAAATACATAAGGCACAATGCCGACTTCAGTACAAGAAGACTGACCCTTCTTACTGTCTATGTTGTGAACCATTCCTGGTACACTAGTTATGGATTCCGATGCTTCACTTCAGGTTTACTGTATGCCTCTGACCTCCTTATTGACGTTGAAGCACAGAAATTGCATCGGAATTTAATACAAATGGCAAAATGCCGACTTAAGTACAAAAAAGTGACTCTTCTTACTGTCTATGATTTGAACCATTCCTGAGACACTAGTTATAGATTCCGGTGCTTCACTTCAGGTTTACTGTATCCCTGTGAGCTTCTTATTGACGATGAAACACAACAATTGCATCGGAATTATATACAAAAGGCACAATCCCGACTTAAGTACAAGAAGACTGACTCTTCTTACTGTCAATGTTTTAAACCATTCCTGTGACACTAGTTATAGATACCGATGGTTTACTTCAGGTTTACTATATGCCTCTGACCTTCTTATTGACGATCAAACACAGAAAATTCATCGGAATTAAATACAAATGGCACAATGCCGACTCAAGTACAAGACGACTGGCTCTTCTTACTGTCTATAGTTTGAGCCATTCCTGTGACTCTAGTTATAGATTCCGATGCTTCACTTCAGGTTTACTGTATCCAGCTGACCTTCTTATTGACGATGAAGCACAGAAATTGCATCGGAATTAAATACAAAAGGCAAAATGCAGACTTAAGTACAAGAAGACTGACTCTTCTTACTGTCTATGATTTGAACCATTCCTGTGACACTAGTTATAGGTTCCCATGCTTCACTTCAGTTTTACTGTATCCCTCTGACCTTCTTATTGACGATAAAACACAGAAATTGCATCGGAATTAAATACAAAAGGCACAATGCCGACATAAGTACAAGAAGACTGACTCTTCTTATTGTCAATGTTTTCTACCATTCCGGTGACATTAGTTATAGTTTCCGATGTTTCACTTTAGGTAACTGTATCCAGCTGACCTTCTTATTGACGACGAAATACAGAAATTGCATCGTAATTATATACAAAAGGCACAATGCCGACAGAAGTACAAGAAGACTGACTCTTCTTACTGTATATGTTTTGAACCATTCCTGTGACACTAGTTATAGATTCCGATGCTTCACTTCAGGTTTACTGTATCCCTCTGACCTTCTTATTGACGATGAAACACAGAAATAGCATCTTAATTAAATACAAAAGGCACAATGCCGACTTCAGTACAAGAACACTAACTCATCTGACAGTCAATGGTTTGAACCATTCCTGTTACACTAGTTATAGATTCCGATGCTTCACTTCGGGTTTACTGTATCCCTCTGACCTTCTTATTGACGATGAAACACGTAAATTGCATCGGAATTAAATACAAAATGCACAATGCCGACTTAAGTACAAAAAGAATGGGTCTTCTTACTGTCTATGTTTTGAACCATTCCTGTGACACTAGTTATAGATACCGATGCTTCACTTGAGGTTTACTGTATCCCTCTGACCTTCGTATTGACGATGAAACACAGAAATCGCATCGGAATTAAATACAAATGGCAAAATGCCGACTTAAGTACAAAAAAGTGACTCTTCTTACTGTCTATGATTTGAACCATTCCTGAGACACTAGTTATAGATTCCGGTGCTTCACTTCAGGTTTACTGTATCCCTGTGAGCTTCTTATTGACGATGAAACACAAAAATTGCATCGGAATTATATACAAAAGGCACAATCCCGACTTAAGTACGAGGAGACTGACTCTTCTTACTGTCAATGTTTTAAACCATTCCTGTGACACTAGTTATAGATACCGATGGTTTACTTCAGGTTTACTATATGCCTCTGACCTTCTTATTGACGATCAAACACAGAAAATTCATCGGAATTAAATACAAATGGCACAATGCCGACTCAAGTACAAGACGACTGGCTCTTCTTACTGTCTATAGTTTGAGCCATTCCTGTGACTCTAGTTATAGATTCCGATGCTTCACTTCAGGTTTACTGTATCCAGCTGACCTTCTTATTGACGATGAAGCACAGAAATTGCATCGGAATTAAATACAAAAGGCAAAATGCAGACTTAAGTACAAGAAGACTGACTCTTCTTACTGTCTATGATTTGAACCATTCCTGTGACACTAGTTATAGGTTCCCATGCTTCACTTCAGTTTTACTGTATCCCTCTGACCTTCTTATTGACGATAAAACACAGCAATTGCATCGGAATTAAATACAAAAGGCACAATGCCGACATAAGTACAAGAAGACTGACTCTTCTTATTGTCAATGTTTTCTACCATTCCGGTGACATTAGTTATAGTTTCCGATGTTTCACTTTAGGTAACTGTATCCAGCTGACCTTCTTATTGACGACGAAATACAGAAATTGCATCGTAATTATACACAAAAGGCACAATGCCGACAGAAGTACAAGAAGACTGACTCTTCTTACTGTATATGTTTTGAACCATTCCTGTGACACTAGTTATAGATTCCGATGCTTCACTTCAGGTTTACTGTATCCCTCTGACCTTCTTATTGACGATGAAACACAGAAATAGCATCTTAATTAAATACAAAAGGCACAATGCCGACTTCAGTACAAGAACACTAACTCATCTGACAGTCAATGGTTTGAACCATTCCTGTTACACTAGTTATAGATTCCGATGCTTCACTTCGGGTTTACTGTATCCCTCTGACCTTCTTATTGACGATGAAACACGTAAATTGCATCGGAATTAAATACAAAATGCACAATGCCGACTTAAGTACAAAAAGAATGGGTCTTCTTACTGTCTATGTTTTGAACCATTCCTGTGACACTAGTTATAGATTCCGATGCTTCACTTCAGGTTTACTTTATCCCTCTGACCTTCTTATTGACAATGAAACACAGAAATTGCATCCTAATTAAATACAAAAGGCACAATGCCGACTCAAGTACAAGAAGACTAGCTCTTCTTACTGTCTATGTTTTGAACCATTTCTGTGACACTAGTTATAGATTCCGATGCTTCACTTCAGTTTTACTGTATAACTCTGACCTTCTTAATGACGAAGAAACACAGAAATTTCATCGGAATTAAATACAAAAGGCACAATGAGGACTTCACTACAAGAAGACTGAGCCTTCTTACTGTCTATGTTTTGAACCATTCCTGTGACACTAGTTATAGATACCGATGCTTCACTTGAGGTTTACTGTTTCCCTCTGACCTTCGTATTGACGATGAAACACAGAAATCGCATCGGAATTAAATACAAATGGCAAAATGCCGACTTAAGTACAAAAAAGTGACTCTTCTTACTGTCTATGATTTGAACCATTCCTGAGACACTAGTTATAGATTCCGGTGCTTCACTTCAGGTTTACTGTATCCCTGTGAGCTTCTTATTGACGATGAAACACAAAAATTGCATCGGAATTATATACAAAAGGCACAATCCCGACTTAAGTACAAGAAGACTGACTCTTCTTACTGTCAATGTTTTAAACCATTCCTGTGACACTAGTTATAGATACCGATGGTTTACTTCAGGTTTACTATATGCCTCTGACCTTCTTATTGACGATCAAACACAGAAAATTCATCGGAATTAAATACAAATGGCACAATGCCGACTCAAGTACAAGACGACTGGCTCTTCTTACTGTCTATAGTTTGAGCCATTCCTGTGACTCTAGTTATAGATTCCGATGCTTCACTTCAGGTTTACTGTATCCAGCTGACCTTCTTATTGACGATGAAGCACAGAAATTGCATCGGAATTAAATACAAAAGGCAAAATGCAGACTTAAGTACAAGAAGACTGACTCTTCTTACTGTCTATGATTTGAACCATTCCTGTGACACTAGTTATAGGTTCCCATGCTTCACTTCAGTTTTACTGTATCCCTCTGACCTTCTTATTGACGATAAAACACAGAAATTGCATCGGAATTAAATACAAAAGGCACAATGCCGACATAAGTACAAGAAGACTGACTCTTCTTATTGTCAATGTTTTCTACCATTCCGGTGACATTAGTTATAGTTTCCGATGTTTCACTTTAGGTAACTGTATCCAGCTGACCTTCTTATTGACGACGAAATACAGAAATTGCATCGTAATTATATACAAAAGGCACAATGCCGACAGAAGTACAAGAAGACTGACTCTTCTTACTGTATATGTTTTGAACCATTCCTGTGACACTAGTTATAGATTCCGATGCTTCACTTCAGGTTTACTGTATCCCTCTGACCTTCTTATTGACGATGAAACACAGAAATAGCATCTTAATTAAATACAAAAGGCACAATGCCGACTTCAGTACAAGAACACTAACTCATCTGACAGTCAATGGTTTGAACCATTCCTGTTACACTAGTTATAGATTCCGATGCTTCACTTCGGGTTTACTGTATCCCTCTGACCTTCTTATTGACGATGAAACACGTAAATTGCATCGGAATTAAATACAAAATGCACAATGCGACTTAAGTACAAAAAGAATGGGTCTTCTTACTGTCTATGTTTTGAACCATTCCTGTGACACTAGTTATAGATTCCGATGCTTCACTTCAGTTTTACTGTATAACTCTGACCTTCTTAATGACGAAGAAACACAGATATTGCATCGGAATTAAATACAAAAGGCATAATGCCGACTTCAGTACTAGAAGACTGATCCTTCTTACTGTCTATGTTTTGAACCATTCCTGTGACACTAGTTATAGATTCCGATGCTTCACTTCAGGTTTACTGTATCCCACTGACCTTCTTATTGACGATGAAACACAGAAATTGCATCGGAATTTAATACAAAAGGCACAATGCCGACTCAAGTACAAGAAGACTGGCTCTTCTTACTGTCTATGTTTTGAACCATTTCCGTGACACTAGTTATAGATTCCGATGCATCCTTTCAGGATTACTATATCCCTCTGACCCTCTTATTGACGAAGAAACACAGATATTGCATCGGAATTAAATACAAAAGGCACAATGCCGACTTAAGTACAAGAAGACTGACCCTTCTTACTGTCTATGTTTTGAACCATTCCTGTGACACTAGTTATAGATTCCGATGCTTCACTTCAGGTTTACTGTATCCCTCTGACCTTCTTATTGACGATGAAACACAGAAATAGCATCTTAATTAAATACAAAAGGCACAATGCCGACTTCAGTACAAGAACACTAACTCATCTTACTGTCAATGGTTTCAACCATTCCTGTTACACTAGTTATAGATTCCGATGCTTCACTACAGGTTTACTGTATCCCTCTGACCTTCTTATTGACGATGAAACACAGAAATTGCATCTTAATTAAATACAAATGGCACAATGCCGACTTAAGTACAAAATAACTGTCTCTTCCTACTGACTATGTTTTGAACCATTCCTGTGACACTAGTTATAGATTCCGATGCTTCACTTCAGGTTTACTGTATCCAGCTGACCTTCTTATTGACGATGAAGCACAGAAATCGCATCGGAATTAAATACAAAAGGCAAAATGCCGACTTAAGTACGAGAAGACTGACTCTTCTTACTGTCTATGATTTGAACCATTCCTGTGACACTAGTTGTAGGTTCCCATGCTTCAGTTCAGTTTTACTGTATCCCTCTGACCTCTTTATCGACGATGAAACACAGAAATTGCATCTTAATTAAATACAAAGGGCACAATGCCGACTTAAGTACAAGAAGACTGACTCTTCTTATTGTCAATGTTTTCTACCATTCCGGTGACATTAGTTATAGATTCCGATGATTCACTTCTGGTAACTGTATCCAGCTGACCTTCTTATTGACGACGAAACACAGAAATTGCATCGTAATTATATACAAAAGGCACAATGCCGACTTAAGTACAAGAAGACTGACTCTTCTTACTGTATATGTTTTGAACCATTCCTGTGACACTAGTTATAGATTCCGATGCTTCACTTCAGGTTTACTGTATCCCTCTGACCTTCATATTGACGATGAAACACAGAAATACCATCTTAATTAAATACAGAAGGCACAATGCCGACTTCAGTACAAGAACACTAACTCATCTGACAGTCAATGGTTTGAACCATTCCTGTTACACTAGTTATAGATTCCGATGCTTCACTTGGGGTTTACTGTATTCCTCTGACCTTCTTATTGACGATGAAACGCGTAAATTGCATCGGAATTAAATACAAAATGCACAATGCCGACTTAAGTACAAAAAGAATGGGTCTTCTTACTGTCTATGTTTTGAACCATTCCTGTGCCACTAGTTATAGATTCCGATGCTTCACTTCAGTTTTACTGTATAACTCTGACCTTCTTAATGACGAAGAAACACAGATATTGCATCGGAATTAAATACAAAAGGCACAATGATGACTTCAGTACAAGAAGACTGACCCTTCTTACTGTCTATGTTTTGAACCATTCCTGTGACACTAGTTATAGATTCCGATGCATCCCTTCAGGATTACTATATCCCTCTGACCTTCTTATTGACGAAGAAACACAGATATTGCATCGGAATTAAATACAAAAGGCACAATGCCGACTTAAGTACAAGAAGACTGACCCTTCTTACTGTCTAAGTTTTGAACCATTCCTGTGACACTAGTTATAGATACCGATGCTTCACTTCAGGTTTACTGTATCCCTCTGACCTTCGTATTGACGATGAAACACAGACATTGCATCGGAATTAAATACAAAAGGCACAATGCCATCTTAAGTACAAAAAGACTGACTCTTCTTACTGTCTATGTTTCGAACCTTTCCTGTGACACTAGTTATAGATTCCGATGCTTGACTTTAGGTTTACTGATTCCCTCTGACCTTCTTATAGACAAAGAAACACATAAATTGCATCGGAAATAAATACAAAAGGCACAATGCCGACTCAAGTACAAGAAGACTGGCTCTTCTTACTGTCTATGATTTAAACCATTTCTGTGACACTAGTTATAGATTCCGATGCTTCACTTCAGGTTTACTGTATCCCTCTGACCTTCTTATTGACGTAGAAACACAGATATTGCATCAGAATTAAATACAAAAGGCACAATGACGACTTAAAGACAAGTGACTGACCCATCCCACTGTCTTTGTTTTGAACCATTCCTGTGAAACTAGTTATAGATTCCGATGCTTCACTTCAGGTTCACTGTATCCCTCTGACCTTCGTATTGACGATGAAACACAGAAATTGCATCGGAATTAAATACAAATGGCAAAATGCCGACTTAAGTACAAAAAGAGTGACTCTTCTTACTCTCTATGATTTGAACCATTCCTGTGACACTAGTTATAGATTCCGATGCTTCACTTCAGGTTTACTGTATCCCTGTGAGCTTCTTATTGACTATGAAACACAGAAATTGCATCGGAATTATATACAAAAGGCACAATGCCGACTTAAGTACAAGAAGACTGACTCTTCTTACTGTCAATGTTTTGAACCATTCCTGTGACACTAGTTATAGATTCCGATGGTTTACTTCAGGTTTACTATATCCCTCTGACCTTCGTATTGACGATCAAACACAGAAAATTCATCGGAATTAAATACAAAAGGCACAATGCCGACTCAAGTACAAGACGACTGGCTCTTCTTACTGTCTATGTTTTGAGCCATTCCTGTGACACTAGTTATAGATTCCGATGCTTCACTTCAGGATTACTATATCCCTCTGACCTTCTTATTGACGATGAAACACAGAAATAGCATCTTAATTAAATACAAAAGGCACAATGCCGACTTCAGTACAAGAACACTAACTCATCTGACAGTCAATGGTTTGAACCATTCCTGTTACACTAGTTATAGATTCCGATGCTTCACTTCGGGTTTACTGTATCCCTCTGACCTTCTTATTGACGATGAAACACAGAAATTGCATCTTAATTAAATACAAATGGCACAATGCCGACTTAAGGACAAAATAACTGTCTCTTCCTACTGACTATGTTTTGAACCATTCCTGTTACACTAGTTATAGATTCCGATGCTTCACTTCAGGTTTACAGTATCCAGCTGACCTTCGTATTGACGATGAAGCACAGAAATTGCATCGGAATTAAATACAAAAGGCAAAATGCCGACTTAAGTACAAGAAGACTGACTCTTCTTACTGTCCATGATTTGAACCATTCCTGTGACACTAGTTATAGGTTCCCATGCTTCACTTCAGTTTTACTGTATCCCTCTGACCTTCTTAATGACGAAGAAACACAGATATTGCATCGGAATTAAATACAAAGGGCACAATGCCGACTTCAGTACAAGAAGACTGACCCTTCTTACTGTCTATGTTTTGAACCATTTCTGTGACACTAGTTATAGATTCCGATGCATCCCTTCAGGATTACTATATCCCTCTGACCTTCTTATTGACGAAGAAACACAGATATTGCATCGGAATTAAATACAAAAGGCACAATGCCGACTTAAGTACAAAGAGAATGGGTCTTCTTACTGTCTATGCTTTGAACCATTCCTGTGACACTAGTTATAGATTCCGATGGTTTACTTCAGGTTTACTATATCCCTCTGACCTTCTTATTGACGATCAAACACAGAAAATTCATCGGAATTAAATACATAAGGCACAATGCCGACTCAAGTACAAGACGACTGGCTCTTCTTACTGTCTATGTTTTGAGCCATTCCTGTGACACTAGTTATAGATTCCGATGCTTCACTTCAGGTTTACTGTATCCAGCTGACCTTCTTATTGACGATGAAGCACAGAAATTGCATCGGAATTAAATACAAAAGGCAAAATGCCGACTTAAGTACAAGAAGACTGACTCTTCTTACTGTCTATGATTTGAACCATTCCTGTGAAACTACTTACAGGTTCCCATGCTTCACTTCAGTTTTACTGTATCCATCTGACCTTCTTATTGACGATGAAACACAGAAATTGCATCGGAATTAAATACAAAAGGCACAATGCCGACTTAAGTAGAAGAAGACTGACTCTTCCTACTGTCTATGATTTGAACCATTCCTGTGACACTCGTTATAGATTCCGATGCTTCACTTCAGGTTTACTGTATCCCTTCCACCTTCCTATTGACGATGAAACACAGAAATTGCATTTTAATTAAATACAAAATGCACAATGCCGACTTAAGTACAAGATAACTGACTCTTCCTACTGACTACGTTTTGAACCACTTCTGTGACACTAGTTATAGATTCCGATGCTTCACTTCAGGTTTACAGTATCCAGCAGACCTTCTTATTGACGATGAAACACGTAAATTGCATCGGAATTAAATACAAAATGCACAATGCGACTTAAGTACGAAAAGAGTGGGTCTTCTTACTGTCTATGTTTTGAACCATTCCTGTGACACTAGTTATAGATTCCGATGCTTCACTTCAGTTTTACTGTATAACTCTGACCTTCTTAATGACGAAGAAACACAGATATTGCATCGGAATTAAATACAAAAGGCACAATGCCGACTTCAGTACTAGAAGACTGACCCTTCTTACTGTCTATGTTTTGAACCATTCCTGTGACACTAGTTATAGATTCCGATGCTTCACTTCAGGTTTACTGTATCCCACTGACGTTCTTATTGACGATGAAACACAGAAATTGCATCGGAATTTAATACAAAAGGCACAATGCCGACTCAAGTACAAGAAGACTGGCTCTTCTTACTGTCTATGTTTTGAACCATTTCCGTGACACTAGTTATAGATTCCGATGCATCCCTTCAGGATTACTATATCCCTCTGACCCTCTTATTGACGAAGAAACACAGATATTGCATCGGAATTAAATACAAAAGGCACAATGCCGACTTAAGTACAAGAAGACTGACCCTTCTTACTGTCTATGTTTTGAACCATTCCTGTGACACTAGTTATAGATTCCGATGCTTCACTTCAGGTTTACTGTATCCAGCTGACCTTCTTATTGACGATGAAGCACAGAAATCGCATCGGAATTAAATACAAAAGGTAAAATGCCGACTTAAGTACGAGAAGACTGACTCTTCTTACTGTCTATGATTTGAACCATTCCTGTGACACTAGTTGTAGGTTCCCATGCTTCAGTTCAGTTTTACTGTATCCCTCTGACCTCTTTATCGACGATGAAACACAGAAATTGCATCTTAATTAAATACAAAAGGCACAATGCCGACTTCAGTACAAGAACACTAACTCATCTGACAGTCAATGGTTTGAACCATTCCTGTTACACTAGTTATAGATTCCGATGCTTCACTTGGGGTTTACTGTATTCCTCTGACCTTCTTATTGACGATGAAACACGTAAATTGCATCGGAATTAAATACAAAATGCACAATGCCGACTTAAGTACAAAAAGAATGGGTCTTCTTACTGTCTATGTTTTGAACCATTCCTGTGCCACTAGTTATAGATTCCGATGCTTCACTTCAGTTTTACTGTAAAACTCTGACCTTCTTAATGACGAAGAAACACAGATATTGCATCGGAATTAAATACAAAAGGCACAATGATGACTTCAGTACAAGAAGACTGACCCTTCTTACTGTCTATGTTTTGAACAATTCCTGTGACACTAGTTATAGATTCCGATGCATCCCTTCAGGATTACTATATCCCTCTGACCTTCTTATTGACGAAGAAACACAGATATTGCATCGGAATTAAATACAAAAGGCACAATGCCGACTTAAGTACAAGAAGACTGACCCTTCTTACTGTCTAAGTTTTGAACCATTCCTGTGACACTAGTTATAGATACCGATGCTTCACTTCAGGTTTACTGTATCCCTCTGACCTTCGTATTGACGATGAAACACAGACATTGCATCGGAATTAAATACAAAAGGCACAATGCCATCTTAAGTACAAAAAGACTGACTCTTCTTACTGTCTATGTTTCGAACCTTTCCTGTGACACTAGTTATAGATTCCGATGCTTGACTTTAGGTTTACTGATTCCCTCTGACCTTCTTATAGACAAAGAAACACATAAATTGCATCGGAAATAAATACAAAAGGCACAATGCCGACTCAAGTACAAGAAGACTGCCTCTTCTTACTGTCTATGATTTAAACCATTTCTGTGACACTAGTTATAGATTCCGATGCTTCACTTCAGGTTTACTGTATCCCTCTGACCTTCTTATTGACGTAGAAACACAGATATTGCATCGGAATTAAATACAAAAGGCACAATGACGACTTAAAGACAAGTGACTGACCCATCCCACTGTCTTTGTTTTGAACCATTCCTGTGACACTAGTTATAGATTCCGATGCTTCACTTCAGGTTCACTGTATCCCTCTGACCTTCGTATTGACGATGAAACACAGAAATTGCATCGGAATTAAATACAAATGGCAAAATGCCGACTTAAGTACAAAAAGAGTGACTCTTCTTACTCTCTATGATTTGAACCATTCCTGTGACACTAGTTATAGATTCCGATGCTTCACTTCAGGTTTACTGTATCCCTGTGAGCTTCTTATTGACTATGAAACACAGAAATTGCATCGGAATTATATACAAAAGGCACAATGCCGACTTAAGTACAAGAAGACTGACTCTTCTTACTGTCAATGTTTTGAACCATTCCTGTGACACTAGTTATAGATTCCGATGGTTTACTTCAGGTTTACTATATCCCTCTGACCTTCGTATTGACGATCAAACACAGAAAATTCATCGGAATTAAATACAAAAGGCACAATGCCGACTCAAGTACAAGACGACTGGCTCTTCTTACTGTCTATGTTTTGAGCCATTCCTGTGACACTAGTTATAGATTCCGATGCTTCACTTCAGGTTTACTGTATCCCTGTGAGCTTCTTATTGACGATGAAACACAGAAATTGCATCCTAATTAAATACAAAAGGCACAATGCCGACTCAAATACAAGAAGACTGGCTCTTCTTACTGTCTATGATTTGAACCATTCCTGTGACACTAGTTATAGATTCCGATGGTTTACTTCAGGTTTACTATATCCCTCTGACCTTCTTATTGACGATCAAACACAGAAAATTCATCGGAATTAAATGCAAAAGGCAAAATGCCGACTTAAGTACAAGAAGACTGACTCTTCTTACTGTCTATGATTTGAACCATTCCTGTGACACTAGTTACAGGTTCCCATGCTTCACTTCAGTTTTACTGTATCCCTCTGACCTTCTTATTGACGATGAAACACAGAAATTGCATCGGAATTAAATACAAAAGGCACAATGCCGACTTAAGTAGAAGAAGACTGCCTCTTCCTACTGTCTATGATTTGAACCATTCCTGTGACACTCGTTATAGATTCCGATGCTTCACTTCAGGTTTACTGTATCCCTTTCACCTTCCTATTGACGATGAAACACAGAAATTGCATTTTAATTAAATACAAAAGGCACAATGCCGACTTAAGTACAAGATAACTGACTCTTCCTACTGACCACGTTTTGAACCATTCCTGTGACACTAGTTATAGATTCCGATGCTTCACTTCAGGTTTACTGTATCCAGCTGACCTTCCTATTGACGATGAAACACGTAAAATGCATCGGAATTAAATACAAAATGCACAATGCCGACTTAAGTACAAAAAGAATGGGTCTTCTTACTGTCTATGTTTTGAACCATTCCAGTGACACTAGTTATAGATTCCGATGCTTCACTTCAGGTTTACTGTATCCCTCTGACCATCTTATTGACAATGAAACACAGAAATTGCATCCTAATTAAATACAAAAGGCACAATGCCGACTCAAATACGAGAAGACTGACTCTTCTTACTGTCTATGATTTGAACCATTCCTGTGACACTAGTTGTAGGTTCCCATGCTTCAGTTCAGTTTTACTGTATCCCTCTGACCTCTTTATCGACGATGAAACACAGAAATTGCATCTTAATTAAATACAAAGGGCACAATGCCGACTTAAGTACAAGAAGACTGACTCTTCTTATTGTCAATGTTTTCTACCATTCCGGTGACATTAGTTATAGATTCCGAAGATTCACTTCTGGTAACTGTATCCAGCTGACCTTCTTATTGACGACGAAACACAGAAATTGCATCGTAATTATATACAAAAGGCACAATGCCGACTTAAGTACAAGAAGACTGACTCTTCTTACTGTATATGTTTTGAACCATTCCTGTGACACTAGTTATAGATTCCGATGCTTCACTCCAGGTTTACTGTATCCCTCTGACCTTCATATTGACGATGAAACACAGAAATAGCATCTTAATTAAATACAAAAGGCACAATGCCGACTTCTGTACAAGAACACTAACTCATCTGACAGTCAATGGTTTGAACCATTCCTGTTACACTAGTTATAGATTCCGATGCTTCACTTGGGGTTTACTGTATCCCTCTGAACTTCTTATTGACGATGAAACACGTAAATTGCATCGGAATTAAATACAAAATGCACAATGCCGACTTAAGTACAAAAAGAATGGGTCTTCTTACTGTCTATGTTTTGAACCGTTCCTGTGCCACTAGTTATAGATTCCGATGCTTCACTTCAGTTTTACTGTATAACTCTGACCTTCTTAATGACGAAGAAACACAGATATTGCATCGGAATTAAATACAAAAGGCACAATGATGACTTCAGTACAAGAAGACTGACCCTTCTTACTGTCTATGTTTTGAACCATTCCTGTGACACTAGTTATAGATTCCGATGCATCCCTTCAGGATTACTATATCCCTCTGACCTTCTTATTGACGAAGAAACACAGATATTGCATCGGAATTAAATACAAAAGGCACAATACCGACTTAAGTACAAGAAGACTGACCCTTCTTACTGTCTAAGTTTTGAACCATTCCTGTGACACTAGTTATAGATACCGATGCTTCACTTCAGGTTTACTGTATCCCTCTGACCTTCGTATTGACGATGAAACACAGACATTGCATCGGAATTAAATACAAAAGGCACAATGCCATCTTAAGTACAAAAAGACTGACTCTTCTTACTGTCTATGTTTCGAACCTTTCCTGTGACACTAGTTATAGATTCCGATGCTTGACTTTAGGTTTACTGATTCCCTCTGACCTTCTTATAGACAAAGAAACACATAAATTGCATCGGAAATAAATACAAAAGGCACAATGCCGACTCAAGTACAAGAAGACTGGCTCTTCTTACTGTCTTGGATTGAAACCATTTCGTGACACTAGTTATAGATTCCGATGCTTCACTTCAGGTTTACTGTATCCCTCTGACCTTTTTATTGACGTAGAAACACAGATATTGCATCAGAATTAAATACAAAAGGCACTATGACGACTTAAAAACAAGTGACTGACCCATCCCACTGTCTTTGTTTTGAACCATTCCTGTGACACTAGTTATAGATTCCGATGCTTCACTTCAGGTTCACTGTATCCCTCTGACCTTCGTATTGACTATGAAGCACAGAAATTGCATCGGAATTATATACAAAAGGCACAATGCCGACTTAAGTACAAGAAGACTGACTCTTCTTACTGTCAATGCTTTGAACCATTCCTGTGACACTAGTTATAGATTCCGATGGTTTACTTCAGGTTTACTATATCCCTCTGACCTTCGTATTGACGATCAAACACAGAAAATTCATCGGAATTAAATACAAAAGGCACAATGCCGACTCAAGTACAAGACGACTGGCTCTTCTTACTGTCTATGTTTTGAGCCATTCCTGTGACACTAGTTATAGATTCCGATGCTTCACTTCAGGTTTACTGTATCCCTGTGGGCTTCTTATTGACGATGAAACACAGAAATTGCATCCTAATTAAATACAAAAGGCACAATGCCGACTCAAATACAAGAAGACTGGCTCTTCTTACTGTCTATGTTTTGAACCATTCCTGTGACACTAGTTATAGATTCCGATGGTTTACTTCAGGTTTACTATATCCCTCTGACCTTCTTATTGACGATCAAACACAGAAAATTCATCGGAATTAAATGCAAAAGGCAAAATGCCGACTTAAGTACAAGAAGACCGACTCTTCTTACTGTCAATGTTTTGAACCATTCCTGTGACACTAGTTATAGATTCCGATGGTTTACTTCATGTTTACTATATCCCTCTGACCTTCGTATTGACGATCAAACACAGAAAATTCATCGGAATGAAATACAAAAGGCACAATGCAGACTCAAGTACAAGACGACTGGCTCTTCTTACTGTCTATGTTTTGAGACATTCCTGTGACACTAGTTATAGATTCCGATGCTTCACTTCAGGATTACTATATCCCTCTGACCTTCATATTGACGATGAAACACAGAAATAGCATCTTAATTAAATACAAAAGCCACAATGCCGACTTCAGTACAAGAACACTAACTCATCTGACAGTCAATGGTTTGAACCATTCCTGTTACACTAGTTATAGATTCCGATGCTTCACTTCGGGTTTACTGTATCCCTCTGACCTTCTTATTGACGATGAAACACGTAAATTGCATCGGAATTAAATTCAAAATGCACAATGCCGACTTAAGTACAAAAAGAATTGGTCTTCTTACTGTCTATGTTTTGAACCATTCCTGTGACACTAGTTATAGATTCCGATGCTTCACTTCAGGTTTACTTTATCCCTCTGACCTTCTTATTGACAATGAAACACAGAAATTGCATCCTAATTAAATACAAAAGGCACAATGCCGACTCAAGTACAAGAAGACTAGCTCTTCTTACTGTCTATGTTTTGAACCATTTCTGTGACACTAGTTATAGATTCCGATGCTTCACTTCAGTTTTACTGTATAACTCTGACCTTCTTAATGACGAAGAAACACAGATATTTCATCGGAATTAAATACAAAAGGCACAATGAGGACTTCACTACAAGAAGACTGAGCCTTCTTACTGTCTATGTTTTGAACCATTCCTGTGACACTAGTTATAGATTCCGATGCTTGAGTTTAGGTTTACTGATTCCCTCTGACCTTCTTATAGACAAAGAAACACATAAATTGCATCGGAATTAAATACAAAAGGCACAATGCCGACTCAAGTACAAGAAGACTGGCTCTTCTTACTGTCTATGATTTAAACCATTTCTGTGACACTAGTTATAGATTCTGATGCTTCACTTCAGGTGTACTGTATCCCTCTGACCTTCTTATTGACGTAGAAACACAGATATTGCATCAGAATTAAATACAAAAGGCACAATGCCGACTTAAGTACAAGAAGACTGACCCATCCCACTGACTTTGTTTTGAACCATTCCTGTGACACTAGTTATAGATTCCGATGCTTCACTTCAGGTTCACTGTATCCCTCTGACCTTCGTATTGACGATGAAACACAGAAATTGCATCGGAATTAAATACAAATGGCAAAATGCCGACTTAAGTACAAAAAGAGTGACTCTTCTTACTGTCTATGATTTGAACCATTCCTGTGACACTAGTTATAGATTCCGATGCTTCACTTCAGGTTTACTGTATCCCTCTGACCTTCTTATTGACGATGAAACACAGAAATAGCATCTTAATTAAATACAAAAGGCACAATGCCGACTTCAGTACAAGAACACTAACTCATGTTACTGTCAATGGTTTGAACCATTCCTGGTACACTAGTTATAGATTCCGATACTTCACTTCAGGTTTACTGTATCCCTCTGACCTTCTTAATGACGAAGAAACACAGATATTGCATCAGAATTAAATACAGAAGGCACAATGCCGACTTCAGTACAAGAAGACTGACCCTTCTTACTGTCTATGTTTTGGACCATTCCTGTGACACTAGTTATAGATTCCGATGCTTCACTACAGGTTTACTGTATCCCTCTGACCTTCTTATTGACGATGAAACACAGAAATTGCATCTTAATTAAATACAAATGGCACAATGCCGACTTAAGTACAAAATAACTGTCTCTTCCTACTGACTATGTTTTGAACCATTCCTGTTACACTAGTTATAGATTCCGATGCTTCACTTCAGGTTTACAGCATCCAGCTGACCTTCTTATTGACGATGAAGCACAGAAATTGCATGGGAATTAAATACAAAAGGCAAAATGCCGACTTAAGTACAAGAAGACTGACTCTTCTTACTGTCCATGATTTGAACCATTCCTGTGACACTAGTTATAGGTTCCCATGCTTCACTTCAGTTTTACTGTATCCCTCTGACCTTCTTAATGACGAAGAAACACAGATATTGCATCGGAATTAAATACAAAGGGCACAATGCCGACTTCAGTACAAGAAGACTGACCCTTCTTACTGTCTATGTTTTGAACCATTTCTGTGACACTAGTTATAGATTCCGATGCATCCCTTCAGGATTACTATATCCCTCTGACCTTCTTATTGACGAAGAAACACAGATATTGCATCGGAATTAAATACAAAAGGCACAATGCCGACTTAAGTACAAAGAGAATGGGTCTTCTTACTGTCTATGCTTTGAACCATTCCTGTGACACTAGTTATAGATTCCGATGCTTCACTTCAGGTTTACTGTATCCAGCTGACCTTCTTATTGACGATGAAGCACAGAAATTGCATCGGAATTAAATACAAAAGGCAAAATGCCGACTTAAGTACAAGAAGACTGACTCTTCTTACTGTCTATGATTTGAACCATTCCTGTGAAACTAGTTACAGGTTCCCATGCTTCACTTCAGTTTTACTGTATCCATCTGACCTTCTTATTGACGATGAAACACAGAAATTGCATCGGAATTAAATACAAAAGGCACAATGCCGACTTAAGTAGAAGAAGACTGACTCTTCCTACTGCCTATGATTTGAACCATTCCTGTGACACTAGTTATAGATTCCGATGCTTCACTTCAGTTTTACTGTATAACTCTGACCTTCTTAATGACGAAGAAACACAGATATTGCATCGGAATTAAATACAAAAGGCACAATGCCGACTTCAGTACTAGAAGACTGACCCTTCTTACTGTCTATGTTTTGAACCATTCCTGTGACACTAGTTATAGATTCCGATGCTTCACTTCAGGTTTACTGTATCCCACTGACCTTCTTATTGACGATGAAACACAGAAATTGCATCGGAATTTAATACAAAAGGCACAATGCCGACTCAAGTACAAGAAGACTGGCTCTTCTTACTGTCTATGTTTTGAACCATTTCCGTGACACTAGTTATAGATTCCGATGCATCCCTTCAGGATTACTATATCCCTCTGACCCTCTCATTGACGAAGAAACACAGATATTGCATCGGAATTAAATACAAAAGGCACAATGCCGACTTAGGTACAAGAAGACTGACCCTTCTTACTGTCTATGTTTTGAACCATTCCTGTGACACTAGTTATAGATTCCGATGCTTCACTTCAGGTTTACTGTATCCCTCTGACCTTCTTATTGACGATGAAACACAGAAATAGCATCTTAATTAAATACAAAAGGCACAATGCCGACTTCAGTACAAGAACACTAACTCATCTTACTGTCAATGGTTTCAACCATTCCTGTTACACTAGTTATAGATTCCGATACTTCACTTCAGGTTTACTGTATCCCTCTGACCACCTTAATGACGAAGAAACACAGATATTGCATCGGAATTAAATACAAAAGGCACAATGCCGACTTCAGTACAAGAAGACTGACCCTTCTTACTGTCTATGTTTTGAACCATTCCTGTGACACTGGTTATAGATTCCGATGCTTCACTACAGGTTTACTGTATCCCTCTGACCTTCTTATTGACGATGAAACACAGAAATTGCATCTTAATTAAATACAAATGGCACAATGCCGACTTAAGTACAAAATAACTGTCTCTTCCTACTGACTATGTTTTGAACCATTCCTGTGACACTAGTTATAGATTCCGATGCTTCACTTCAGGTTTACTGTATCCAGCTGACCTTCTTATTGACGATGAAGCACAGAAATCGTATCGGATTTAAATACAAAAGGCAAAATGCCGACTTAAGTACGAGAAGACTGACTCTTCTTACTGTCTATGATTTGAACCATTCCTGTGACACTAGTTGTAGGTTTCCATGCTTCAGTTCAGTTTTACTGTATCCCTCTGACCTCTTTATCGACGATGAAACACAGAAATTGCATCTTAATTAAATACAAAGGGCACAATGCCGACTTAAGTACAAGAAGACTGACTCTTCTTATTGTCAATGTTTTCTACCATTCCGGTGACATTAGTTATAGATTCCGATGATTCACTTCTGGTAACTGTATCCAGCTGACCTTCTTATTGACGACGAAACACAGAAATTGCATCGTAATTATATACAAAAGGCACAATGCCGACTTAAGTACAAGAAGACTGACTCTTCTTACTGTATATGTTTTGAACCATTCCTGTGACACTAGTTATAGATTCCGATGCTTCACTTCAGGTTTACTGTATCCCTCTGACCTTCATATTGACGATGAAACACAGAAATAGCATCTTAATTAAATACAAAAGGCACAATGCCGACTTCAGTACAAGAACACTAACTCATCTGACAGTCAATGGTTTGAACCATTCCTGTTACACTAGTTATAGATTCCGATGCTTCACTTGGGGTTTACTGTATTCCTCTGACCTTCTTATTTACGATGAAACACGTAAATTGCATCGGAATTAAATACAAAATGCACAATGCCGACTTAAGTACAAAAAGAATGGGTCTTCTTACTGTCTATGTTTGAACCATTCCTGTGACACTAGTTATGGATTCCGATGCTTCACTTCAGTTTTACTGTATAACTCTGACCTTCTTAATGACGAAGAAACACAGATATTGCATCGGAATTAAATACAAAAGGCACAATGATGACTTCAGTACAAGAAGACTGACCCTTCTTACTGTCTATGTTTTGAACAATTCCTGTGACACTAGTTATAGATTCCGATGCATCCCTTCAGGATTACTATATCCCTCTGACCTTCTTATTGACGAAGAAACACAGATATTGCATCGGAATTAAATACAAAAGGCACAATGCCGACTTAAGTACAAGAAGACTGACCCTTCTTACTGTCTAAGTTTTGAACCATTCCTGTGACACTAGTTATAGATACCGATGCTTCACTTCAGGTTTACTGTATCCCTCTGACCTTCGTATTGACGATGAAACACAGACATTGCATCGGAATTAAATACAAAAGGCACAATGCCATCTTAAGTACAAAAAGACTGACTCTTCTTACTGTCTATGTTTCGAACCTTTCCTGTGACACTAGTTATAGATTCCGATGCTTGACTTTAGGTTTACTGATTCCCTCTGACCTTCTTATAGACAAAGAAACACATAAATTGCATCGGAAATAAATACAAAAGGCACAATGCCGACTCAAGTACAAGAAGACTGGCTCTTCTTACTGTCTAAGATTCAAACCATTTCTGTGACACTAGTTATAGATTCCGATGCTTCACTTCAGGTTTACTGTATCCCTCTGACCTTCTTATTGACGTAGAAACACAGATATTGCATCAGAATTACATACAAAAGGCACAATGACGACTTAAAGACAAGTGACTGACCCATCCCACTGTCTTTGTTTTGAACCATTCCTGTGACACTAGTTATAGATTCCGATGCTTCACTTCAGGTTCACTGTATCCCTCTGACCTTCGTATTGACGATGAAACACAGAAATTGCATCGGAATTAAATACAAATGGCAAAATGCCGACTTAAGTACAAAAAGAGTGACTCTTCTTACTCTCTATGATTTGAACCATTCCTGTGACACTAGTTATAGATTCCGATGCTTCACTTCAGGTTTACTGTATCCCTGTGAGCTTCTTATTGACTATGAAACACAGAAATTGCATCGGAATTATATACAAAAGGCACAATGCCGACTTAAGTACAAGAAGACTGACTCTTCTTACTGTCAATGTTTTGAACCATTCCTGTGACACTAGTTATAGATTCCGATGGTTTACTTCAGGTTTACTATATCCCTCTGACCTTCGTATTGACGATCAAACACAGAAAATTCATCGGAATTAAATACAAAAGGCACAATGCCGACTCAAGTACAAGACGACTGGCTCTTCTTACTGTCTATGTTTTGAGCCATTCCTGTGACACTAGTTATAGATTCCGATGCTTCACTTCAGGTTTACTGTATCCCTGTGAGCTTCTTATTGACGATGAAACACAGAAATTGCATCCTAATTAAATACAAAAGGCACAATGCCGACTCAAATACAAGAAGACTGGCTCTTCTTACTGTCTATGATTTGAACCATTCCTGTGACACTAGTTATAGATTCCGATGGTTTACTTCAGGTTTACTATATCCCTCTGACCTTCTTATTGACGATCAAACACAGGAAATTCATCGGAATTAAATGCAAAAGGCAAAATGCCGACTTAAGTACAAGAAGACTGACTCTTCTTACTGTCTATGATTTGAACCATTCCTGTGACACTAGTTACAGGTTCCCATGCTTCACTTCAGTTTTACTGTATCCCTCTGACCTTCTTATTGACGATGAAACACAGAAATTGCATCGGAATTAAATACAAAAGGCACAATGCCGACTTAAGTAGAAGAAGACTGCCTCTTCCTACTGTCTATGATTTGAACCATTCCTGTGACACTCGTTATAGATTCCGATGCTTCACTTCAGGTTTACTGTATCCCTTTCACCTTCCTATTGACGATGAAACACAGAAATTGCATTTTAATTAAATACAAAAGGCACAATGCCGACTTAAGTACAAGATAACTGACTCTTCCTACTGACCACGTTTTGAACCATTCCTGTGACACTAGTTATAGATTCCGATGCTTCACTTCAGGTTTACTGTATCCAGCTGACCTTCCTATTGACGATGAAACACGTAAAATGCATCGGAATTAAATACAAAATGCACAATGCCGACTTAAGTACAAAAAGAATGGGTCTTCTTACTGTCTATGTTTTGAATCATTCCAGTGACACTAGTTATAGATTCCGATGCTTCACTTCAGGTTTACTGTATCCCTCTGACCATCTTATTGACAATGAAACACAGAAATTGCATCCTAATTAAATACAAAAGGCACAATGCCGACTCAAATACAAGAAGACTGGCTCTTCTTACTGTCTATGTTTTGAACGATTTCTGTGACACTAGTTATAGATTCCGATGCTTCACTTCAGTTTTACTGTATAACTCTGACCTTCTTAATGACGAAGAAACACAGATATTGCATCGGAATTAAATACAAAAGGCACAATGCCGACTTCAGTACAAGAAGACTGACCCTTCTTACTGTCTATGTTTTGAACCATTCCTGTGACACTAGTTATAGATTCCGATGCTTCACTTCAGTTTTACTGTATAACTCTGACCTTCTTAATGACGAAGAAACACAGATATTGCATCGGAATTAAATACAAAAGGCACAATGATGACTTCAGTACAAGAAGACTGACCCTTCTTACTGTCTATGTTTTGAACCATTCCTGTGACACTAGTTATAGATTCCGATGCATCCCTTCAGGATTACTATATCCCTCTGACCTTCTTATTGACGAAGAAACACAGATATTGCATCGGAATTAAATACAAAAGGCACAATGCCGACTTAAGTACAAGAAGACTGACCCTTCTTACTGTCTAAGTTTTGAACCATTCCTGTGACACTAGTTATAGATACCGATGCTTCACTTCAGGTTTACTGTATCCCTCAGACCTTCGTATTGACGATGAAACACAGACATTGCATCGGAATTAAATACAAAAGGCACAATGCCATCTTAAGTACAAAAAGACTGACTCTTCTTACTGTCTATGTTTCGAACCTTTCCTGTGACACTAGTTATAGATTCCGATGCTTGACTTTAGGTTTACTGATTCCCTCTGACCTTCTTATAGACAAAGAAACACATAAATTGCATCGGAAATAAATACAAAAGGCACAATGCCGACTCACGTACAAGAAGACTGGCTCTTCTTACTGTCTTGGATTAAAACCATTTCGTGACACTAGTTATAGATTCCGATGCTTCACTTCAGGTTTACTGTATCCCTCTGACCTTCTTATTGACGTAGAAACACAGATATTGCATCAGAATTAAATACAAAAGGCACAATGACGACTTAAAAACAAGTGACTGACCCATCCCACTGTCTTTGTTTTGAACCATTCCTGTGACACTAGTTATAGATTCCGATGCTTCACTTCAGGTTCACTGTATCCCTCTGACCTTCGTATTGACTATGAAGCACAGAAATTGCATCGGAATTATATACAAAAGGCACAATGCCGACTTAAGTACAAGAAGACTGACTCTTCTTACTGTCAATGTTTTGAACCATTCCTGTGACACTAGTTATAGATTCCGATGGTTTACTTCAGGTTTACTATATCCCTCTGACCTTCTTATTGACGATCAAACACAGAAAATTCATCGGAATTAAATGCAAAAGGCAAAATGCCGACTTAAGTACAAGAAGACTGACTCTTCTTACTGTCTATGATTTGAACCATTCCTGTGACACTAGTTACAGGTTCCCATGCTTCACTTCAGTTTTACTGTATCCCTCTGACCTTCTTATTGACGATGAAACACAGAAATTGCATCGGAATTAAATACAAAAGGCACAATGCCGACTTAAGTAGAAGAAGACTGACTCTTCCTACTGTCTATGATTTGAACCATTCCTGTGACACTCGTTATAGATTCCGATGCTTCACTTCAGATTTACTGTATCCCTTTCACCTTCCTATTGACGATGAAAGACAGAAATTGCATTTTAATTAAATACAAAAGGCACAATGCCGACTTAAGTAGAAGAAGACTGACTCTTCCTACTGACCACGATTTGAACCATTCCTGTGACACTAGTTATAGATTCCGATGCTTCACTTCAGGTTTACTGTATCCAGCTGACCTTCCTATTGACGATGAAACACGTCAATTGCATCGGAATTAAATACAAAATGCACAATGCCGACTTAAGTACAAAAAGAATGGGTCTTCTTACTGTCTATGTTTTGAACCATTCCTGTGACACTAGTTATAGATTCCGATGCTTCACTTCAGGTTTACTGTATCCCTCTGACCATCTTATTGACAATGAAACACAGAAATTGCATCCTAATTAAATACAAAAGGTACAATGCCGACTCAAATACAAGAAGACTGGCTCTTCTTACTGTCTATGTTTTGAACCATTTCTGTGACACTAGTTATAGATTCCGATGCTTCACTTGAGTTTTACTGTATAACTCTGACTTTCTTAATGACGAAGAAACACAGATATTGCATCGGAATTAAATACAAAAGGCACAATGCCGACTTCAGTACAAGAAGACTGACCCTTCTTACTGTCTATGTTTTGAACCATTCCTGTGACACTAGTTATAGATTCCGATGCTTCACTTCAGGTTTACTGGATCCCACTGACCTTCTTATTGACGATGAAACACAGAAATTGCAACGGAATTTAATACAAAAGGCACAATGCCGACTCAAGTACAAGAAGACTGGCTCTTCTTACTGTCTATGTTTTGAACCATTTCTGTGACACTAGTTATAGATTCCAATGCTTCATTTCAGGTTTAGTGTATCCCTTGGACCTTCTTATTGACGATGAAACACAGAAATTGCATCGGAATTAAATACAAAAGGCACAATGCCGACTTAAGTACATTTAGACTGACTCTTCCTACTGTCTATACTTTGAAACATTCCTGTGACACTAGTTATAGATTCCGAAGCTTCATTTCAGGTTTACTGTATCCCTTGGACCTTCTTATTGACGATGAAACACAGAAATTGCATCGGAATGAAATACAAAAGGCTCAATGCCGACATAAGTACAAGAAGACTGACCTTTCTTACTCTCTATGCTTTGAACCACTCCTGTGACACTAGTTATAGATTCCGATGCTTCACTTCAGGTTTACTGTACCATTTGGACCTTCTTATTGACGATGAAACACAGAAATTTCATCGGAATTAAATACAAAAGGCACAATGGCGACTTAAGTAAAAGAAGACTGACTCTTCATACTGACTGTTT
This sequence comes from Schistocerca piceifrons, assembly GCF_021461385.2. NCBI lineage: Eukaryota > Metazoa > Arthropoda > Insecta > Orthoptera > Acrididae > Schistocerca > Schistocerca piceifrons. The sequence continues at coordinate 639,166 of NW_025727722.1, read as the reverse complement.
TGAACCATTCCTGTGACACTTGTTATAGATACCGATGCTTCACTTCAGGATTACTGTATCCCTCTGACCTTCGTATTGACGATGAAACACAGAAATTGCATCGGAATTAAATACAAAAGGCACAATGCCATCTTAAGTACAAAAAGACTGACTCTGGTTACTGTCTATGTTTCGAACCTTTCCTGTGACACTAGTTATAGATTCCGACCTTCTTATAGACAAAGAAACACATAAATTGCATCGGAAATAAATACAAAAGGCACAATGCCGACTCAAGTACAAGAAGACTGGCTCTTCTTACTGTCTATGATTTAAACCATTTGTGTGACACTAGTTATAGATTCCGATGCTTCACTTCAGGTTTACTTTATCCCTCTGACCTTCTTATTGACGTAGAAACACAGATATTGCATCGGAATTAAATACAAAAGGCACAATGCCGACTTAAGTACAAGAAGACTGACTCTTCTTACTGTCAATGTTTTGAACCAATCCATTGACACTAGTTATAGATTCCGATGGTTCACTTCATGTTTACCGTATCCCTGTGAGCTTCTTATTGACGATGAAACACAGAAATTGCATCGGAATTATATACAAAAGGCACAATGGCGACTTAAGTACAAGAAGACTGACTCTTCTTACTGTCAATGTTTTGAACCAATCCTGTGACACTAGTTATAGATTCCGATGGTTTACTTCAGGTTTATTATATCCCTCTGACCTTCTTATTGACGATCAAACACAGAAAATTCATCGGAATTAAATACTAAAGGCACAATGCCGACTCAAGTACAAGACGACGGGCTCTTCTTACTGTCTATGATTTGAACCATTCCTGTGACACTAGTTACGGGTTCCCTTGCTTCACTTCAGTTTTACTGTATCCCTCTGACCATCTTATTGACGATGAAACACAGAAATTGCATCGGAATTAAATACAAAAGGCACAATGCCGACTTAAGTATAAGAAGACTGACTCTTCCTACTGTCTATGATTTGAACCATTCCTGTGACACTCGTTATAGATTCCGATGCCTCACTTCAGGTTTACTGTATCCCTTTCACCTTCCTATTGACGATGAAACACAGAAATTGCATTTTAATTAAATACAAAAGGCACAATGCCGACTCAAATACAAGAAGACTGGCTCTTCTTACTGTCTATGTTTTGAACCATTTCTGTGACACTAGTTATAGATTCCGATGCATCCCTTCAGGATTACTATATCCCTCTGACCTTCTTATTGACGAAGAAACACAGATATTGCCTCGGAATTAAATACAAAAGGCACAATGCCGACTTAAGTACAAGAAGACTGACCCTTCTTACTGTCTAAGTTTTGAACCATTCCTGTGACACTAGTTATAGATTCCGATGCTTCATTTCAGGTTTACTGTATCCCTTGGACCTTCTTATTGACGATGAAACACAGAAATTGCATCTTAATTAAATACAAAAGGCACAATGCCGACTTAAGTACAAGAAGACTGACTCTTCTTATTGTCAATGTTTTCTACCATTCCGGTGACATTAGTTATAGATTCCGATGATTTACTTCAGGTAACTGTATCCAGCTGACCTTCTTATTGACGACGAAACACAGAAATTACATCGTAATTATATACAAAAGGCACAATGCCGACTTAAGTACAAGAAGACTGACTCTTCTTACTGTCTACGTTTTGAACCATTCCTGTGACACTAGTTATAGATTCCGATGCTTCACTTCAGGTTTACTGTATCCCTCTGACATTCTTATTGACGATGAAACACAGAAATTGCATCGGAATTTAATACAAAAGGCACATTGCCGACTCAAGTACAAGAAGACTGGCTCTTCTTACTGTCTATGTTGTGAACCATTTCTGTGACACTAGTTATAGATTCCGATGCATCCCTTCAGGATTACTATTTCCCTCTGACCTTCTTATTGACGAAGAAACACAGATATTGCATCGGAATTAAATACAAAAGGCACAATGCCGACTTAAGTACAAGAAGACTGGCTCTTCTTACTGTCTTTGATTTAAACCATTTCTGTGACACTAGTTATAGATAGAGTCAGTCTTCTTGTACTTAAGTAGGCATTGTGCCTCTTGTATTTAATACCGATGAAATTTCTGTGTTTCATCGTCAATAAGAAGGTCCAAGGGATACAGTAAACCTGGAGTGAAGCATCGGTATCTATAACTAGTGTCACAGGAATCGTTTCTAAACATAGTCAATAAGAAGAGTCAGTCTTCTTGAACTTAAGTCGTCTTTGTGCATTTTATATTAAATTCCGATGCAATTTCTGTGTTTCATCGTCAATTAGAAGGTCCAAGGGACACAGTAAACCTGGAGCGATGCATAGGAATCTATAACTAGTGTCACAGGAATGGTTCAAAAAATAGACTGTAAGAAGAGTCAGTCTTCTTTTACATAATTCGGCACTGTGCCTTTTGGATTTAATTCCGATGCAATTTCTGTGTTTCGTCGTCAATAAGAAGGTCAGAGGGATACAGTAGACCTGAAGTGAAGCATCGCAATCTATAACTAGTGTCACAGGAATGGTTCAAAACATAGTCAGAAAGAAGAGTCAGTCTTCTTGTTCTTAAGTCGGCATTGTGCCATTTGTATTTAATTCCGATGCAATTTCTGCTTTTCATCGTCAATAAGAAGGTCCAAGGGATACAGTAAACCTGAAGTGAAGCATCGGAATCTATAACTAGTGTCACAGGAATGGTTCAAAACATAGACAGAAGAAGAGTAAGTCTTCTTGTACTTAAGTCGGCATTGTGCCATTTGTACTTAATTCCGTTGCAATTTCTGTGTTTCATCGTCAATAAGAAGGGCAGAAGGATTCCAGTAAACCTGAAGTGAAGCATCGGAATGTATAACTAGTGTCACAGGAATGGTTCAAAACATAGACAGTAAGAAGAGTCAGTCTTCTTGTACTTAATTCGGCATTGTGCCTTTTGTATTTAATTCCGACGCAATTTCTGTGTTTCATCGTCAATACGAACGTCAGAGGGATACAGTAAAACTGAAGTGAAGCATCGGAATCTGTAACTAGTGCCACAGGAATGGTTCAAAACATAGTCAGTAAGAAGAGTCAGTCTTCTTGTACTGAAGTCGTCATTGTGCCTTTTGTATTTAATTCCGATGCGATTTCTGTGTTTCATCGTCAATAAGAAGGTCCAAGGGATACAGTAAACCTGGAGTAAAGCATCGGAATCTATAACAAGTGTCACAGGAATGGTTCAAAACATAGACAGTAGGAAGATACAGTCTTCTTTTATTTAAGTCGGTATTGTGCCTTTTCTATGTAATTCCGATACAATTTCTGTGTTTCATCGTCAATAAGGTCACAGGGATATAGTAAACCTGGAGTGAAGCATCGGAATCTATAACTAGTGTCACAGGAATGCTTTAAAACATAGACAATAAGAAGAGTCAGTCTTCTTGTACTTAAGTCGGCATTGTGCCTTTCTTATTTAATTCCGATGCAATTTCTGTGCTTCATCGTCAATAAGAGGGACCAAGGGATACAGTAAATCTGGAGTGAAGCATCGGAATCTATAACTAGTGTCACAGGAATGGTTCAAAACATCGACAGTAAGAAGAGACAGTCTTCTTGTACTTAATTCGGCATTGTGCCTTTAGTCTTTAATTCCGATGCAATTTATGTGTATCATCGTCAATAAGAAGGTCAGAGGGATACAGTAAATCAGAAATGAAGCATCGGAATCTATAACTAGTGTCACAGGAATGGTTCAAAACAAAGTCAGTGGGATGGGTCAGTCTCCTTGTACTTAAGTCGGCATTGTGCCTTTTGTATTTAATTGCGATGCAATTTCTGTGTTTCATCGTCAATAAGAAGGTACAAGGGATACAGTAAACCTGGAGTGAAGCATCGGAAAGTATAACTAGAGTCACAGGAATGAATCAAATCATAGTCAGTAAGAAGAGTCAGTCTACTCGTACTAAAGTCGGCGATGTGCCTTTTGTATTTAATTCCAATGCAATTTCTGTGTTTCATCGTCAATAAGTAGGTCCAAGGGATCCATTAATTCTGAAGTGAAGCACCGGAAACTATAACTAGTGTCACAGGAATGGTTCAAAACATAGTCAGTAAGAAGAGTCAGTCTTCTTGTACTTAAGTCGCCATTGTGCATTTTGTATTAAATTCCAATGCAATTTCTGTGTTTCATCGTCAATAAGAAGGTCCAAAGGATAAAGTAAACCTGGTGTGAAGCATCGGAATCTATAACTAGTGTCTCAGGGTAGGTTCAAATCATAGACAGTAAGAAGAGACAGTATTCTTGTTCTTAAGTCGGCATTTTGCCTTTTGTATTTAATTCCGATGCAATTTCTGTGTTTCATCTTCACTAAGAAGGTCCAATGGATACAGTAAACCTGAAGTGAAGCATCTGAGTCTATAACGAGTGTCACAGGAATGGTTCGAAACATAGAGAGTAGGCAGAGTCAGTCTTCTTGTACTTAAGTCGGCATTGTGCCTTTTGTATTTAATACCGATGAAATTTCTGTGTTTCATCGTCAATAAGAAGGTCCAAGGGATACAGTAAACCTGGAGTGAAGCATCGGTATCTATAACTAGTGTCACAGGAATGGTTTCTAAACATAGTCAATAAGAAGAGTCAGTCATCTTGAACTTAAGTCGCCTTTGTGCATTTTATATTAAATTCCGATGCAATTTCTGTGTATCATCGTCAATAAGAAGGTCAGAGGGATACAGTAAATCAGAAATGAAGCATCGGAATCTATAACTAGTGTGACAGAAATGGTTCAAAACATAGTCAGTAAGCAGAGTCAGTCTTCTTTTACTTAAGTCGGCATTGTGCCTTTTGTATTTAATTCCGATGCAATTTCTGTGTTTCATCGTCAATAAGTAGGTCTAAGGGATACAGTAAACCTGAAGTGAAGCATCGGAATCTATAACTAGTGTCACAATAATGGTTAAAACATAGTCACTAAGAAGAGTCAGTCTTCTTGTACTTAAGTCGGCATTGTGCCTTTTGTATTTAATTCCGATGCAATCTCTGTGTTTCATCGTCAATAAGAAGGTACAAGGGATACAGTAGACCTGGAGTGAAGCATCGGAATGTATAACTAGCGTCACAGGAATGAATCAAAGCATAGTCAGTAAGAAGAGTCAGTCTACTCGTATTAAAGTCGGCATTGTTCCTTTTGTATTTAATTCCGATGCAATTTCTGTGTTTCATCGTCAATAAGAAGGTCCAAGGGATAAAGTAAACCTGGAGTGAAGCATCGGAATCTATAACTAGTGTCTCAGGGTAGGTTCAAAACATAGACAGTAAGAAGAGACAGTATTCTTGTTCTTAAGTCGGCATTGTGCCTTTTGTATTTAATTCCGATGCAATTTCTGTGTTTCATCTTCAATAAGAAGGTCCAAGGGCTACAGTAAACCTGAAGTGAAGCATCTGAGTCTATAACTAGTGTCACAGGAATGGTTCAAAGCATAGTCTGTAAGAAGAGTCAGTCTTCTTGTACTTAAGTCGGCATAGTTGCTTTTGTATTTAATTCCGATGCAATTTCTGTGATTCATCGTCAATAAGAATGTCCAAGGGATACAGTAAACCTGAAGTGAAGCTTCGGAATCTATAACTAGTGTCAAAGGAATGGTTCAAAACATAGACAGTGGGAAGAATCAGTCTTCTTGTACTTAAGTCGGCATTGTGCCTTTTGTATTTAGTTCCGATGCAATTTCTGAGTTTCATCATCAATAAGAAGGTGAGAGGGATACAGTAAACCTGAAGTGAAGCATCGGAATCTATATCGAGTGTCACAGGAATGGTTCAAAACATAGACAGTAGGTAGAGTCAGTCTTCTTGTACTTAAGTCGGCATTGTGCCTTTTGTATTTAATACCGATGCAATTTCTGTGTTTCATCGTCAATAAGAAGGTCCAAGGGATACAGTAAACCTGGAGTGAAGCATCGGTATCTATAACTAGTGTCAGAGGGATGGTTCAAAGCATAGTCAGAAAGAAGATTCAGTCTTCTTGTTCTTAAGTCGGCATTGTGCCTTTTGTATTTAATTCCGATGCAATTTCTGTGTTTCATCGTCAATAAGAAGGTACAAGGGATACAGTAAACCTGGAGTGAAGCATCGGAATGTATAACTAGCGTCACAGGAATGAATCAAAGCATAGTCAGTAAGAAGAGTCAGTCTACTCGTATTAAAGTCGGCATTGTTCCTTTTGTATTTAATTCCGATGCAATTTCTGTGTTTCATCGTCAATAAGAAGGTCCAAGGGATAAAGTAAACCTGGAGTGAAGCATCGGAATCTATAACTAGTGTCTCAGGGTAGGTTCAAAACATAGACAGTAAGAAGAGACAGTATTCTTGTTCTTAAGTCGGCATTGTGCCTTTTGTATTTAATTCCGATGCAATTTCTGTGTTTCATCTTCAATAAGAAGGTCCAAGGGCTACAGTAAACCTGAAGTGAAGCATCTGAGTCTATAACTAGTGTCACAGGAATGGTTCAAACATAGTCTGTAAGAAGAGTCAGTCTTCTTGTACTTAAGTCGGCATTGTTGCTTTTGTATTTAATTCCGATGCAATTTCTGTGATTCATCGTCAATAAGAATGTCCAAGGGATACAGTAAACCTGAAGTGAAGCATCGGAATCTATAACTAGTGTCAAAGGAATGGTTCAAAACATAGACAGTGGGAAGAATCAGTCTTCTTGTACTTAAGTCGGCATTGTGCCTTTTGTATTTTGTTCCGATGCAATTTCTGAGTTTCATCATCAATAAGAAGGTGAGAGGGATACAGTAAACCTGAAGTGAAGCATCGGAATCTATATCGAGTGTCACAGGAATGGTTCAAAACATAGACAGTAGGTAGAGTCAGTCTTCTTGTACTTAAGTCGGCATTGTGCCATTTGTATTTAATTCCGTTGCAATTTCTGTGTTTCATCGTCTATAAGAAGGGCACAGGGATCCAGTAAACCTGAAGTGAAGCATCGGAATGTATAACTAGTGTCACAGGAATGATTCAAAACATAGACAGTAAGAAGAGTCAGTCTTCTTGTACTTAATTCGGCATTGTGCCTTTTGTATTTAATTCCGACGCAATTTCTGTGTTTCATCGTCAATACGAACGTCAGAGGGATACAGTAAATCTGAAGTGAAGCATCGGAATCTGTAACTAGTGCCACAGGAATGGTTCAAAACATAGTCAGTAAGAAGAGTCAGTCTTCTTGTACTTAAGTCGGCATTGTGCCTTTTGTATTTAATTCCGATGCGATTTCTGTGTTTCATCGTCAATAAGAAGGTCCAAGGGATACAGTAAACCTGGAGTGAAGCATCGGAATCTATAACTAGTGTCTCAGGGTAGGTTCAAAACATAGACAGTAAGAAGAGACAGTATTCTTGTTCTTAAGTCGGCATTGTGGCTTTTGTATTTAATTCTGATGGAATTTTTTGTGTTTCATCTTCAATAAGAAGGTCCAAGGGATACAGTAAACCTGAAGTGAAGCATCTGAGTCTATAACTAGTGTCACAGGAATGGTTCAAAACATAGTCTGTAAGAAGAGTCAGTCTTCTTGTACTGAAGTCGGCATTGTGCCTTTTGTATTTAATTCCGATGGAATTTCTGTGATTCATCGTCAATAAGAAGGTCCAAGGGATACAGTAAACCTGAAGTGAAGCATCGGAATCTATAACTAGTGTCAAAAGAATGGTTCAAAACATAGACAGTGGGAAGAATCAGTCTTCTTGTACTTAAGTCGCCATTGTGCCTTTTGTATTTAGTTCCGATGCAATTTCTGTGTTTCATCATCAATAAGAAGGTCAGGGGGATACAGTAAACCTGAAGTGAAGCATCGGAATCTATAACGAGTGTCACAGGAATGGTTCAAAACATAGACAGTAGGTAGAGTCAGTCTTTTTGTACTTAAGTCGGCATTGTGCCTTTTGTATTTAATACCGATGCAATTTCTGTGTTTCATCGTCAACAATCGACGCGCAGGTCGCCGAAGTGGCGCCAAATCGAAAGACCTGCACCAGGCGAACTATCTACCCGACGGGAGTCCCTAGCCACACGACATCTGCATCTCTATCGTTAACAAGAAGGTCCAAGGGATACAGTAAACCTGGAGTGAAGCATCGGTAATTATAACTAGTGTCAGAGGGATGGTTCAAAACATAGACAGTAAGAAGAGTAAGTATTCTTGTACATAAGTCGGCAATGTGCCTTTTTTATTTAATTCCGATGCAATTTCTGTGTTTCATCGTAATTACGTAGGTCCAAGAGATCCAGTAAACCTGAAGTGACGCACCGGAATCTATAACTAGTGTCACAGGAATGGTTTCTAAACATAGTCAATAATAAGAGTCAGTCTTCTTGAACTTAAGTCGCCATTGTGCATTTTGTATTAAATTCCGATGCAATTTCTGTGTTTCATCGTCAATGAGAAGGTCCAAGGGACACAGTAAACCTGCTGCGATGCATCGGAATCTATAACTAGTGTCACAGGAATGGTTCAAAAATTAGACTGTAAGAAGAGTCAGTCTCTATTACATAATTCGGCAGTGTGCCTTTTGGATTTAATTCCGATGCAATTTCTGTGTTTCGTCGTCAATAAGAAGGTCAGAGGGATACAGTAGACCTGATATGAAGCATTGCAATCTATAACCAGTGTCACAGGAATGGTTCAAAACATAGTCAGGAGAAGAGTAAGTCTTCTTGTACTTAAGTCGGCATTGTGCCATTTGTATTTAATTCTGTTGCTATTTCTGTGTTCCATCGTCAATAAGAAGGGCAGAGGGATACAGTAAACCTGAAGTGAAGCATCGGAATGTACAACTAGTGTAACAGCAACGGTTCAAAGCAAAGACAGTAGGAAGAGTCAGTCTTCTTGTACTTAAGTCGCATTGTGCCAATCAATTTAATTCCGAGGCAATTGCTGTGTTTCATCGTCAATAAGAAGGTCCAAGGGATACAGTAAACCTGAAGTGAAGTATCGGAATCTATAACTAGTGTCACTGGAATGGTTCAAGACATAGACAGTAAGAGGAGTCAGTCTTCTTGTACTTAATTCGGCATTGTGACTTTTGTACTTAATTCCGACGCAATTTCTGTGTTTCACCGTCAGTAAGAAGGTCTAAGGGATACAGTAAATCTGAAGTGAAGCATCGGAATCTGTAACTAGTGTCACAGGAATGGTTCAAAACGTAGACAGTAGGAAGAGTCAGTCTTCTTGTACTTAAGTCTGTATTGTGCCTTTTCTATTAAATTCCGATGCAATTTCTGTGTTTCATCGTCAATAAGAAGGTCAGAGGGTTATAGTAAACCTGGAGTGAAGCATCGGAATCTATAACTAGTGTCACAGGAATGATTCAAATCATAGACAGTGAGAAGAGTCAGTCTTCTTGTACTTAAGTCGGCATTGTGCCTTTCTTATTTAATTCCGATGCAACTTCTGTGTTTCATCGTCACTATTAAGGTCCAAGGGATACAGTAAACCTGGAGTGAAGCATCGGAATCTATAACTAGTGTCACAATAATGGTTAAGAGCATAGTCACAATGAAGAGTCAGTCGTCTTGTACTTAAGTCGGCATTGTGCCTTTTGTATTTAATTCCGATGCAATTTCTGTGTTTCATCGTCAGTAACAAGGTACAAGGGATACAGTAAACCTGGAATGAAGCATCGGAATCTATTACTAGTGTCACAGGAATGAATCAAAACATAGTCAGTAAGAAGAGTCAGCCCACTCGTACTAAAGTCGTCATTGTCCCTTTTGTATTTAAATCCGACGGAATTTCAGTGTTTCATCGTCAATAAGAAGGTCCAAGGGATACAGTAAACCTGAAGTGAAGCATCGGAATCTATAATTAGTGTCAAAGGAATGGTTCAAAGCATAGACAGTGGGAAGAGTCAGTCTTCTTGTACTTACGTCGGCATTGTGCCTTATGTATTAAGTTCCGATTCAATTTCTGTGTTTCATCATCAATAAGAAGGGCAGAGGGATACAGTAAACCTGAAGTGAAGCATCGGAATCTATAACGAGTGTCACAGGAATGGTTCAAAACATAGACAGTAGGTAGGGTCAGTCTTCTTGTACTTAAGTCGGCATTGTGCCTTTTGTATTTAATACCGATGCAATTTCTGTGTTTCATCGTCAGTACGAAGGTCCAAGGGATACAGTAAACCTGGAGTGAAGCATCGGTATCTATAACTAGTGTCAGAGGGATGGTTCAAAACATAGACAGTAAGAAGAGTCGCTCTTTTTTTACATAATTCGGCACTGTGCCTTTTGGATTTAATTCCGAATGCAATTTCTGTGTTTCATCGTCAATAAGGAGGTCCAAGGGATACAGTAAACCTGGAGTGAAGCATCGGAATCCATAACTAGTGTCACAGGAATGGCTCAAAACATCGACAGTAAGAAGAGACAGTCTTCTTGTACTTAATTCGGCAATGTGCCTTTTGTATTTAATTCCGATGCAATTTCTGTGTTTCATCGTCAATAAGTAGGTCCAAGGGATCCAGTAAACCTGAAGTGAGGCACCGGAATCTATAACTAGTGTCACAGGAATGGTTCAAAACGTAGTCAGTAAGAAGAGTCACTCTTCTTGTACTTAAGTCGCCATTGTGCATTTTGTATTAAATTCCGATGCAATTTCTGTGTTTCATCGTCAATAAGAAGGTCCAAGGGATAAAGTAAACCTGGAGTGAAGCATCGGAATCTATAACTTGTGTCTCAGGATAGGTTCAAACATAGACAGTAAGAAGAGACAGTATTCTTGTTCTTAAGTCGGCATTGTGGCTTTTGCATTTAATTCCGATGCAATTTCTGTGTTTCATCTTCAATAAGAAGGTCCAAGGGATACAGTAAACCTGAAGTGAAGCATCTGAGTCTATAACTAGTGTCACAGGAATGGTTCAAAACATAGTCTGTAAGAAGCGACAGTCTTCTTGTACTTAAGTCGGCATTGTGCCTTTTGTATTTAATTCCGATGGAATTTCTGTGATTCATCGTCAATAAGAAGGTCCAAGGGATACAGTAAACCTGAAGTGAAGCATCGGAATCTATAACTAGTGTCAAAGGAATGGTTCAAAACATAGACAGTAAGAAGAGTCAGTCTTCTTTTACTTAATTCTGCACTGTGCCTTTTGTATTTAATTCCGTTGCGATTTCTGTGTTTCATCGTCAATAAGAAGGGCAGAGGGATGCAGTAAACCTGAAGTGAAGCATCGGAATGTACAACTAGTGTAACAGGAATGGTTTCTAAACATAGTCAATAAGAAGAGTCAGTCTTCTAGAACTTAAGTCGCCATTGTGCATTTTGTATTACATTCCGAGGCAATTGCTGTGTTTCATCGTCAATAAGAAGGTCCAAGGGATACAGTAAACCATGAAGTGAAGCATCGGAATCTATAACTAGTGTCACAGGAATGGTTCAAGACATAGACAGTAAGAAGAGTCAGTCTTCTTGTACTTAATTCGGCATTGTGACTTTTGTATTTAATTCCGACGCAATATCTGTGTTTCATCGTCAATAAGAAGGTCTAAGGGATACAGTAAATCTGAAGTGAAGCATCGGAATCTGTAACTAGTGTCACAGGAATGGTTCAAAACATAGTCAGTAAGAAGCGTCAGTCTTCTTGTACTAAAGTCGGCATTGTGCCTCTTGTATTTAATTCCGATGCAATTTCTGTGTTTCATCGTCAATAAGAAGGTCCAGGGGATACAGTAAACCTGGAGTGAAGCATCGGAATCTATATCTAGTGTCAGAGGAATGGTTCAAAACGTAGACAGTAGGAAGAGACAGTCTTCTTGTACTTAAGTCTGTATTGTGCCTTCTCTATTTAATTCCGATGCAATTTCTGTGTTTCATCGTCAATAAGAAGGTCAGAGGGTTATAGTAAACCTGGAGTGAAGCATCGGAATCTATAACTAGTGTCGCAGGAATGATTCAAATCATAGACAGTGAGAAGAGTCAGTCTTCTTGTACGTAAGTCGGCATTGTGCCTTTTGTATTTAATTCCGATGCAATTTCTGTGTTTCATCGTCAGTAACAAGGTACAAGGGATACAGTAAACCTGGAGTGAAGCATCGGAATCTATAACTAGTGTCACAGGAATGAATCAAAACATAGTCAGTAAGAAGAGTCAGCCCACTCGTACTAAAGTCGTCATTGTCCCTTTTGTATTTAATTCCGACGGAATTTCAGTGTTTAATCGTCAATAAGAAGGTCCAAGGGATACAGTAAACCTGAAGTGAAGCATCGGAATCTATAACTAGTGTCAAAGGAATGGTTCAAAACATAGACAGTGGGAAGAGACAGTCTTCTTGTACTTACGTCGGCATTGTGCCTTTTGTATTTAGTTCCGATTCAATTTCTGTGTTTCATCGTCAATAAGAAGGTCAGAGGGATACAGTAAACCTGAAGTGAAGCATCGGAATCTATAACGAGTGTCACAGGAATGGTTCAAAACATAGACAGTAGGTAGGGTCAGTCTTCTTGTACTTAAGTCGGCATTGTGCCTTTTGTATTTAATACCGATGCAATTTCTGTGTTTCATCGTCAATAAGAAGGTCCAAGGGATACAGTAAACCTGGAGTGAAGCATCGGTATCTATAACTAGTGTCAGAGGGATGGTTCAAAACATAGACAGTAAGAAGAGTAAGTATTCTTGTACTTAAGTCGGCAATGTGCTATTTGCATTTAATTCCGATGCAATTTCTGTGTTTCATCGTAATTAAGTAGGTCCAAGGGATCCAGCAAACCTGAAGTGAAGCACCGGAATCTATAACCAGTGTCACAGGAATGGTTTCTAAACATAGTCAGTAAGAAGAGTCAGTCTTCTTGTACTTAAGTCGCCGTTGTGCATTTTGTATTAAATTCCGATGCAATTTCTGTGTTTCATCGTCAATAAGGAGGTCCAAGGGATACAGTAAACCTGGAGTGAAGCATCGGAATCCATAACTAGTGTCACAGGAATGGTTCAAAACATCGACAGTAAGAAGAGACAGTCTTCTTGTACTTAATTCGGCAATGTGCCTTTTGTATTTAATTCCGATGCAATTTCTGTGTTTCATCGTCAATAAGTAGGTCCAAGGGATCCAGTAAACCTGAAGTGAGGCACCGGAATCTATAACTAGTGTCACAGGAATGGTTCAAAGCATAGTCAGTAAGAAGCGTCACTCTTCTTGTACTTAAGTCGCCATTGTGCATTTTGTATTAAATTCCGATGCAATTTCTGTGTTTCATCGTCAATAAGAAGGTCCAAGGGATACAGTAAACCTGGAGTGATGCATCGGAATCTATTACTAGTGTCACAGGAATGGTTCAAAACATAGACAGTAAGAAGAGTCAGTCTTCTTTTACTTAATTCTGCACTGTGCCTTTTGGATTTAATTCCGATGCAATTTCTGTGTTTCGTCGTCAATAAGAAGGTCAGAGGGATACAGTAAACCTGAAGTGAAGCATCGCAATCTATAACTAGTGTCACAGGAATGGGTCAAATTATAGTCCGAAAGAAGAGTCAGTCTTCGTGTTCTTAAGTCGGCATTGTGCCTTTTGTATTTACTTCCGATGCAATTTCTGTTTTTCATAGGCAATAAGAAGGTCCAAGGGATACAGTAAACCTGAAGTGAAGCATCGAAATCTATAACTAGCGTTACATGAATGGTTCATAGCATAGACAGAAGAAGAGTCAGTCTTCTTGTACTTAAGTCGGCATTGTGCCATTTGTATTTAATTCCGTTGCAATTTCTGTGTTTCATCGTCAATAAGAAGGGCAGAGGGATACAGTAAACCTGAAGTGAAGCATCGGAATGTATAACTAGTGTAACAGCAACGTTTCAAAACATAGACAGTAGGGAGAGTCAGTCTTCTTGTACTTAAGACGGCATTGTGCCTTTTCAATTTAATTCCGAGGCAATTGCTGTGTTTCATCGTCAATAAGAAGGTCCAAGGGATACAGTAAACCTGAAGTGAAGCATCGGAATCTATAACTAGTGTCACAGGAATGGTTCAAAACATATACAGTAAGAAGAGGCAGTCTTCTTGTACTAAAGTCGGCATTGAGCCTCTTGTATTTAATTCCGATGCAATTTCTGTGTTTCATCGTCAGTAACAAGGTACAAGGGATACAGTAAACCTGGAGTGAAGCATCGGAATCTATAACTATTGTCACAGAAATGGTTCAAAACATAGTCAGTAAGAAGAGTCAGTCTTCTTGTACTTAAGTCGGCATTGCGCCTTTTGTATTTAATTCCGATGCAATTTCTGTGTTTCATCGTCAATAAGAAGGTCTAAGGGATACAGTAAACCTGAAGTGAAGCATCGGAATCTACAACTGCTGTCACAATAATGGTTATAACATAGTCACTAAGAAGAGTCAGTCTCCTTGTACTTAAGTCGGCATTGTGCCTTTTGTATTCAATTCCGATGCAATTTCTGTGTTTCATCGACAATAAGAAGGTACAAGGGATACAGTAAACCTGGAGTGAAGCATCGGAATGTATAACTAGAGTCACAGGAATGAATCAAATCATAGTCAGTAAGAAGAGTCAGTCTACTCGTACTAAAGTCGGCATTCTTCATTTTGTATTTAATTCCGATGCAATTTCTGGGTTTCTTCGTCAATAAGAAGGTCCAAGGGATAAAGTATACCTGGAGTGAAGCATCGGAATCTATAACTTGTGTCTCAGGATAGGTTCAAAACATAGACAGTAAGAAGAGACAGTATTCTTGTTCTTAAGTCGGCATTGTGGCATTTGTATTTAATTCCGATGCAATTTCTGTGTTTCATCTTCAATAAGAAGGTCCAAGGGATACAGTAAACCTGAAGTGAAGCATCTGAGTCTATAACTAGTGTCACAGGAATGGTTCAAAACATAGTCTGTAAGAAGAGTCAGTCTTCTTGTACTTAAATCGGCATTGTGCCTTTTGTGTTTAATTCCGATGGAATTTCTGTGATTCATCGTCAATAAGAAGGTCCCAGGTATACAGTAAACCTGAAGTGAAGCATCGGAATCTATAACTAGTGTCAAAGGAATGGTTCAAAACATAGACAGTGGGAAGAATCAGTCTTTTTGTACTTAAGCCGGCATTGTGCCTTTTGTATTTAGTTCCGATGCAATTTCTGTGTTTCATCATCAATAAGAAGGTCAGAGGGATACAGTAAACCTGAAGTGTAGCATCGGAATCTATACGAGTGTCACAGGAATGGTTCAAAACATAGACAGTAGGTAGAGTCAGTCTTCTTGTACCTAAGTCGGCATTGTGCCTTTTGTATTTAATACCGATGCAATTTCTGTGTTTCATCGTCAACAAGAAGGTCCAAGGGATACAGTAAACCTGGAGTGAAGCATCGGTAATTATAACTAGTGTCAGAGGGATGGTTCAAAACATAGACAGTAAGAAGAGTAAGTATTCTTGTACTTAAGTCGGCAATGTGCCTTTTGTATTAAATTCCGATGCAATTTCTGTGTTTCATAGTAATTACGTAGGTCCAAGAGATCCAGTAAACCTGAAGTGAAGCACCGGAATCTATAACTAGTGTCACAGGAATGGTTTCTAAACATAGTCAATAAGAAGAGTCAGTCTTCTTGAACGTCGCCATTGTGCATTTTGTAATAAATTCCGATGCAATTTCTGTGTTTCATCGTCAATGAGAAGGTCCAAGGGACACAGTAAACCTGGAGCGATGCATCGGAATCTATAACTAGTGTCACAGGAATGGTTCAAACAATAGACTGTAAGAAGAGTCAGCCTCTTTTACATAATTCGGCAGTGTGCCCTTTGGATTTAATTCCGATGCAATTTCTGTGTTTCGTCGTCAATAAGAAGGTCAGAGGGATACAGTAGACCTGATATGAAGCATCGCAATCTATAACTAGTGTCACAGGAATGGTTCAAAAACATAGTCAGGAGAAGAGTAAGTCTTCTTGTACTTAAGTCGGCGTTGTGCCATTTGTATTTAATTCCGTTGCAATTTCTGTGTTTCATCGTCAATAAGAAGGGCAGAGGGATACAGTAAACCTGAAGTGAAGCATCGGAATGTACAACTATTGTAACAGGAACGGTTCAAAACAAAGACAGTAGGAAGAGTAAGTCTTCTTGTACTTAAGTCGGCATTGTGCCAATTCAATTTAATTCCGAGGTAATTGCTGTGTTTCATCGTCAATAAGAAGGTCCAGGGGATACAGTAAACCTGGAGTGAAGCATCGGAATCTATAACTAGTGTCACAGGAATGGTTCAAAACGTAGACAGTAGGAAGAGTCAGTCTTCTTGTACTTAAGTCTGTATTGTGCCTTTTCTATTTAATTCCGATGCAATATCTGTGTTTCATCGTCAATAAGAAGGTCAGAGGGTTATAGTAAACCTGGAGTGAAGCATCGGAATCTATAACTAGTGTCACAGGAATGATTCAAATCATAGACAGTGAGAAGAGTCAGTCTTCTTGTACTTAAGTCGGCATTGTGTCTTTTGTATTTAATTCCGATGCAATTTCTGTGTTTCATCGTCAGTAACAAGGTACAAGGGATACAGTAAACCTGGAGTGAAGCATCGGAATCTATAACTAGTGTCACAGGAATGAATCAAAACATAGTCAGTAAGAAGAGTCAGCCCACTCGTACTAAAGTCGTCATTGTCCCTTTTGTATTTAATTCCGACGGAATTTCAGTGTTTAATCGTCAATAAGAAGGTCCAAGGGATACAGTAAACCTGAAGTGAAGCATCGGAATCTATAACTAGTGTCAAAGGAATGGTTCAAAACATAGACAGAGGGAAGAGACAGTCTTCTTGTACTTACGTCGGCATTGTGCCTTTTGTATTTAGTTCCGATTCAATTTCTGTGTTTCATCGTCAATAAGAAGGTCAGAGGGATACAGTAAACCTGAAGTGAAGCATCGGAATCTATAACGAGTGTCACAGGAATGGTTCAAAGCATAGACAGTAAAAAAAGTCAGTCGTCTTGTACTTAAGTCGGCATTGTGACTTTTGTATTTAATTCCGATGCAATTTCTGTCTTTCATCGTCAACAAGAAGCTCCAAGATGATACAGTAAACCTGAAGTGAAGCATCGGAATCTATAACTAGTGTCACAGGAATGGTTCAAAACATCGACAGTAAGAAGAGACAGTCTTCTTGTACGTAATTCGGCAATGTGCCTTTTGTATTTAATTCCGATGCAATTTCTGTGTTTCATCGTCAATAAGTAGGTCCAAGGGATCCAGTAAACCTGAAGTGAGGCACCGGAATCTATAACTAGTGTCACAGGAATGGTTCAAAGCATAGTCAGTAAGAAGAGTCACTCTTCTTGTACTTAAGTCGCCATTGTGCATTTTGTATTAAATTCCGATGCAATTTCTGTGTTTCATCGTCAATAAGAAGGTCCAAGGGATACAGTAAACCTGGAGTGATGCATCGGAATCTATTACTAGTGTCACAGGAATGGTTCAAAACATAGACAGTAAGAAGAGTAAGTATTCTTGTACTTAAGTCGGCAATGTGCTATTTGCATTTAATTCCGATGCAATTTCTGTGTTTCATCGTAATTAAGTAGGTCCAAGGGATCCAGCAAACCTGAAGTGAAGCACCGGAATCTATAACTAGTGTCACAGGAATGGTTTCTAAACATAGTCAGTAAGAAGAGTCAGTCTTCTTGTACTTAAGTCGCCATTGTGCATTTTGTATTAAATTCCGATGCAATTTCTGTGTTTCATCGTCAATAAGGAGGTCCAAGGGATACAGTAAACCTGGAGTGAAGCATCGGAATCCATAACTAGTGTCACAGGAATGGTTCAAAACATCGACAGTAAGAAGAGACAGTCTTCTTGTACGTAATTCGGCAATGTGCCTTTTGTATTTAATTCCGATGCAATTTCTGTGTTTCATCGTCAATAAGTAGGTCCAAGGGATCCAGTAAACCTGAAGTGAGGCACCGGAATCTATAACTAGTGTCACAGGAATGGTTCAAAGCATAGTCAGTAAGAAGAGTCACTCTTCTTGTACTTAAGTCGCCATTGTGCATTTTGTATTAAATTCCGATGCAATTTCTGTGTTTCATCGTCAATAAGAAGGTCCAAGGGATACAGTAAACCTGGAGTGATGCATCGGAATCTATTACTAGTGTCACAGGAATGGTTCAAAACATAGACAGTAAGAAGAGTCAGTCTTCTTTTACTTAATTCTGCACTGTGCCTTTTGGATTTAATTCCGATGCAATTTCTGTGTTTCGTCGTCAATAAGAAGGTCAGAGGGATACAGAAAACCTGAAGTGAAGCATCGCAATCTATAACTAGTGTCACAGGAATGGGTCAAATTATAGTCCGAAAGAAGAGTCAGTCTTCGTGTTCTTAAGTCGGCATTGTGCCTTTTGTATTTACTTCCGATGCAATTTCTGTTTTTCATAGGCAATAAGAAGGTCCAAGGGATACAGTAAACCTGAAGTGAAGCATCGAAATCTATAACTAGCGTTACATGAATGGTTCATAGCATAGACAGAAGAAGAGTCAGTCTTCTTGTACTTAAGTCGGCATTGTGCCATTTGTATTTAATTCCGTTGCAATTTCTGTGTTTCATCGTCAATAAGAAGGGCAGAGGGATACAGTAAACCTGAAGTGAAGCATCGGAATGTATAACTAGTGTAACAGCAACGTTTCAAAACATAGACAGTAGGGAGAGTCAGTCTTCTTGTACTTAAGTCGGCATTGTGCCTTTTCAATTTAATTCCGAGGCAATTGCTGTGTTTCATCGTCAATAAGAAGGTCCAAGGGATACAGTAAACCTGAAGTGAAGCATCGGAATCTATAACTAGTGTCACAGGAATGGTTCAAAACATAGACAGTAAGAAGAGGCAGTCTTCTTGTACTAAAGTCGGCATTGTGCCTCTTGTATTTAATTCCGATGCAATTTCTGTGTTTCATCGTCAGTAACAAGGTACAAGGGATACAGTAAACCTGGAGTGAAGCATCGGAATCTATAACTATTGTCACAGGAATGGTTCAAAACATAGACAGTAAGAGGAGTCAGTCTTCTTTTACATAATTCGGCACTGTGAATTTTGGATTTAATTCCGAATGCAATTTCTGTGTTTCATCGTCAATAAGGTGGTCCAAGGGATACAGTAAATCGGAAATGAAGCATCGGAATCTATAACTAGTGTCACAGAAATGGTTCAAAACATAGTCAGTAAAAAGAGTCAGTCTTCTTGTACTTAAGTCGGCATTGCGCCTTTTGTATTTAATTCCGATGCAATTTCTGTGTTTCATCGTCAATAAGAAGGTCTAAGGGATACAGTAAACCTGAAGTGAAGCATCGGAATCTATAACTGCTGTCACAATAATGGTTATAACATAGTCACTAAGAAGAGTCAGTCTTCTTGTACTTAAGTCGGCATTGTGCCTTTTGTATTTAATTCCGATGCAATTTCTGTGTTTCGTCGTCAATAAGAAGGTCAGAGGGATACAGTAGACCTGATATGAAGCATCGCAATCTATAACTAGTGTCACAGGAATGGTTCAAAACATAGTCAGGAGAAGAGTAAGTCTTCTTGTACTTAAGTCGGCATTGTGCCATTTGTATTTAATTCCGTTGCAATTTCTGTGTTTCATCGTCAATAAGAAGGGCAGAGGGATACAGTAAACCTGAAGTGAAGCATCGGAATGTACAACTATTGTAACAGGAACGGTTCAAAACAAAGACAGTAGGAAGAGTAAGTCTTCTTGTACGTAAGTCGGCATTGTGCCATTTCAATTTAATTCCGAGGCAATTGCTGTGGTTCATCGTCAATAAGAAGGTCCATGGGATACAGTAAACCTGAAGTGAAGCATCGGAATCTATAACTAGTGTCACAGGAATGGTTCAAGACATAGACAGTAAGAAGAGTCAGTCTTCTTGTACTTAATTCGGCATTGTGACTTTTGTATTTAATTCCGACGCAATTTCTGTGTTTCATCGTCAATAAGAAGGTCTAAGGGATACAGTAAATCTGAAGTGAAGCATCGGAATCTGTAACTAGTGTCACAGGAATGGTTAAAAGCATAGTCAGTAAGAAGCGTCAGTCTTCTTGTACTAAAGTCGGCATTGTGCCTCTTGTATTTAATTCCGATGCAATTTCTGTGTTTCATCGTCAATAAGAAGGTCCAGGGGATACAGTAAACCTGGAGTGAAGCATCGGAATCTATAACTAGTGTCACAGGAATGGTTCAAAACGTAGACAGTAGGAAGAGTCAGTCTTCTTGTACTTAAGTCTGTATTGTGCCTTTTCTATTTAATTCCGATGCTATTTCTGTGTTTCATCGTCAATAAGAAGGTCAGAGGGTTATAGTAAACCTGGAGTGAAGCATCGGAATCTATAACTAGTATCACAGGAATGATTCAAATCATAGACAGTAAGAAGAGACAGTCTTCTTGTACTTAATTCGGCAATGTGCCTTTTGTATTTAATTCCGATGCAATTTCTGTGTTTCATCGTCAATAAGAAGGTCCAAGGGCTACGGTAAACCTGGAGTGATGCATCGGAATCTATAACTAGTGTCACAATAATGGTTAAGAGCATAGTCACTATGAAGAGTCAGTCTTCTTGTACTTAAGTCGGCATTGTGCCTTTTGTATTTAATTCCGAAGGCAATTTCTGTGTTTCATCGTCAGTAACAAGGTACAAGGGATACAGTAAACCTGGAGTGAAGCATCGGAATCTATAACTAGTGTCACAGGAATGAATCAAAACATAGTCAGTAAGAAGAGTCAGCCCACTCGTACTAAAGTCGTCATTGTCCCTTTTGTATTTAATTCCGACGGAATTTCAGTGTTTAATCGTCAATAAGAAGGTCCAAGGGATACAGTAAACCTGAAGTGAAGCATCGGAATCTATAACTAGTGTCAAAGGAATGGTTCAAAACATAGACAGAGGGAAGAGTCAGTCTTCTTGTACTTACGTCGGCATTGTGCCTTTTGTATTTAGTTCCGATTCAATTTCTGTGTTTCATCATCAATTAGAAGGTCAGAGGGATACAGTAAACCTGAAGTGAAGCATCGGAATCTATAACGAGTGTCACAGGAATGGTTCAAAGCATAGACGGTAGATAGGGTCAGTCTTCTTGTACTTAAGTCGGCATTGTGCATTTTGTATTAAATTCCGATGCAATTTCTGTGTTTCATCGTCAATAAGGAGGTCCAAGGGATACAGTAAACCTGTAGTGAAGCATCGGAATCCATAACACTAGTTATAGATACAGGAATGGTTCAAAACATCGACAGTAAGAAGAGACAGTCTTCTTTTACTTAATTCTGCACTGTGCCTTTTGGATTTAATTCCGATGCAATTTCTGTGTTTCGTCGTCAATAAGAAGGTCAGAGGGATACAGTAAACCTGAAGTGAAGCATCGCAATCTATAACTAGTGTCACAGGCATGGGTCAAATTATAGTCCGAAAGAAGAGTCAGTCTTCGTGTTCTTAAGTCGGCATTGTGCCTTTTGTATTTACTTCCGATGCAATTTCTGTTTTTCATAGTCAATAAGAAGGTCCAAGGGATACAGTAAACCTGAAGTGAAGCATCGAAATCTATAACTAGCGTCACATGAATGGTTCAAAGCATCGACAGAAGAAGAGTCAGTCTTCTTGTTCTCAAGTCGGCATTGTGCCATTTGTATTTAATTCCGTTGCAATTTCTGTGTTTCATCGTCAATAAGAAGGGCAGAGGGATACAGTAAACCTGAAGTGAAGCATCGGAATGTATAACTAGTGTAACAGCAACGGTTCAAAACATAGACAGTAGGAAGGGACAGTCTTCTTGTACTTAAGTCGACATTCTGCCTTTTAAATTTAATTCCGAGGCAATTGCTGTGTTTTATCGTCAATAAGAAGGCCCAAGGGATACAGTAAACCTGAAGTGAAGGATAGGAAAGTATAACTGGTGTCACAGGAACGTTTCAAGACATAGACAGTAGGGAGAGTCAGTCTTCTTGTACTTAAGTCGGCATTGTGGCTTTTCAATTTAATTCCGAGGCAATTGCTGTGTTTCATCGTCAATAAGAAGGTCCAAGGGATACAGTAAACCTGAAGTGAAGCATCGGAATCTATAACTAGTGTCACAGGAATGGTTCAAAACATAGACAGTAAGAAGAGTCACTCTTCTTGTACTTAATTCGGCATTGTGCCTTTTGTATTTAATTCCGACGCAATTTCTGTGTTTCATCGTCAATACGAAAGTCAGAGGGATACAGTAAATCTGAAGTGAAGCATCGGAATCTGTAACTAGTGTCGCAGGAATGGTTCAAAACATAGTCAGTAAGAAGAGGCAGTCTTCTTGTACTAAAGTCGGCATTGTGCCTTTTGTATTTACTACCGATGCAATTCTGTTTTTCATAGTCAATAACAAGGTCCAAGGGATACAGTAAACCTGAAGTGAAGCATCGAAATCTATAACTAGTGTCAAAGGAACGGTTCAAAACATAGACAGTGGGAAGAGTCAGTCTTCTTGTACTTACGTCGGCATTGTGCCTTTTGTATTTAGATCCGATTCAATTTCTGTGTTTCATCATCAATAAGAAGGTCAGAGGGATACAGTAAACCTGAAGTGAAGCATCGGAATCTATAACGAGTGTCACAGGAATGGTTCAAAATATACACAGTAGGTAGGGTCAGTCTTCTTGTACTTAAGTCGGCATTGTGCCTTTTGTGTTTAGTACCGATGCAATTTCTGTGTTTCATCGTCAATAAGAGGGTCCAAGGGATACAGTAAACCTGGAGTGAAGCATCGGTATCTATAACTAGTGTCAGAGGGATGGTTCAAAACATAGACAGTAAGAAGGGTAAGTATTCTTGTACTTAAGTCGGCAATGTGCTATTTGCATTTAATTCCGATGCAATTTCTGTGTTTCCTCGTAATTAAGTAGGTCCAAGGGATCCAGCAAACCTGAAGTGAAGCACCAGAATCTATAACTAGTGTCACAGGAATGGTTTCTAAAAATAGTCAGTAAGAAGAGTCAGTCTTCTTGTACTTAAGTCGCCATTGTGCATTTTGTATTAAATTCCGATGCAATTTCTGTGTTTCATCGTCAATAAGAAGGTCCAAGGGATACAGTAAACCTGCAGTGATGCATCGGAATCTATAACTAGTGTCACAGGAATGGTTCAAAACATAGACAGTAAGAAGAGTCAGTCTTCTTTTACATAATTCGGCACTGTGCCATTTGGATTTAATTCCGAATGCAATTTCTGTGTTTCATCGTCAATAAGGAGGTCCAAGGGATACAGTAAACCTGGAGTGAAGCATCGGAATCCATAACTAGTGTCACAGGAATGGCTCAAAACATCGACAGTAAGAAGAGACAGTCTTCTTGTACTTAATTCGGCAATGTGCCTTTTGTATTTAATTCCGATGCAATGTCTGTGTTTCATCGTCAATAAGTAGGTCCAAGGGATCCAGTAAACCTGAAGTGAGGCACCGGAATCTATAACTAGTGTCACAGGAATGGTTCAAAACATAGTCAGTAAGAAGAGTCACTCTTCTTGTACTTAAGTCGGCATTGTGCATTTTGTATTAAATTCCGATGCAATTTCTCTGTTTCATCGTCAATAAGAAGGTCCAAGGGACACAGTAAACCTGGAGTGATGCATCGGAATCTATTACTAGTGTCACAGGAATGGTTCAAAACATAGACAGTAAGAAGAGTCAGTCTTCTTTTACTTAATTCTGCACTGTGCCTTTTGGATTTAATTCCGATGCAATTTCTGTGTTTCGTCGTCAATAAGAAGGTCAGAGGGATACAGTAAACCTGAAGTGAAGCATCGCAAACTATAACTAGTGTCACAGGAATGGGTCAAAACATAGTCCGAAAGAAGAGTCAGTCTTCTTGTTCTTAAGTCGGCATTGTGCCTTTTGTATTTACTACCGATGCAATTCTGTTTTTCATAGTCAATAACAAGGTCCAAGGGATACAGTAAACCTGAAGTGAAGCATCGAAATCTATAACTAGGGTCACATGAATGGTTCAAAGCATAGACAGAAGAAGAGTCAGTCTTCTTGTACTTAAGTCGGCATTGCGCCATTTGTATTTAATTCCGTTGCAATTTCTGTGTTTAATCGTCAATAAGAAGGGCAGAGGGATACAGTAAACCTGAAGTGAAGCATCAGAATGTATAACTAGTGTAACAGCAACGGTTCAAAACATAGACAGTAGGAAGGGACAGTCTTCTTGTACTTAAGTCGACATTGTGCCCTTTCCGTTTAATTCCGAGGCAATTGCTGTGTTTTATCGTCAATAAGAAGGCCCAAGGGATACAGTAAACCTGAAGTGAAGGATAGGAATGTATAACTGGTGTCACAGGAACGGTTCAAAACATAGACAGTAGGGAGAGTCACTCTTCTTGTACTTAAGTCGGCATTGTGCCTTTTCAATTTTATTCCGAGGCAATTGCTGTGTTTCATCGTCAATACGAAGGTCCAAGGGATACAGTAAACCTGAAGTGAAGCATCGGAATCTATAACTAGTGTCACAGGAATGGTTCAAAACATAGACAGTAAGAAGAGTCAGTCTTCTTGTACTTAATTCGGCATTGTGCCTTTTGTATTTAATTCCGACGCAATTTCTGTGTTTCATCGTCAATACGAACGTCAGAGGGATACAGTAAATCTGAAGTGAAGCATCGGAATCTGTAACTAGTGTCGCAGGAATGGTTCAAAACATAGTCAGTAAGAAGAGTCAGTCTTCTTGTACTAAAGTCGGTATTGTGCCTTTTGTATTTAATACCGATGCAATTTCTGTGTTTCATCGTCAATAAGAAGGTCCAAGGGATACAGTAAACCTGGAGTGAAGCATCGGTATCTATAACTAGTGTCAGAGGGATGGTTCAAAACGTAGACAGTGAGAAGAGTAAGTATTCTTGTACTTAAGTCGGCAATGTGCTATTTGCATTTAATTCCGATGCAATTTCTGTGTTTCATCGTAATTAAGTAGGTCCAAGGGATCCAGCAAACCTGAAGTGAAGCACCGGAATCAATAACTAGTGTCACAGGAATGGTTTCTAAACATAGTCAGTAAGAAGAGTCAGTCTTCTTGTACTTAAGTCGCCATTGTGCATTTTGTATTAAATTCCGATGCAATTTCTGTGTTTCATCGTCAATAAGAAGGTCCAAGGGATACAGTAAACCTGCAGTGATGCATCGGAATCTATAACTAGTGTCACAGGAATGGTTCAAAGCATAGACAGTAAGAAGAGTCAGTCTTCTTTTACATAATTCGGCGTTGTGCCTTTTGGATTTAATTCCGAATGCAATTTCTGTGTTTCATCGTCAATAAGGAGGTCCAAGGGATACAGTAAACCTGGAGTGAAGCATCGGAATCCATAACTAGTGTCACAGGAATGGTTCAAAACATCGACCGTAAGAAGAGACAGTCTTCTTGTACTTAATTCGGCAATGTGCCTTTTGTATTTAATTCCGATGCAATTTCTGTGTTTCATCGTCAATAAGTAGGTCCAAGGGATCCAGTAAACCTGAAGTCAGGCACCGGAATCTATAACTTGTGTCACAGGAATGGTTCAAAACATAAGCAGTAAGAAGAGCCACTCTGCTTGTACTTAAGTCGCCATTGTGCATTTTGTTTTAAATTCCGATGCAATTTCTGTGTTTCATCGTCAATAAGAAGGTCCAAGGGATACAGTAAACCTGGAGTGATGCATCGGAATCTATTACTAGTGTCACAGAAATGGTTCAAAACATAGACAGTCTTCTTTTACTTAATTCTGCACTGTGCCTTTTGGATTTAATTCCGATGCAATTTCTGTGTTTCGTCGTCAATAAGAAAGTCAGAGAGATACAGTAAACCTGAAGTAAAGCATCGCAATCTATAACTAGTGTCACAGGAATGGGTCAAAATATAGTCCGAAAGAAGAGTCAGTCTTTTTGTTCTTAAGTCGGCATTGTGCCTTTTGTATTTACTTCCGATGCAATTTCTGTTTTTCATAGTCAATAAGAAGGTCCAAGGGATACAGTAAACCTGAAGTGAAGCATCGAAATCTATAACTAGGGTCACATGAATGGTTCAAAGCATAGACAGAAGAAGAGTCAGTCTTCTTGTACTTAATTCGGCATTGTGCCTTTTGTATTTAATTCCGACGCAATTTCTGTGTTTCATCGTCAATACGAACGTCAGAGGGATACAGTAAATCTGAAGTGAAGCATCGGAATCTATAACTAGTGTCACAGGAATGGTTCAAACATCGACAGTAAGAAGAGACAGTCTTCTTGTACTTAATTCGGCATTGTGCCTTTAGTATTTAATTCCGATGCAATTTCTGTGTATCATCGTCCATAAGAAGGTCAGAGGGATACAGTAAATCAGAAATGAAGCATCGGAATCTACAACTAGTGTCACAGAAATGGTCCAAACATAGTCAGTAAGAAGAGTCAGTGTTCTTGTACTTAAGTCGGCATTGTGCCTTTTGTATTTAATTCCGATGCAATTTCTGTGTTTCATCGTCAGTAACAAGGTACAAGGGATACAGTAAACCTGGAGTGAAGCATCGGAATCTATAACTAGTGTCACAGGAATGAATCAAAACATAGTCAGTAAGAAGAGTCAGCCCACTCGTACTAAAGTCGTCATTGTCCCTTTTGTATTTAATTCCGACGGAATTTCAGTGTTTCATCGTCAATAAGAAGGTCCAAGGGATACAGTAAACCTGAAGTGAAGCATCGGAATCTATAACTAGTGTCAAAGGAATGGTTGAAAACATAGACAGTGGGAAGAGTCAGTCTTCTTGTACTTACGTCGGCATTGTGCCTTTTGTATTTAATACCGATGCAATTTCCGTGTTTCATCGTCAATAAGAAGGTCCAAGGGATACAGTAAACCTGGAGTGAAGCATCGGTATCTATAACTAGTGTCAGAGGGATGGTTCAAAACATAGACAGTAAGAAGAGTAAGTATTCTTGTACTTAAGTCGGCAATGTGCTATTTGCATTTAATTCCGATGCACTTTCTGTGTTTCATCGTAATTAAGTAGGTCCAAGGGATCCAGCAAACCTGAAGTGAAGCACCGGAATCAATAACTAGTGTCACAGGAATGGTTTCTAAACATAGTCAGTAAGAAGAGTCAGTCTTCTTGTACTTAAGTCGCCATTGTGCATTTTGTATTAAATTCCGATGCAATTTCTGTGTTTCATCGTCAATAAGAAGTTCCAAGGGATACAGTAAACCTGCAGTGATGCATCGGAATCTATAACTAGTGTCACAGGAATGGTTCAAAACATAGACAGTAAGAAGAGTCAGCCTCCTTTTACATAATTCGGCGTTGTGCCTTTTGGATTTAATTCCGAATGCAATTTCTGTGTTTCATCGTCAATAAGGAGGTCCAAGGGATACAGTAAACCTGCAGTGATGCATCGGAATCTATAACTAGTGTCACAGGAATGGTTCAAAACATAGACAGTAAGAAGAGTCAGTCTTCTTTTACATAATTCGGCACTGTGCCATTTGGATTTAATTCCGAATGCAATTTCTGTGTTTCATCGTCAATAAGGAGGTCCAAGGGATACAGTAAACCTGGAGTGAAGCATCGGAATCCATAACTAGTGTCACAGGAATGGCTCAAAACATCGACAGTAAGAAGAGACAGTCTTCTTGTACTTAATTCGGCAATGTGCCTTTTGTATTTAATTCCGATGCAATGTCTGTGTTTCATCGTCAATAAGTAGGTCCAAGGGATCCAGTAAACCTGAAGTGAGGCACCGGAATCTATAACTAGTGTCACAGGAATGGTTCAAAACATAGTCAGTAAGAAGAGTCACTCTTCTTGTACTTAAGTCGGCATTGTGCATTTTGTATTAAATTCCGATGCAATTTCTCTGTTTCATCGTCAATAAGAAGGTCCAAGGGATACAGTAAACCTGGAGTGATGAATCGGAATCTATTACTAGTGTCACAGGAATGGTTCAAAACATAGACAGTAAGAAGAGTCAGTCTTCTTTTACTTAATTCTGCACTGTGCCTTTTGGATTTAATTCCGATGCAATTTCTGTGTTTCGTCGTCAATAAGAAGGTCAGAGGGATACAGTAAACCTGAAGTGAAGCATCGCAAACTATAACTAGTGTCACAGGAATGGGTCAAAACATAGTCCGAAAGAAGAGTCAGTCTTCTTGTTCTTAAGTCGGCATTGTGCCTTTTGTATTTACTACCGATGCAATTCTGTTTTTCATAGTCAATAACAAGGTCCAAGGGATACAGTAAACCTGAAGTGAAGCATCGAAATCTATAACTAGGGTCACATGAATGGTTCAAAGCATAGACAGAAGAAGAGTCAGTCTTCTTGTACTTAAGTCGGCACTGCGCCATTTGTATTTAATTCCGTTGCAATTTCTGTGTTTAATCGTCAATAAGAAGGGCAGAGGGATACAGTAAACCTGAAGTGAAGCATCGGAATGTATAACTAGTGTAACAGCAACGGTTCAAAACATAGACAGTAGGAAGGGACAGTCTTCTTGTACTTAAGTCGACATTGTGCCCTTTCCATTTAATTCCGATGCAATTGCTGTGTTTTATCGTCAATAAGAAGGCCCAAGGGATACAGTAAACCTGAAGTGAAGGATAGGAATGTATAACTGGTGTCACAGGAACGGTTCAAAACATAGACAGTAGGGAGAGTCAGTCTTCTTGTACTTAAGTCGGCATTGTGCCTTTTCAATTTTATTCCGAGGCAATTGCTGTGTTTCATCGTCAATACGAAGGTCCAAGGGATACAGTAAACCTGAAGTGAAGCATCGGAATCTATAACTAGTGTCACAGGAATGGTTCAAAACATAGACAGTAAGAAGAGTCAGTCTTCTTGTACTTAATTCGGCATTGTGCCTTTTGTATTTAATTCCGACGCAATTTCTGTGTTTCATCGTCAATACGAACGTCAGAGGGATACAGTAAATCTGAAGTGAAGCATCGGAATCTGTAACTAGTGTCGCAGGAATGGTTCAAAACATAGTCAGTAAGAAGAGTCAGTCTTCTTGTACTAAAGTCGGTATTGTGCCTTTTGTATTTAATACCGATGCAATTTCTGTGTTTCATCGTCAATAAGAAGGTCCAAGGGATACAGTAAACCTGGAGTGAAGCATCGGTATCTATAACTAGTGTCAGAGGGATGGTTCAAAACGTAGACAGTGAGAAGAGTAAGTATTCTTGTACTTAAGTCGGCAATGTGCTATTTGCATTTAATTCCGATGCAATTTCTGTGTTTCATCGTAATTAAGTAGGTCCAAGGGATCCAGCAAACCTGAAGTGAAGCACCGGAATCAATAACTAGTGTCACAGGAATGGTTTCTAAACAAAGTCAGTAAGAAGAGTCAGTCTTCTTGTACTTAAGTCGCCATTGTGCATTTTGTATTAAATTCCGATGCAATTTCTGTGTTTCATCGTCAATAAGAAGGTCCAAGGGATACAGTAAACCTGCAGTGATGCATCGGAATCTATAACTAGTGTCACAGGAATGGTTCAAAGCATAGACAGTAAGAAGAGTCAGTCTTCTTTTACATAATTCGGCGTTGTGCCTTTTGGATTTAATTCCGAATGCAATTTCTGTGTTTCATCGTCAATAAGGAGGTCCAAGGGATACAGTAAACCTGGAGTGAAGCATCGGAATCCATAACTAGTGTCACAGGAATGGTTCAAAACATCGACCGTAAGAAGAGACAGTCTTCTTGTACTTAATTCGGCAATGTGCCTTTTGTATTTAATTCCGATGCAATTTCTGTGTTTCATCGTCAATAAGTAGGTCCAAGGGATCCAGTAAACCTGAAGTCAGGCACCGGAATCTATAACTTGTGTCACAGGAATGGTTCAAAACATAAGCAGTAAGAAGAGTCACTCTTCTTGTACTTAAGTCGCCATTGTGCATTTTGTTTTAAATTCCGATGCAATTTCTGAGTATCATCGTCCATAAGAAGGTCAGAGGGATACAGTAAATCAGAAATGAAGCATCGGAATCTACAACTAGTGTCACAGAAATGGTCCAAACATAGTCAGTAAGAAGAGTCAGTGTTCTTGTACTTAAGTCGGCATTGTGCCTTTTGTATTTAATTCCGATGCAATTTCTGTGTTTCATCGTCAGTAACAAGGTACAAGGGATACAGTAAACCTGGAGTGAAGCATCGGAATCTATAACTAGTGTCACAGGAATGAATCAAAACATAGTCAGTAAGAAGAGTCAGCCCACTCGTACTAAAGTCGTCATTGTCCCTTTTGTATTTAATTCCGACGGAATTTCAGTGTTTCATCGTCAATAAGAAGGTCCAAGGGATACAGTAAACCTGAAGTGAAGCATCGGAATCTATAACTAGTGTCAAAGGAATGGTTGAAAACATAGACAGTGGGAAGAGTCAGTCTTCTTGTACTTACGTCGGCATTGTGCCTTTTGTATTTAATACCGATGCAATTTCTGTGTTTCATCGTCAATAAGTAGGTCCAAGGGATCCAGAAAAACCTGAAGTGAGGCACCGGAATCTATAACTAGTGTCACAGGAATGGTTCAAAACATAGACAGTAAGAAGAGTCAGCCTTCTTTTACATAATTCGGCGTTGTGCCTTTTGGATTTAATTCCGAATGCAATTTCTGTGTTTCATCGTCAATACGGAGGTCCAAGGGATACAGTAAACCTGGAGTGAAGCATCGGAATCCATAACTAGTGTCACAGGAATGGTTCAAATCATCGACAGTAAGAAGAGACAGTCTTCTTGTACTTAATTCGGCAATGTGCCTTTTGTATTTAATTCCGATGCAATTTCTGTGTTTCATCGTCAATACGTAGGTCCAAGGGATCCAGAAAAACCTGAAGTGAGGCACCGGAATCTATAACTTGTGTCACAGGAATGGTTCAAAACATAGTCAGTAAGAAGAGTCACTCTTCTTGTACTTAAGTCGCCATTGTGCATTTTGTATTAAATTCCGATGCAATTTCTGTGTTTCATCGTCAATAAGAAGGGCAGAGGGATACAGTAAACCTGAAGTGAAGCATCGGAATGTATAACTAGTGTCACAGGAACGGTTCAAAACATAGACAGTAGGGAGAGTCAGTCTTCTTGTACTTAAGTCGGCATTGTGCCTTTTCAATTTAATTCCGAGGCAATTGCTGTGTTTCATCGTCAATAAGAAGGTCCAAGGGATACAGTAAACCTGAAGTGAAGCATCGGAATCTATAACTAGTGTCACAGGAATGGTTCAAAACATAGACAGTAAGAAGAGTCAGTCTTCTTGTACTTAATTCGGCATTGTGCCTTTTGTATTTATTTCCGACGCAATTTCTGTGTTTCATCGTCAATACGAACGTCAGAGGGATACAGTAAATCGGAAGTGAAGCATCGGAATCTGTAACTAGTGTCGCAAGAACGGTTCAAAACATAGTCAGTAAGAAGAGTCAGTCTTCTTGTACTAAAGTCGGTATTGTGCCTTTTGTATTTAATTCCGATGAAATTTCTGTGTTTTCATCGTCAATAAGAAGGTCCAAGGGATACAGTAAACCTGGAGTGAAGCATCGGAATCTATAACTAGTGTTACAGGAATGGTTCAAAACATAGACAGTAGGAAGAGTCAGTCTTCTTGTACTTAAGTCGGTATTGTACCTTTTCTATTTAATTCCGATGCAATTTCTGTGTTTCATCATCATGAAGAGGGTCCAAGGGATACAGTAAACCTGGAGTGAAGCATCGGAATCTATAACTAGTGTCACAGGAATGGTTCAAAACATCGACAGTAAGAAGAGACAGTCTTCTTGTACTTAATTCGGCATTGTGCCTTTAGTATTTAACTCCGATGCAATTTCTGTGTATCATCGTCCATAAGGAGGTCAGAGGGATACAGTAAATCAGAAATGAAGCATCGGAATCTTCATCTAGTGTCACAGAAATGGTCCAAACATAGTCAGTAAGAAGAGTCAGTCTTCTTGTACTTCAGTCGGCATTGTGCCTTTTGTATTTAATTCCGATGCTATTTCTGTGTTGCATCGTCAGTAACAAGGTACAAGGGATACAGTAAACCTGGAGTGAAGCATCGGAATCTATAACTAGTGTCACAGGAATGAATCAAAACATAGTCAGTAAGAAGAGTCAGCCCACTCGTACTAAAGTCGTCATTGTCCCTTTTGTATTTAATTCCGACGGAATTTCAGTCTTTCATCGTCAATAAGAAGGTCCAAGGGATACAGTAAACTTGCAGTGAAGCATCGGAATCTATAACTAGTGTCAAAGGAATGGTTCAAAACAAAGACAGTGGGAAGAGTCAGTCAGTCTTCTTGTACTTACGTCGGCATTGTGACTTTTGTATTTAATACAGATGCAATTTCTGTGTTTCATCGTCAATAAGAAGGTCCAAGGGATACAGTAAACCTGGAGTGAAGCATCGGTATCTATAACTAGTGTCAGAGGGATGGTTCAAAACATAGACAGTAAGAAGAGTAAGTATTCTTGTACTTAAGTCGGCAATGTGCTATTTGCATTTAATTCCGATGCAATTTCTGTGTTTCATCGTAATTAAGTAGGGCCAAGGGATCCAGCAAACCTGAAGTGAAGCACCGGAATCAATAACTAGTGTCACAGGAATGGTTTCTAAACATAGTCAGTAAGAAGAGTCAGTCTTCTTGTACTTAAGTCGCCATTGTGCATTTTGTATTACATTCCGATGCAATTTCTGTGTTTCATCGTCAATAAGAAGGTCCAAGGGATACAGTAAACCTGCAGTGATGCATCGGAATCCATAACTAGTGTCACAGGAATGGTTCAAAACATAGTCAGTAAGAAGAGTCACTCTTCTTGTACTTAAGTCGCCATTGTGCATTTTGTATTAAATTCCGATGCAATTTCTGTGTTTCATCGTCAATAAGAAGGTCCAAGGGATACAGTAAACCTGGAGTGAAGCATCGGAATCTATAACTAGTGTCACAGGAATGAATCAAAACATAGTCAGTAAGAAGAGTCAGCCCACTCGTACTAAAGTC
This sequence comes from Schistocerca piceifrons, assembly GCF_021461385.2. Taxonomy (NCBI): domain Eukaryota; kingdom Metazoa; phylum Arthropoda; class Insecta; order Orthoptera; family Acrididae; genus Schistocerca; species Schistocerca piceifrons. The sequence goes on along the minus strand of NW_025727722.1, from coordinate 606,188 downwards.
GTCATTGTCCCTTTTGTATTTAATTCCGACGGAATTTCAGTGTTTCATCGGCAATAAGAAGGTCCAAGGGATACAGTAAACCTGAAGTGAAGCATCGGAATCTATAACTAGTGTCAAAGGAATGGTTCAAAACAAAGACAGTGGGAAGAGTCAGTCTTCTTGTACTTACGTCGGCATTGTGCCTTTTGTATTTAATACCGATGCAATTTCTGTGTTTCATCGTCAATAAGAAGGTCCAAGGGATACAGTAAACCTGGAGTGAAGCATCGGTATCTATAACTAGTGTCAGAGGGATGGTTCAAAACATAGACAGTAAGAAGAGTAAGTAATTTTGTACTTAAGTCGCAATGTGCTATTTGCATTTAATTCCGATGCAATTTCTGTGTTTCATCGTAATTAAGTAGGGCCAAGGGATCCAGCAAACCTGAAGTGAAGCACCGGAATCAATAACTAGTGTCACAGGAATGGGTCAAAACATAGTCCGAAAGAAGAGTCAGTCTTTTCGTTCTGAGGTCGGCATTGTGCCTTTTGTATTTACTTCCGATGCAATTTCAGTTTTTCATAGTCAATAAGAAGGTCCAAGGGATACAGTAAACCTGAAGTGAAGCATCGAAATCTATAACTAGGGTCACATGAATGGTTCAAAGCATAGACAGAAGAAGAGTCAGTCTTCTTGTACTTCAGTCGGCATTGTGCCATTTGTATTTAATTTCGTTGCAATTTCTGTGTTTCATCGTCAATAAGAAGGGCAGAGGGATACAGTAAACCTGAAGTGAAGCATCGGAATGTATAACTAGTGTAACAGCAACGGTTCAAAACATAGACAGTAGGAAGGGACAGTCTTCTTGTACCTAAGTCGACATTGTGCCTTTTCCATTTAATTCCGAGGCAATTGCTGTGTTTTATCGTCAATAAGAAGGCCCAAGGGATACAGTAAACCTGAAGTGAAGGATAGGAATGTATAACTGGTGTCACAGGAACGGTTCAAAACATAGACAGTAGGGAGAGTCAGTCTTCTTGTACTTAAGTCGGCATTGTGCCTTTTCAATTTAATTCCGAGGCAATTGCTGTGTTTCATCGTCAATAAGAAGGTCCAAGGGATACAGTAAACCTGAAGTGAAGCATCGGAATCTATAACTAGTGTCACAGGAATGGTTCAAAACATAGACAGTAAGAAGAGTCAGTCTTCCCTTACTTAATTCGGCATTGTGCCTTTTGTATTTAATTCCGACGAAATTTCTGTGTTTCATCGTCAATACGAACGTCAGAGGGATACAGTAAATCTGAAGTGAAGCATCGGAATCTGTAACTAGTGTCGCAGGAATGGTTCAAAACATAGTCAGTAAGAAGAGTCAGTCTTCTTGTACTAAAGTCGGTATTGTGCCTTTTGTATTTAATTCCGATGAAATTTCTGTGTTTCATCGTCAATAAGAATTTCCAAGGGATACAGTAAACCTGGAGTGAAGCATCGGAATCTATAACTAGTGTTACAGGAATGGTTCAAAACATAGACAGTAGGAAGAGTCAGTCTTCTTGGACTTAAGTCGGTATTGTACCTTTTCTATTTAATTCCGATGCAATTTCTGTGTCTCATCGTCAATAAGAGGGTCCAAGGGATACAGTAAACCTGGAGTGAAGCATCGGAATCTATAACTAGTGTCACAGGAATGGTTCAAAACATCGACAGTAAGAAGAGACAGTCTTCTTGTACTTAATTCGGCATTGTGCCTTTACTATTTAATTCCGATGCAATTTCTGTGTACCATCGTCCATAAGAAGGTCAGAGGGATACAGTAAATCAGAAATGAAGCATCGGAATGTACAACTAGTGTCACAGAAATGGTCCAAACATAGTCAGTAAGAAGAGTCCGTCTTCTTGTACTTAAGTCGGCATTGTGCCTTTTGTATTTAATTCCGATGCTATTTCTGTGTTGCATCGTCAGTAACAAGGTACAAGGGATACAGTAAACCTGGAGTGAAGCATCGGAATCTATAACTAGTGTCACAGGAATGAATCAAAACATAGTCAGTAAGAAGAGTCAGCCCACTCGTACTAAAGTCGTCATTGTCCCTTTTGTATTTAATTCCGACGGAATTACAGTCTTTCATCGTCAATAAGAAGGTCCAAGGGATACAGTAAACCCGAAGTGAAGCATCGGAATCTATAACTAGTGTCAAAGGAATGGTTCAAAACAAAGACAGTGGGAAGAGTCAGTCAGTCTTCTTGTACTTACGTCGGCATTGTGCCTTTTGTATTTAATACCGATGCAATTTCTGTGTTTCATCGTCAATAAGAAGGTCCAAGGGATACAGTAAACCTGGAGTGAAGCATCGGTATCTATAACTAGTGTCAGAGGGATGGTTCAAAACATAGACAGTAAGAAGAGTAAGTATTCTTGTACTTAAGTCGGCAATGTGCTATTTGCATTTAATTCCGATGCAATTTCTGTGTTTCATCGTAATTAAATAGGGCCAAGGGATCCAGCAAACCTGAAGTGAAGCACCGGAATCAATAACTAGTGTCACAGGAATGGTTTCTAAACATAGTCAGTAAGAAGAGTCAGGCCTCTTGTACTTAAGTCGCCATTGTGCATTTTGTATTAAATTCCGATGCAATTTCTGTGTTTCATCGTCAATAAGAAGGTCCAAGGGATACAGTAAACCTGCAGTGATGCATCGGAATCCATAACTAGTGTCACAGGAATGGTTAAAACATAGTCAGTAAGAAGAGTCACTCTTCTTGTACTTAAGTCGCCATTGTGCATTTTGTATTAAATTCCGATGCAATTTCTGTGTTTCATCGTCAATAAGAAGGTCCAAGGGATACAGTAAACCTGGAGTGAAGCTTCGGAATCTATAACTAGTGTCACAGAAATGAATCAAAACATAGTCAGTAAGAAGAGTCAGCCCACTCGTACTAAAGTCGTCATTGTCCCTTTTGTATTTAATTCCGACGGAATTTCAGTGTTTCATCGTCAATAAGAAGGTCCAAGGGATACAGTAAACCTGAAGTGAAGCATCGGAATCTATAACTAGTGTCAAAGGAATGGTTCAAAACAAAGACAGTGGGAAGAGTCAGTCTTCTTGTACTTACGTCGGCATTGTGCCTTTTGTATTTAATACCGATGCAATTTCTGTGTTTCATCGTCAATAAGAAGGTCCAAGGGATACAGTAAACCTGGAGTGAAGCATCGGTATCTATAACTAGTGTCAGAGGGATGGTTCAAAACATAGACAGTAAGAAGAGTAAGTAATTTTGTACTTAAGTCGGCAATGTGCTCTTTGCATTTAATTCCGATGCAATTTCTGTGTTTCATCGTAATTAAGTAGGGCCAAGGGATCCAGCAAACCTGAAGTGAAGCACCGGAATCAATAACTAGTGTCACAGGAATGGGTCAAAACATAGTCCGAAAGAAGAGTCAGTCTTTTCGTTCTGAGGTCGGCATTGTGCCTTTTGTATTTACTTCCGATGCAATTTCTGTTTTTCATAGTCAATAAGAAGGTCCAAGGGATACAGTAAACCTGAAGTGAAGCATCGGAATCTATAACTAGTGTCAAAGGAATGGTTCAAAACATACACAGTGGGAAGAGTCAGTCTTCTTGTACTTCTGTCGGCATTGTGCCTTTTGTATTTAATTATGATGCAATTTCTGTATTTCATCATCAATAAGAAGTGAAGCTTCGGAATCTATAACGAGTGTCACAGGAATGGTTCAAAACATAGACAGTAGGAAGAGTCAGTCTTCTTGTACTTAAGTCGGCATTGCGCCTTTTCTATTTAATTCCTATGCAATTTCAGTGTTTCATCGCCAATAAGAAGGTCCAAGGGATATAGTAAACCTGGAGTGAAGCATCGGAATCTATAACCAGAATCACAGGAATGGTTCAAAACATAGACAGTGAGAAGAGTCAGTCTACTTGTAGTTAAGTCGGCATTGTGCCTATTTTATTTAATTCTGATGCAATTTCTGTGTTTCATTGTCAATAAGAAGGTCAGAGGGATACAATATACCTGGAGTGAAGCATCGGAATCTATAACTAGTGTCACAGGAATGGTTCAAAGCATAGTCAGTAAGAAGAGTCAATCTTCTTGTACTTAAGTCGCCATTGTGCCTTTTGTATTTAATTCCGATCCTATTCCTGTGATTCATCGTCAATAAGAATGTCCAAGGGATACAGAAAAACCTGGATTGAAGCATCGGAATCTATAACTAGTGTCACATGAATGGTTCAAGACATAGACAGTAAGAAGAGTCAGTCTTCTTGTACTTAATTCGGCATTGTGCCTTTTGTATTTATTTCCGATGCCATTTCTGTGTTTCATCGTCAATAAGAAAGTCAGAGGGATACAGTAAACCTGAAGTGAAGCATCGGAATCTATAACTAGTGTCACAGGAATGGTTCAAAGCATGGTCAGTAAGAGGAGTCAGTCTTCTTGTACTTAAGTCGGCATTGTGCCTATTGTATTTAATTCCGATGCAATTTCTGTGTTTCATCGTCAATAAGAAAGTCCAAGGGATACAGTAAACATGAAGTGAAGCATCAGAGTCTATAACTAGTGTCACAGGAATGGTTCAAAACATAGTCTGTAAGAAGAGTCAGTCTGCTTGTACTTAAGTCGGCATTGTGCATTTTGTATTTAATTTCGATGCAATTTCTGTGTTTCATCGTCATTAAGAAGGTCAGAGGGATACAGTAAACCTGGAGTGAAGCATCGGAATCTATAACTAGTGACACAGGGATTGTTCAAAACATAGACAGTAAGAAGATTCAGTATTCTTGTACTTAAGTTAGCATTGTGCCTTTTGTATTTAATTCAGATGCAATTTCTGTATTTCATCGTCAATAAGAAGGCCCAAGGGATACAGTAAACTTGAAATGGAGCACCGGAATCTATAACTTGTGTCACAGGAATGGTTCAAATCATAGTCAGTAAGAAGAGTCATTCTTCTTGTACCTAAGTCGGCATTGTGCCTTTTGTATTTAATTCCGATGCAATTTCTGTGTTTCATCGTCAATAAGAAGGTCCAAGGGATACAGAATTCCTGGAGTGCAGCATCGGAATCTATAACTAGTGTCACAGGAATGAATCAAATCATAGTCAGTAAGAAGAGTCAGTCTTCTTGTACTTAAGTCGGAATTGTGCCTTTTCTATTTAATTCCGATGCAAATTCTATGTTTCGTCGTTAATAAGAAGGTCCTAGGGATACAGTAAACCTCAAGTGAAGCATCGGAATCTATAAGTAGTGTCACAGGAATGGTTCAAAACATAGACAGAAGAAACAGTCAGTCTTCTTGTACTTAAGTCTGCATTGTGCCTTTTCTATTTAATTCCGATGCAATTTCTGTGTTTCATCGTCAATAAGAAGGTCCAAGGGATACAGTAAACCTGGAGTGAAGCATGGGAATCCATAACTAGTGTCACAGGAATGGTACAAATCATAGACAGTAGGAGGAGTCAGTCTTCTTATACTCAAGTCGGCATTGTGCTTTTGTATTTTATTCCGATGCAATTTCTGTGTTTCATCGTCAATAAGGAGGTCAGTGGGATACAGTAAACCTGACGTGAGCCATCGGAATCTAAAGCTAGTGTCACAGGAATGGTTCAAATCATAGACAGTTGGAAGAGTCAGTCTTCTTGTATTTAAGTCGGCACTGTGCCTTCCGATGCAATTTCTGTGTTTCATCGACAATACGAAGGACCAAGGGGTCCAGTAAACCTGAAGTGAAGCACCGGAATCCATAACTAGTGTCACAGGAATGGTTCAGAAAATAGTCAGTAAGAGGAGTTAGTCTTCTTGCACTTAATTCGGCACTGTGCCTTTTGGATTTAATTCCGATGCAATTTCTGTGTTTCATCGTCAATAAGAAGGTCAGAGGGATACAGTAAACCTAGAGTGAAGCATCGGAATCTATAACTAGTGTCACAGGAATGGTTCAGAACATGGACAGTAGGAAGAGTCAGTCTTCCTGTACTTAAGTCGGCATTGTGCCTTTTCTATTTCATTCCGATGCAATTTCTGTGCTTCATCGTCAATAAGAAAGTCCAAGGGATACAGTAAACCTGTAGTGAAGCATCGGAATCTATAACTAGTGTCACAGGTATGGTTCAAATAATAGACAGTAAGAAGAGTCAGTCTTCTTGTACTCAAGTCGGCAGTGTGCCATTTTTATTTAATTCCGAAGCAATTTCTGTGTTTCATCGTCAATAAGAAGGTCCAAGGGATACAGTAAACCAGGAGTGAAGCATCGGAATCTATAAATAGTGTCACAGGGATGGTTCAAAACATAGACAGTAAGGAGAGTCAGTATTCTAGTACTTAAGTCGGCATTGTGCCTTTTGTATTTAATTCCGATGCAATTTCTGTGTTTCATCGTCAATAAGAAGGTCCAAGGGATACAGTAAACCTGAAGTGAAGCACCGGAATCTATAACTAGTGTCACAGGAATGGTTCAAAACATAGTCAGTAAGACGAGTCAGTCTTCTTGTACTTAAGTCGGCATTGTGCCTTTTGTATTTAATTTCGATGCAATTTCTGTGTTTCATCGTCAATAAGAGGGTCCAAGGGATACAGTAAATCTGGAGTGAAGCATCGGAATGTATAACTAGTGTAACAGGAACGGTTCAAAGCATAGACAGTAGCAAGGGCCAGTCTTCTTGTACTTAAGTCGGCATTGTGGCATTTCAATTTAATTCCGAGGCAATTGCTGTGTTTCATCGTCAATAAGAAGGTCCAAGTGATACAGTAAACCTGAAGTGAAGCATCGGAATCTATAACTAGTGTCACAGGAATGCTTCAAGTCATAGACAGTAAGAAGAGTCAGTCTTCTTGTACATAAGTCGGAATTGTGCCTTTTGTATTTAATTCCGATGCAATTTCTATGTTTCATCGACAATAAGAAGGTCCAAGGGATACAGTAAACCTGGAGTGAAGCTTCAGAGTCTATAACTAGTGTCACAGGAATGGTTCAAAACATAGTCTGTAAGAAGAGTCAGTCTTCTTGTACTTAAGTGTGAATTGTGCCTTTTGTATTTAATTCCGATGCAATTTCTGTGTTTCATCGACAATAAGAAGGTCCAAGGGTACAGTAAACCTGAAGTGAAGCATCGGAATCTATAACTAGTGTCAAAGGAATGGTTCAAAACATACACAGTGGGAAGAGTCAGTCTTCTTGTACTTCAGTCGGCATTGTGCCTTTTGTATTAAATACGATGCAATTTCTGTGTTTCATCATCAATAAGAAGTGAAGCATCGAAATCTATAACGAGTGTCACAGGAATGGTTCAAAACATAGACAGTAGGAAGAGTCAGTCTTCTTGTACTTAAGTCGGCATTGCGCCTTTTCTATTTAATTCCTATGCAATTTCAGTGTTTCATCGCCAATAAGAAGGTCCAAGGGATATAGTGAAGCATCGGAATCTATAACTAGAATCACAGGAATGGTTCAAAACATAGACAGTGAGAAGAGTCAGACTTCTTGTAGTTAAGTCGGCATTGTGCCTATTTTATTTAATTCTGATGCAATTTCTGTGTTTCATTGTCAATAAGAAGGTCAGAGGGATACAATATACCTGGAGTGAAGCATCGGAATCTATAACTAGTGTCACAGGAATGGTTCAAAGCATAGTCAGTAAGAAGAGTCAGTCTTCTTGTACTTAAGTCGCCATTGTGCCTTTTGTATTTAATTCCGATCCAATTTCTGTAATTCATCGTCAATAAGAATGTCCAAGGGATACAGAAAAACCTGGAGTGAAGCATCGGAATCTATAACTAGTGTCACATGAATGGTTCAAGACATAGACAGTAAGAAGAGTCAGTCTTCTTGTACTTAATTCGGCATTGTGCTTTTTGTATTTAATTCCGATGCCATTTCTGTGTTTCATCGTCAATAAGAAGGTCAGAGGGATACAGTAAACCTGAAGTGAAGCATCGGAATCTATAACTAGTGTCACAGGAATGGTTCAAAGCATGGTCAGTAAGAAGAGTCAGTCTTCTTGTACTTCAGTCGGCATTGTGCCTTTTGTATTTAATTACGATGCAATTTCTGTGTTTCATCATCAATAAGAAGTGAAGCATCGGAATCTATAACGAGTGTCACAGGAATGGTTCAAAACATAGACAGTAGGAAGAGTCAGTCTTCTTGTACTTAAGTCGGCATTGCGCCTTTTCTATTTAATTCCTATGCAATTTCAGTGTTTCATCGCCAATAAGAAGGTCCAAGGGATATAGTAAACCTGGTGTGAAGCATCGGAATCTATAACTAGAATCACAGGAATGGTTCAAAACATAGACAGTGAGAAGAGTCAGACTTCTTGTAGTTAAGTCGGCATTGTGCCTATTTTATTTAATTCTGATGCAATTTCTGTGTTTCATTGTCAGTAAGAAGGTCAGAGGGATACAATATACCTGGAGTGAAGCATCGGAATCTATAACTAGTGTCACAGGAATGGTTCAAAGCATAGTCAGTAAGAAGAGTTAGTCTTCTTGTACTTAAGTCGCCATTGTGCCTTTTGTATTTAATTCCGATCCAATTTCTGTAATTCATCGTCAATAAGAATGTCCAAGGGATACAGAAAAATCTGGAGTGAAGCATCGGAATCTATAACTAGTGTCACATGAATGGTTCAAGACATAGACAGTAAGAAGAGTCAGTCTTCTTGTACTTAATTCGGCATTGTGCTTTTTGTATTTAATTCCGATGCCATTTCTGTGTTTCATCGTCAATAAGAAGGTCAGAGGGATACAGTAAACCTGAAGTGAAGCATCGGAATCTATAACTAGTGTCACAGGAATGGTTCAAAGCATGGTCAGTAAGAAGAGTCAGTCTTCTTGTACTTAATTCGGCATTGTGCCTATTGTATTTATTTCCGATGCAATTTCTGTGTTTCATCGTCAATAAGAAGGTCCAAGGGATACAGTAAACATGAAGTGAAGCATCAGAGTCTATAACTAGTGTCACAGGAATGGTTCAAAACATAGTCTGTAAGAAGAGTCAGTCTTCTTGTACTTAAGTCGGAATTGTGCCTTTTCTATTTAATTCCGATGCAAATTCTATGTTTCATCGTCAACAAGAAGGTCCTAGGTATACAGTAAACCTCAAGTGAAGCATCGGAATCTATAAGTAGTGTCACAGGAATGGTTCAAAACATAGACAGTAGAAACAGTCAGTCTTCTTGTACTTAAGTCTGCATTGTGCGTTTTCTATTTAATTCCGATGCAATTTCTGTGTTTCATCGTCAATAAGAAGGTCCAAGGGATACAGTAAACCTGGAGTGAAGCATCGGAATCCATAACTAGTGTCACAGGAATGGTACAAATCATAGACAGTAGAAGGAGTCAGTCTTCTTATACTCAAGTCGGCATTGTGCCTTTTGTATTTTATTCCGATGCAATTTCTGTGTTTCATCGTCAATAAGGAGGTCAGAGGGATACAGTAAACCTGACGTGAGGCACCGGAATCCATAACTAGTGTCACAGGAATGGTTCAGAAAATAGTCAGTAAGAGGAGTTAGTCTTCTTGCACTTAAGTCGGCACTGTGCCTTTTGGATTTAATTCCGATGCAATTTCTGTGTTTCATCGTTAATAAGAAGGTCAGAGGGATACAGTAAACCTAGAGTGAAGCATCGAAATCTATAACTAGTGTCACAGGAATGGTTAAAACATAGACAGAGGATGAGTCAGTCTTCTTGTACTTAAGTCGGCTTTGTGCCTTTTGTATTTAATTCCGATGCAATTTCTGTGTTTCATCGTCAATAAGAAGGTCGGAGGGATACAGTAAACCTGTAGTGAAGCATCGGAATCTATAACTAGTGTCACAGGAATGGTTCAGAACATGGACAGTAGGAAGAGTCAGTCTTCCTGTACTTAAGTCGGCATTGTGCCTTTTCTATTTAATTCCGATGCAATTTCTGTGTTTCATCGCCAATAAGAAGGTCCAAGGGATACAGTAAACCTGGAGTGAAGCATCGGAATCCGTAACTAGTGTCACAGAATTGGTTCAAAACATAGACAGTAAGAAGAGTCAGTCTTCTTGTACTTAAGTCGGCATTGTGCCTTTTGTATTTACTTTCGATGCAATTTCTGTGTTTCATCGTCAATATGGAGGTCCAAGGTGTACAGTAAACCTGGAGTGAAGGATCGGAATCAACAACTAGTGTTACAGGAATGGTTCAAAACATAGACAGTGGGAGGAGTCAGTCTTCTTGTACTTAAATCGGCATTGTGCCTTTTGTATTTAATTCCGATGCAATTTCTGTGTTTCATCGTCAATAAGAAGGTCAGAGGGATACAGTAAACCTGAAGAGAAGCATCGGAATCTATAACTAGTGTCACAGGAATGGTTCAAAATATAGACAGTAGGAAGAGCCAGTCTTCTTGTACTTAAGACGGCATTGTGCCTTTTCTATTTAATTCCGATGCAATTCCTGTATTTCATCGTCAATAAGAAGGTCCAAGGTATATAGTAAACCTGGAGTGAAGCATCGGAATCTATAACTAGTGTCACAGGTATGGTTCAAATAATAGACAGTAAGAAGAGTCAGTCTTCTTGTACTTAAGTCGGCATTGTGCCATTTTTATTTAATTCCGAAGCAATTTCTGTGTTTCATAGGCAATAAGAAAGGCCAAGGGATACAGTAAACCTGGAGTGAAGCATCGGAATCTATAACTAGTGTCACAGGAATGGTTCAAAACATAGTCAGTAAGAAGAGTCTGTCTTCCTTTACTTAAGTCGGCATTGTGCCGTTTGTATTTAATTCCGAAGCAATTTCTGTGTTTCATCGTCAATAAGAAGGTCCAAGGGATACAGTAAACCAGGAGTGAAGCATCGGAATCTATAAATAGTGTCACAGGGTGGTTCAAAACATAGACAGTAAGGAGAGTCAGTATTCTAGTACTTAAGTCGGCATTGTGCCTTTTGTATTTAATTCCGATGCAATTCTGTGTTTCATCGTCAATAAGAAGGTCCAAGGGATACAGTAAACCTGAAGTGAAGCACCGGAATCTATAACTAGTGTCACAGGAATGGTTCAAAACATAGTCAGTAAGACGAGTCAGTCTTCTTGTACTTAAGTCGGCATTGTGCCTTTTGTATTTAATTTCGATGAAATTTCTGTGTTTCATCGTCAATAAGAGGGTCCAAGGGATACAGTAAATCTGGAGTGAAGCATCGGAATCCATAACTAGTGTCACAGGAATGGTTCAAAACATAGACAGTAGGAGGAGTCAGTCTTCTTGTACTTAAGTCCGCATTGTGCCTTTCGTATTTAATTCCGATGCAATTTCTGTGTTTCATCGTCAATAAGTAGGTCAGAGGGATACAGTAAACCTGACGTAAGGTATCGGAATCAAAAACTAGTGTCACAGGAATGGTTCAAATCATAGACAGTTGGAAGAGTCAGCCTTCTTGTACTTGAGTCGGCACTGTGCCTTTTGTATTTAATTCTGATGCAATTTCTGTGTTTCATCGTCAATACGAAGGACCAAGGGGTCCAGTAAACCTGAAGTGAAGCACCGGAATCCATAACTAGTGTCACAGGAATGGATCAAAACATAGTGAGTAAGAGGAGTCAGTCTTCTTATACTTAAGTCGGCACTGTGCCTTTTGGATTTAATTCCGATGCAATTTCTGTGCTTCATCGTCAATAAGAAGGTCAGAGGGATACAGTAAACCTAGAGTGAAGCATCGGAATCTGTAACTAGTGGCACAGGAATGGTTCAAAACATAGACAGTAAGATGAGTCAGTCTTGTTGTACTTAAGTCGGCATTGTGCCTTTTGTATTTAATTCCGATGCAATTTCTGTGTTTCATCGTCAATACGAAGGTCCAAGGGATACAGTAAACCTGAAGTGAAGCATCGGAATCTATAACTAGTGTCAAAGGAATGGTTCAAAACATAGACAGTGGGAAGAGTCAGTCTTCTTGTACTTAAGTCGGCATTGTGCCTTTTGTATTTAGTTCCGATGCAATTTCTGTGTTTCATCATCAATAAGAAGGTCAGAGGGATACAGTAAACCTGAAGTGAAGCATCGAAATCGATAAATAGTGTCACAGGAATGGTTCAAAGCATAGGCAGGAGAAGAGTCAGTCTTCTTGTACTTAAGTCGGCATTGTGCCATTTGTATTTAATTCCGTTGCAATTTCTGTGTTTCATCGTCAATAAGAAGGGCAGAGGGATACAGTAAACCTGAAGTGAAGCATCGGAATGTATAACTAGTGCAACAGGAACGGTTCAAAGCATAGACAGTAGCAAGGGTCAGCCTTCTTCTACTTAAGTCGGCATTGTGGCATTTCAATTTAATTCCGAGGCAATTTGCTGTGTTTCATCGTCAATAAGAAGGTCCAAGGGATACAGTAAACCTGAAGTGAAGCATCGGAATCTATAACTAGTGTCACAGGAATGGTTCAAGTCATAGACAGTAAGAAGAGTCAGTCTTCTTGTACATAAGTCGGAATTGTGCCTTTTGTATTTAATTCCGATGCAATTTCTGTGTTTCATCGACAATAAGAAGGTCCAAGGGATACAGTAAACCTGGAGTGAAGCTTCAGAGTCTATAACTAGTGTCACAGGAATGGTTCAAAACATAGTCTGTAAGAAGAGTCAGTCTTCTTGTACTTAAGTGTGAATTGTGCCTTTTGTATTTAATTCCGATGCAATTTCTGTGTTTCATCAACAATAAGAAGGTCCAAGGGATACAGTAAACCTGAAGTGAAGCATCGGAATCTATAACTAGTGTCAAAGGAATGGTTCAAAACATACACAGTGGGAAGAGTCAGTCTTCTTGTACTTCAGTCGGCATTGTGCCTTTTGTATTTAATTACGATGCAATTTCTGTGTTTCATCATCAATAAGAAGTGAAGCATCGGAATCTATAACGAGTGTCACAGGAATGGTTCAAAACATAGACAGTAGGAAGAGTCAGTCTTCTTGTACTTAAGTCGGCATTGCGCCTTTTCTATTTAATTCCTATGCAATTTCAGTGTTTCATCGCCAATAAGAAGGTCCAAGGGATATAGTAAACCTGGAGTGAAGCATCGGAATCTATAACTAGAATCACAGGAATGGTTCAAAACATAGACAGTGAGAAGAGTCAGACTTCTTGTAGTTAAGTCGGCATTGTGCCTATTTTATTTAATTCTGATGCAATTTCTGTGTTTCATTGTCAGTAAGAAGGTCAGAGGGATACAATATACCTGGAGTGAAGCATCGGAATCTATAACTAGTGTCACAGGAATGGTTCAAAGCATAGTCAGTAAGAAGAGTTAGTCTTCTTGTACTTAAGTCGCCATTGTGCCTTTTGTATTTAATTCCGATCCAATTTCTGTAATTCATCGTCAATAAGAATGTCCAAGGGATACAGAAAAACCTGGAGTGAAGCATCGGAATCTATAACTAGTGTCACATGAATGGTTCAAGACATAGACAGTAAGAAGAGTCAGTCTTCTTGTACTTAATTCGGCATTGTGCTTTTTGTATTTAATTCCGATGCCATTTCTGTGTTTCATCGTCAATAAGAAGGTCAGAGGGATACAGTAAACCTGAAGTGAAGCATCGGAATCTATAACTAGTGTCACAGGAATGGTTCAAATCATGGTCAGTAAGAAGAGTCAGTCTTCTTGTACTTAAGTCGGCATTGTGCCTATTGTATTTAATTCCGATGCAATTTCTGTGTTTCATCGTCAATAAGAAGGTCCAAGGGATACAGTAAACATGAAGTGAAGCATCAGAGTCTATAACTAGTGTCACAGGAATGATTCAAAACATAGTCTGTAAGAAGAGTCAGTCTGCTTGTACTTAAGTCGGCATTGTGCATTTTGTATTTAATTTCGATGCAATTTCTGTGTTTCATCGTCATTAAGAAGGTCAGAGGGATACAGTAAACCTGGTGTGAAGCATCGGAATCTATAACTAGTGACACAGGGATGGTTCAAAACATAGACAGTAGGAAGATTCAGTATTGTTGTACTTAAGTTAGCATTGTTCCTTTTGTATTTAATTCCGATGCAATTTCTGTATTTCATCGTCAATAACAAGGCCCAAGGGATACAGTAAACTTGAAATGGAGCACCGAAATCTATAACTTGTGTCACAGGATTGGTTCAAATCATAGTCAGTAAGAAGAGTCAGTCTTCTTCTACCTAAGTCGGCATTGTGCCTTTTGTATTTAATTCCGATGCAATTTCTGTGTTTCATCGTCAATAAGAAGGTCCAAGGGATACAGAATTCCTGGAGTGCAGCATCGGAATCTATAACTAGTGTCAAAGGAATGAATCAAATCATAGTCAGTAAGAAGAGTCAGTTTTCTTGTACTTAAGTCGGAATTGTGCCTTTTCTATTTAATTCCGATGCAAATTCTATGTTTCATCGTCAACAAGAAGGTCCTAGGTATTCAGTAAACCTCAAGTGAAGCATCGGAATCTATAAGTAGTGTCACAGGAATGGTTCAAAACATAGACAGTAGAAACAGTCAGTCTTCTTGTACTTAAGTCTGCATTGTGCCTTTTCTATTTAATTCCGATGCAATTTCTGTGTTTCATCGTCAATAAGAAGGTCCAAGGGATACAGTAAACCTGGAGTGAAGCATCGGAATCCATAACTAGTGTCACAGGAATGGTACAAATCATAGACAGTAGGAGGAGGCAGTCTTCTTATACTCAAGTCGGCATTGTGCCTTTTGTATTTTATACCGATGCAATTTCTGTGTTTCATCGTCAATAAGGAGGTCAGAGGGATACAGTAAACCTGACGTGAGGCACCGGAATCCATAACTAGTGTCACAGGAATGGTTCAGAAAATAGTCAGTAAGAGGAGTTAGTCTTCTTGCACTTAAGTCGGCACTGTGCCTTTTGGATTTAATTCCGATGCAATTTCTGTGTTTCATCGTCAATAAGAAGGTCAGAGGGATACAGTAAACCTAGAGTGAAGCATCGAAATCTATAACTAGTGTCACAGGAATGGTTAAAACATAGACAGAGGAAGAGTCAGTCTTCTTGTACTTAAGTCGGCTTTGTGCCTTTTGTATTTAATTCCGATGCAATTTCTGTGTTTCATCGTCAATAAGAAGGTCGGAGGGCTACAGTAAACCTGTAGTGAAGCATCGGAATCTATAACTAGTGTCACAGGAATGGTTCAGAACATGGACAGTAGGAAGAGTGAGTCTTCCTGTACTTAAGTCGGCATTGTGCCTTTTCTATTTAATTCCGATGCAATTTGTGTGTTTCATCGCCAATAAGAAGGTCCAAGGCATACAGTAAACCTGGAGTGAAGCATTGGAATCCGTAACTAGTGTCACAGAATTGGTTCAAAACATAGACAGTAAGAAGAGTCAGTCTTCTTGTACTTAAGTCGGCATTGTGCCTTTTGTATTTACTTTCGATGCAATTTCTGTGTTTCATCGTCAATATGGAGGTCCAAGGTGTACAGTAAACCTGGAGTGAAGGATCGGAATAAACAACTAGTGTTACAGGAATGGTTCAAAACATAGACAGTGGGAGGAGTCAGTCTTCTTGTACTTATATCGGCATTGTGCCTTTTGTATTTAATTCCGATGCAATTTCTGTGTTTCATCGTCAATAAGAAGGTCAGAGGGATACAGTAAACCTGAAGAGAAGCATCGGAATCTATAACTAGTGTCACAGGAATGGTTCAAAATATAGACAGTAGGAAGAGCCAGTCTTCTTGTACTTAAGTCGGCATTGTGCCATTTTTATTTAATTCCGAAGCAATTTCTGTGTTTCATAGGCAATAAGAAAGTCCAAGGGATACAGTAAACCTGGAGTGAAGCATCGGAATCTATAACTAGTGTCACAGGAATGGTTCAAAACATAGTCAGTAAGAAGAGTCGGTCTTCCTTTACTTAAGTCGGCATTGTGCCTTTTGTATTTAATTCCGAAGCAATTTCTGTGTTTCATCGTCAATAAGAAGGTCCAAGGGATACAGTAAACCAGGAGTGAAGCATCGGAATCTATAAATAGTGTCACAGGGTGGTTCAAAACATAGACAGTAAGGAGAGTCAGTATTCTAGTACTTAAGTCGGCATTGTGCCTTTTGTATTTAATTCCGATGCAATTCTGTGTTTCATCGTCAATAAGAAGGTCCAAGGGATACAGTAAACCTGAAGTGAAGCACCGGAATCTATAACTAGTGTCACAGGAATGGTTCAAAACATAGTCAGTAAGACGAGTCAGTCTTCTTGCACTTAAGTCGGCATTGTGCCTTTTGTATTTAATTTCGATGAAATTTCTGTGTTTCATCGTCAATAAGAGGGTCCAAGGGATACAGTAAATCTGGAGTGAAGCATCGGAATCCATAACTAGTGTCAAAGGAATGGTTCAAAACATAGACAGTAGGAGGAGTCAGTCTTCTTGTACTTAAGTCCGCATTGTGCCTTTCGTATTTAATTCCGATGCAATTTCTGTGTTTCATCGTCAATAAGTAGGTCAGAGGAATACAGTAAACCTGACGTAAGGTATCGGAATCAAAAACTAGTGTCACAGGAATGGTTCAAATCATAGACAGTTGGAAGAGTCAGCCTTCTTGTACTTGAGTCGGCACTGTGCCTTCTGTATTTAATTCTGATGCAATTTCTGTGTTTCATCGTCAATACGAAGGACCAAGGGGTCCAGTAAACCTGAAGTGAAGCACCGGAAGCCATAACTAGTGTCACAGGAATGGATCAAAATATAGTCAGTAAGAGGAGTCAGTCTTCTTGTACTTAAGTCGGCACTGTGCCTTTTGGATTTTATTCCGATGCAATTTCTGTGCTTCATCGTCAATAAGAAGGTCAGAGGGATACAGTAAACCTAGAGTGAAGCATCGGAATCTGTAACTAGTGGCACAGGAATGGTTCAAAACATAGACAGTAAGATGAGTCAGTCTTGTTGTACTTAAGTCGGCATTGTGCCTTTTGTATTTAATTCCGATGCAATTTCTGTGTTTCATCGTCAATACGAAGGTCCAAGGGATACAGTAAACCTGAAGTGAAGCATCGGAATCTATAACTAGTGTCAAAGGAATGTTCAAAACATAGACAGTGGGAAGAGTCAGTCTTCTTGTACTTAAGTCGGCATTGTGCCTTTTGTATTTTGTTCCGATGCAATTTCTGTGTTTCATCATCAATAAGAAGGTCAGAGGGATACAGTAAACCTGAAGTAAAGCATCGGAATCTATAACGAGTGTCACAGGAATGGTTCAAAACATAGGCAGGAGAAGAGTCAGTCTTCTTGTATTTAAGTCGGCGTTGTGCCTTTTGTATGTAATACTGATGCAATTTCTGTGTTTCATCGTCAATAAGAAGGTCCAAGGGATACAGTAAACCTGGAGTGAAGCATCGATATCTGTAACTAGTGTCAGAGGGATGGTTCAAAACATAGACCGTAAGAAGAGTAAGTATTATTGTACTTAAGCCGGCAATGTGCCTTTTGTATTTAATTCCGATGCAATTTCTGTGATTCATCGTAATTAATTAGGTCCAAGGGATCCAGTAAACCTGAAGTGAAGCACCGGAATCTATAACTAGTGTCACAGGAATGGTTTCTAAACATAGTCAGTAAGAAGAGTCAGTCTTCTTGTAATTAAGTCGCCATTGTGCATTTTGTATTAAATTCCGATGCAATTTCTGTGTTTCATCGTCAATAAGAAGCTCCAAGGGATACAGTATACCTGGAGTGATGCATCGGAATCTATAACTAGTGTCACAGGAATGGTTCAAAACATAGACAGTAAGAAGAGTCAGTCTTCTTTTACATAATTCGGCACTGTGCCTTTTGGATTTAGTTCCGATGCAATTTCTGTGTTTCATCATCAATAAGAAGGTCAGAGGGATACAGTAAACCTGAAGTGAAGCATCGAAATCGATAACTAGTGTCACAGGAATGGTTCAAAGCATAGGCAGGAGAAGAGTCAGTCTTCTTGTACTTAAGTCGGAATTGTGCCTTTTGTATTTAATTCCGGTGCAATTTCTGTGTTTCATCGACAATAAGAAGGTCCAAGGGATACAGTAAACCTGGAGTGAAGCTTCAGAGTCTATAACTAGTGTCACAGGAATGGTTCAAAACATAGTCTGTAAGAAGAGTCAGTCTTCTTGTACTTAAGTGTGAATTGTGCTTTTTGTATTTAATTCCGATGCAATTTCTGTGTTTCATCGACAATAAGAAGGTCCAAGGGATACAGTAAACCTGAAGTGAAGCATCGGAATCTATAACTAGTGTCAAAGGAATGGTTCAAAACATACACAGTGGGAAGAGTCAGTCTTCTTGTACTTCAGTCGGCATTGTGCCTTTTGTATTTAATTACGATGCAATTTCTGTGTTTCATCATCAATAAGAAGTGAAGCATCGGAATCTATAACGAGTGTCACAGGAATGGTTCAAAACATAGACAGTAGGAAGAGTCAGTCTTCTTGTACTTAAGTCGGCATTGCGCCTTTTCTATTTAATTCCTATGCAATTTCAGTGTTTCATCGCCAATAAGAAGGTCCAAGGGATATAGTAAACCTGGAGTGAAGCATCGGAATCTATAACTAGAATCACAGGAATGGTTCAAAACATAGACAGTGAGAAGAGTCAGACTTCTTGTAGTTAAGTCGGCATTGTGCCTATTTTATTTAATTCTGATGCAATTTCTGTGTTTCATTGTCAGTAAGAAGGTCAGAGGGATACAATATACCTGGAGTGAAGCATCGGAATCTATAACTAGTGTCACAGGAATGGTTCAAAGCATAGTCAGTAAGAACAGTTAGTCTTCTTGTACTTAAGTCGCCATTGTGCCTTTTGTATTTAATTCCGATCCAATTTCTGTAATTCATCGTCAATAAGAATGTCCAAGGGATACAGAAAAACCTGGAGTGAAGCATCGGAATCTATAACTAGTGTCACATGAATGGTTCAAGACATAGACAGTAAGAAGAGTCAGTCTTCTTGTACTTAATTCGGCATTGTGCTTTTTGTATTTAATTCCGATGCCATTTCTGTGTTTCATCGTCAATAAGAAGGTCAGAGGGATACAGTAAACCTGAAGTGAAGCATCGGAATCTATAACTAGTGTCACAGGAATGGTTCAAAGCATGGTCAGTAAGAAGAGTCAGTCTTCTTGTACTTAAGTCGGCATTGTGCCTATTGTATTTAATTCCGATGCAATTTCTGTGTTTCATCGTCAATAAGAAGGTCCAAGGGATACAGTAAACATGAAGTGAAGCATCAGAGTCTATAACTAGTGTCACAGGAATGGTTCAAAACATAGTCTGTAAGAAGAGTCAGTCTGCTTGTACTTAAGTCGGCATTGTGCATTTTGTATTTAATTTCGATGCAATTTCTGTGTTTCATCGTCATTAAGAAGGTCAGAGGGATACAGTAAACCTGGTGTGAAGCATCGGAATCTATAACTAGTGACACAGGGATGGTTCAAAACATAGACAGTAAGAAGATTCAGTATTCTTGTACTTAAGTTAGCATTGTTCCTTTTGTATTTAATTCCGATGCAATTTCTGTATTTCATCGTCAATAACAAGGCCCAAGGGATACAGTAAACTTGAAATGGAGCACCGGAATCTATAACTTGTGTCACAGGATTGGTTCAAATCATAGTCAGTAAGAAGAGTCAGTCTTCTTCTACCTAAGTCGGCATTGTGCCTTTTGTATTTAATTCCGATGCAATTTCTGTGTTTCATCGTCAATAAGAAGGTCCAAGGGATACAGAATTCCTGGAGTGCAGCATCGGAATCTATAACTAGTGTCACAGGAATGAATCAAATCATAGTCTGTAAGAAGAGTCAGTCTTCTTGTACTTAAGTCGGAATTGTGCCTTTTCTATTTAATTCCGATGCAAATTCTATGTTTCATCGTCAACAAGAAGGTCCTAGGTATTCAGTAAACCTCAAGTGAAGCATCGGAATCTATAAGTAGTGTCACAGGAATGGTTCAAAACATAGACAGTAGAAACAGTCAGTCTTCTTGTACTTAAGTCTGCATTGTGCCTTTTCTATTTAATTCCGATGCAATTTCTGTGTTTCATCGTCAATAAGAAGGTCCAAGGGATACAGTAAACCTGGAGTGAAGCATCGGAATCCATAACTAGTGTCACAGGAATGGTACAAATCATAGACAGTAGGAGGAGTCAGTCTTCTTATACTCAAGTCGGCATTGTGCCTTTTGTATTTTATACCGATGCAATTTCTGTGTTTCATCGTCAATAAGGAGGTCAGAGGGATACAGTAAACCTGACGTGAGGCACCGGAATCCATAACTAGTGTCACAGGAATGGTTCAGAAAATAGTCAGTAAGAGGAGTTAGTCTTCTTGCACTTAAGTCGGCACTGTGCCTTTTGGATTTAATTCCGATGCAATTTCTGTGTTTCATCGTCAATAAGAAGGTCAGAGGGATACATTAAACCTAGAGTGAAGCATCGAAATCTATAACTAGTGTCACAGGAATGGTTAAAACATAGACAGAGGAAGAGTCAGTCTTCTTGTACTTAAGTCGGCTTTGTGCCTTTTGTATTTAATTCCGATGCAATTTCTGTGTTTCATCGTCAATAAGAAGGTCGGAGGGCTACAGTAAACCTGTAGTGAAGCATCGGAATCTATAACTAGTGTCACAGGAATGGTTCAGAACATGGACAGTAGGAAGAGTCAGTCTTCCTGTACTTAAGTCGGCATTGTGCCTATTCTATTTAATTCCGATGCAATTTGTGTGTTTCATCGCCAATAAGAAGGTCCAAGGGATACAGTAAACCTGGAGTGAAGCATTGGAATCCCTAACTAGTGTCACAGAATTGGTTCAAAACATAGACAGTAAGAAGAGTCAGTCTTCTTGTACTTAAGTCGGCATTGTGCCTTTTGTATTTACTTTCGATGCAATTTCTGTGTTTCATCGTCAATATGGAGGTCCAAGGTGTACAGTAAACCTGGAGTGAAGGATCGGAATAAACAACTAGTGTTACAGGAATGGTTCAAAACATAGACAGTGGGAGGAGTCAGTCTTCTTGTACTTATATCGGCATTGTGCCTTTTGTATTTAATTCCGATGCAATTTCTGTGTTTCATCGTCAATAAGAAGGTCAGAGGGATACAGTAAACCTGAAGAGAAGCATCGGAATCTATAACTAGTGTCACAGGAATGGTTCAAAATATAGACAGTAGGAAGAGCCAGTCTTCTTGTACTTAAGTCGGCATTGTGCCTTTTCTATTTAATTCCGATGCAATTCCTGTATTTCATCGTCAATAAGAAGGTCCAAGGTATATAGTAAACTTGGAGTGAAGCATCGGAATCTATAACTAGTGTCACAGGTATGGTTCAAATAATAGACAGTAAGAAGAGTCAGTCTTCTTGTACTTAAGTCGGCATTGTGCCATTTTTATTTAATTCCGAAGCAATTTCTGTGTTTCATAGGCAATAAGAAAGTCCAAGGGATACAGTAAACCTGGAGTGAAGCATCGGAATCTATAACTAGTGTCACAGGAATGGTTCAAAACATAGTCAGTAAGAAGAGTCGGTCTTCCTTTACTTAAGTCGGCATTGTGCCTTTTGTATTTAATTCCGATGCAATTCTGTGTTTCATCGTCAATAAGAAGGTCCAAGGGATACAGTAAACCTGAAGTGAAGCACCGGAATCTATAACTAGTGTCACAGGAATGGTTCAAAACATAGTCAGTAAGACGAGTCAGTCTTCTTGCACTTAAGTCGGCATTGTGCCTTTTGTATTTAATTTCGATGAAATTTCTGTGTTTCATCGTCAATAAGAGGGTCCAAGGGATACAGTAAATCTGGAGTGAAGCATCGGAATCCATAACTAGTGTCAAAGGAATGGTTCAAAACATAGACAGTAGGAGGAGTCAGTCTTCTTGTACTTAAGTCCGCATTGTGCCTTTCGTATTTAATTCCGATGCAATTTCTGTGTTTCATCGTCAATAAGTAGGTCAGAGGGATACAGTAAACCTGACGTAAGGTATCGGAATCAAAAACTAGTGTCACAGGAATGGTTCAAATAATAGACAGTTGGAAGAGTCAGCCTTCTTGTACTTGAGTCGGCACTGTGCCTTTTGTATTTAATTCTGATGCAATTTCTGTGTTTCATCGTCAATACGAAGGACCAAGGGGTCCAGTAAACCTGAAGTGAAGCACCGGAATCCATAACTAGTGTCACAGGAATGGATCAAAATATAGTCAGTAAGAGGAGTCAGTCTTCTTGTACTTAAGTCGGCACTGTGCCTTTTGGATTTAATTCCGATGCAATTTCTGTGCTTCATCGTCAATAAGAAGGTCAGAGGGATACAGTAAACCTAGAGTGAAGCATCGGAATCTGTAACTAGTGGCACAGGAATGGTTCAAAACATAGACAGTAAGATGAGTCAGTCTTGTTGTACTTAAGTCGGCATTGTGCCTTTTGTATTTAATTCCGATGCAATTTCTGTGTTTCATCGTCAATACGAAGGTCCAAGGGATACAGTAAACCTGAAGTGAAGCATCGGAATCTATAACTAGTGTCAAAGGAATGGTTCAAAACATAGACAGTGGGAAGAGTCAGTCTTCTTGTACTTAAGTCGGCATTGTGCCTTTTGTATTTTGTTCCGATGCAATTTCTGTGTTTCATCATCAATAAGAAGGTCAGAGGGATACAGTAAACCTGAAGTAAAGCATCGGAATCTATAACGAGTGTCACAGGAATGGTTCAAAACATAGGCAGGAGAAGAGTCAGTCTTCTTGTATTTAAGTCGGCGTTGTGCCTTTTGTATGTAATACTGATGCAATTTCTGTGTTTCATCGTCAATAAGAAGGTCCAAGGGATACAGTAAACCTGGAGTGAAGCATCGATATCTGTAACTAGTGTCAGAGGAATGGTTCAAAACATAGACCGTAAGAAGAGTAAGTATTATTGTACTTAAGCCGGCAATGTGCCTTTTGTATTTAATTCCGATGCAATTTCTGTGATTCATCGTTATTAATTAGGTCCAAGGGATCCAGTAAACCTGAAGTGGAGCACCGGAATCTATAACTAGTGTCACAGGAATGGTTTCTAAACATAGTCAGTAAGAAGAGTCAGTCTTCTTGTAATTAAGTCGCCATTGTGCATTTTGTATTAAATTCCGATGCAATTTCTGTGTTTCATCGTCAATAAGAAGCTCCAAGGGATACAGTATACCTGGAGTGATGCATCGGAATCTATAACTAGTGTCACAGGAATGGTTCAAAACATAGACAGTAAGAAGAGTCAGTCTTCTTTTACATAATTCGGCACTGTGCCTTTTGGATTTAATTCCGATGCAATTTCTGTGTTTCATCGTCAATAAGAACGTCAGAGGGATACAGTAGACCGGAAGTGAAGCATCGCAATCTATAACTAGTGTCACAGGAATGGTTCAAAACATAGTCAGAAAGAAGAGTCAGTCTTCTTGTACTTAAGTCGGCATTGTGCCTTTTGTATTTAATTCCGATGCAATTTCTGTTTTTCATCGTCAATAAGAAGGTCCAAAGGATACAGTAAACCTGAAGTGAAGCATCGAAATCGATAACTAGTGTCACAGGAATGGTTCAAAGCATAGGCAGGAGAAGAGTCAGTCTTCTTGTACTTAAGTCGGCATTGTGCCATTTGTATTTAATTCCGTTGCAATTTCTGTGTTTTATCGTCAATGAGAAGGGCAGAGGGATACAGTAAACCTGAAGTGAAGCATCGGAATGTATAACTAGTGTAACAGGAACGGTTCAAAGCATAGACAGTAGCAAGGGTCAGTCTTCTAGTACTTAAGTCGGCATTGTGGCATTTCAATTTAATTCCGAGGCAATTGCTGTGTTTCATCGTCAATAAGAAGGTCCAAGGGATACAGTAAACCTGAAGTGAAGCATCGGAATCTATAACTAGTGTCACAGGAATGGTTCAAGTCATAGACAGTAAGAAGAGTAAGTCTTCTTCTACATAAGTCGGAATTGTGCCTTTTGTATTTAATTCCGATGCAATTTCTGTGTTTCATCGACAATAAGAAGGTCCAAGGGATACAGTAAACCTGGAGTGAAGCTTCAGAGTCTATAACTAGTGTCACAGGAATGGTTCAAAACATAGTCTGTAAGAAGAGTCAGTCTTCTTGTACTTAAGTGTGAATTGTGCCTTTTGTATTTAATTCCGATGCAATTTCTGTGTTTCATCGACAATAAGAAGGTCCAAGAGATACAGTAAACCTGAAGTGAAGCATCGGAATCTATAACTAGTGTCAAAGGAATGGTTCAAAACATACACAGTGGGAAGAGTCAGTCTTCTTGTACTTCAGTCGGCATTGTGCCTTTTGTATTAAATACGATGCAATTTCTGTGTTTCATCATCAATAAGAAGTGAAGCATCGGAATCTATAACGAGTGTCACAGGAATGGTTCAAAACATAGACAGTAGGAAGAGTCAGTCTTCTTGTACTTAAGTCGGCATTGCGCCTTTTCTATTTTATTCCTATGCAATTTCAGTGTTTCATCGCCAATAAGAAGGTCCAAGGGATATAGTGAAGCATCGGAATCTATAACTAGAATCACAGGAATGGTTCAAAACATAGACAGTGAGAAGAGTCAGACTTCTTGTAGTTAAGTCGGCATTGTGCCTATTTTATTTAATTCTGATGCAATTTCTGTGTTTCATTGTCAATAAGAAGGTCAGAGGGATACAATATACCTGGAGTGAAGCATCGGAATCTATAACTAGTGTCACAGGAATGGTTCAAAGCATAGTCAGTAAGAAGAGTCAGTCTTCTTGTACTTAAGTCGCCATTGTGCCTTTTGTATTTAATTCCGATCCAATTTCTGTAATTCATCGTCAATAAGAATGTCCAAGGGATACAGAAAAACCTGGAGTGAAGCATCGGAATCTATAACTAGTGTCACATGAATGGTTCAAGACATACACAGTAAGAAGAGTCAGTCTTCTTGTACTTAATTCGGCATTGTGCTTTTTGTATTTAATTCCGATGCCATTTCTGTGTTTCATCGTCAATAAGAAGGTAAGAGGGATACAGTAAACCTGAAGTGAAGCATCGGAATCTATAACTAGTGTCACAGGAATGGTTCAAAGCATGGTCAGTAAGAAGAGTCAGTCTTCTTGTACTTCAGTCGGCATTGTGCCTTTTGTATTTAATTACGATGCAATTTCTGTGTTTCATCATCAATAAGAAGTGAAGCATCGGAATCTATAACGAGTGTCACAGGAATGGTTCAATACATAGACAGTAGGAAGAGTCAGTCTTCTTGTACTTAAGTCGGCATTGCGCCTTTTCTATTTAATTCCTATGCAATTTCAGTGTTTCATCGCCAATAAGAAGGTCCAAGGGATATAGTAAACCTGGAGTGAAGCATCGGAATCTATAACTAGAATCACAGGAATGGTTCAAAACATAGACAGTGAGAAGAGTCAGACTTTTTGTAGTTAAGTCAGCATTGTGCCTATTTTATTTAATTCTGATGCAATTTCTGTGTTTCATTGTCAGTAAGAAGGTCAGAGGGATACAATATACCTGGAGTGAAGCATCGGAATCTATAACTAGTGTCACAGGAATGGTTCAAAGCATAGTCAGTAAGAAGAGTTAGTCTTCTTGTACTTAAGTCGCCATTGTGCCTTTTGTATTTAATTCCGATCCAATTTCTGTAATTCATCGTCAATAAGAATGTCCAAGGGATACAGAAAAACCTGGAGTGAAGCATCGGAATCTATAACTAGTGTCACATGAATGGTTCAAGACATAGACAGTAAGAAGAGTCAGTCTTCTTGTACTTAATTCGGCATTGTGCTTTTTGTATTTAATTCCGATGCCATTTCTGTGTTTCATCGTCAATAAGAAGGTCAGAGGGATACAGTAAACCTGAAGTGAAGCATCGGAATCTATAACTAGTGTCACAGGAATGGTTCAAAGCATGGTCAGTAAGAAGAGTCAGTCTTCTTGTACTTAATTCGGCATTGTGCCTATTGTATTTATTTCCGATGCAATTTCTGTGTTTCATCGTCAATAAGAAGGTCCAAGGGATACAGTAAACATGAAGTGAAGCATCAGAGTCTATAACTAGTGTCACAGGAATGGTTCAAAACATAGTCTGTAAGAAGAGTCAGTCTGCTTGTACTTAAGTCGGCATTGTGCATTTTGTGTTTAATTTCGATGCAATTTCTGTGTTTCATCGTCATTAAGAAGGTCAGAGGGATACAGTAAACCTGGTGTGAAGCATCGGAATCTATAACTAGTGACACAGGGATGGTTCAAAACATAGACAGTAAGAAGATTCAGTATTCTTGTACTTAAGTTAGCATTGTGCCTTTTGTATTTAATTCCGATGCAATTTCTGTATTTCATCGTCAATAACAAGGCCCAAGGGATACAGTAAACTTGAAATGGAGCACCGGAATCTATAACTTGTGTCACAGGAATGGTTCAAATCATAGTCAGTAAGAAGAGTCAGTCTTCTTCTACCTAAGTCGGCATTGTGCCTTTTGTATTTAATTCCGATGCAATTTCTGTGTTTCATCGTCAACAAGAAGGTCCAAGGGATACAGAATTCCTGGAGTGCAGCATCGGAATATATAACTAGTGTCACAGGAATGAATCAAATCATAGTCAGTAAGAAGAGTCAGTCTTCTTGTACTTAAGTCGGAATTGTGCCTTTTCTATTTAATTCCGATGCAAATTCTATGTTTCATCGTCAACAAGAAGGTCCTAGGTATACAGTAAACCTCAAGTGAAGCATCGGAATCTATAAGTAGTGTCACAGGAATTGTTCAAAACATAGTCAGTAGAAACAGTCAGTCTTCTTGTACTTAAGTCTGCATTGTGCCTTTTCTATTTAATTCCGATGCAATTTCTGTGTTTCATCGTCAATAAGAAGGTCCAAGGGATACAGTAAACCTGGAGTGAAGCATCGGATCCATAACTAGTGTCACAGGAATGGTACACATCATAGACAGTAGGAGGAGTCAGTCTTCTTGCACTTAAGTCGGCACTGTGCCTTTTGTATTTAATTCCGATGCAATTTCTGTGTTTCATCGTCAATAAGAAGGTCCAAGGGATACAGAATTCCTGGAGTGCAGCATCGGAATCTATAACTAGTGTCACAGGAATGAATCAAATCATAGTCAGTAAGAAGAGTCAGTCTTCTTGTACTTAAGTCGGAATTGTGCCTTTTCTATTTAATTCCGATGCAAATTCTATGTTTCATCGTCAACAAGAAGGTCCTAGGTATACAGTAAACCTTAAGTGAAGCATCGGAATCTATAAGTAGTGTCACAGGAATGGTTCAAAACATAGACAGTAGAAACAGTCAGTCTTCTTGTACTTAAGTCTGCATTGTGCCTTTTCTATTTAATTCCGATGCAATTTCTGTGTTTCATAGGCAATAAGAAAGTCCAAGGGATACAGTAAACCTGGAGTGAAGCATCGGAATCTATAACTAGTGTCACAGGAATGGTTCAAAACATAGTCAGTAAGAAGAGTCGGTCTTCCTTTACTTAAGTCGGCATCGTGCCTTTTGTATTTAATTCCGAAGCAATTTCTGTGTTTCATCGTCAATAAGAAGGTCCAAGGGATACAGTAAACCAGGAGTGAAGCATCGGAATCTATAAATAGTGTCACAGGGTGGTTCAAAACAAAGACAGTAAGGAGAGTCAGTATTCTAGTACTTAAGTCGGCATTGTGCCTTTTGTATTTAATTCCGATGCAATTCTGTGTTTCATCGTCAATAAGAAGGTCCAAGGGATACAGTAAACCTGAAGTGAAGCACCGGAATCTATAACTAGTGTCACAGGAATGGTTCAAAACATAGTCAGTAAGACGAGTCAGTCTTCTTGTACTTAAGTCGGCATTGTGCCTTTTGTATTTAATTTCGATGAAATTTCTGTGTTTCATCGTCAATAAGAGGGTCCAAGGGATACAGCAAATCTGGAGTGAAGGATCGGAATCCATAACTAGTGTCACAGGAATGGTTCAAAACATAGACAGTAGGAGGAGTCAGTCTTCTTGTACTTAAGTCCGCATTGTGCCTTTCGTATTTAATTCCGATGCAATTTCTGTGTTTCATCGTCAATAAGTAGGTCAGAGGGATACAGTAAACCTGACGTAAGGTATCGGAATCAAAAACTAGTGTCACAGGAATGGTTCAAATCATAGACAGTTGGAAGAGTCAGCCTTCTTGTACTTGAGTCGGCACTGTGCCTTTTGTATTTAATTCTGATGCAATTTCTGTGTTTCATCGTCAATACGAAGGACCAAGGGGTCCAGTAAACCTGAAGTGAAGCACCGGAATCCATAACTAGTGTCACAGGAATGGATCAAAATATAGTCAGTAAGAGGAGTCAGTCTTCTTGTACTTAAGTCGGCACTGTGCCTTTTGGATTTAATTCCGATGCAATTTCTGTGCTTCATCGTCAATAAGAAGGTCAGAGGGATACAGTAAACCTAGAGTGAAGCATCGGAATCTGTAACTAGTGGCACAGGAATGGTTCAAAACATAGACAGTAAGATGAGTCAGTCTTGTTGTACTTAAGTCGGCATTGTGCCTTTTGTATTTAATTCCGATGCAATTTCTGTGTTTCATCGTCAATACGAAGGTCCAAGGGATACAGTAAACCTGAAGTGAAGCATCGGAATCTATAACTAGTGTCAAAGGAATGGTTCAAAACATAGACAGTGGGAAGAGTCAGTCTTCTTGTACTTAAGTCGGCATTGTGCCTTTTGTATTTAGTTCCGATGCAATTTCTGTGTTTCATCATCAATAAGAAGGTCAGAGGGATACAGTAAACCTGAAGTAAAGCATCGGAATCTATAACGAGTGTCACAGGAATGGTTCAAAACATAGGCAGGAGAAGAGTCAGTCTTCTTGTATTTAAGTCGGCGTTGTGCCTTTTGTATGTAATACTGATGCAATTTCTGTGTTTCATCGTCAATAAGAAGGTCCAAGGGATACAGTAAACCTGGAGTGAAGCATCGATATCTGTAACTAGTGTCAGAGGGATGGTTCAAAACATAGACCGTAAGAAGAGTAAGTATTATTGTACTTAAGCCGGCAATGTGCCTTTTGTATTTAATTCCGATGCAATTTCTGTGATTCATCGTAATTAATTAGGTCCAAGGGATCCAGTAAACCTGAAGTGAAGCACCGGAATCTATAACTAGTGTCACAGGAATGGTTTCTAAACATAGTCAGTAAGAAGAGTCAGTCTTCTTGTAATTAAGTCGCCATTGTGCATTTTGTATTAAATTCCGATGCAATTTCTGTGTTTCATCGTCAATAAGAAGCTCCAAGGGATACAGTATACCTGGAGTGATGCATCGGAATCTATAACTAGTGTCACAGGAATGGTTCAAAACATAGACAGTAAGAAGAGTCAGTCTTCTTTTACATAATTCGGCACTGTGCCTTTTGGATTTAATTCCGATGCAATTTCTGTGTTTCGTCGTCAATAAGAAGGTCAGAGGGATACAGTAGACCGGAAGTGAAGCATCGCAATCTATAACTAGTGTCACAGGAATGGTTCAAAACATAGTCAGAAAGAAGAGTCAGTCTTCTTGTACTTAAGTCGTCATTGTGCCTTTTGTATTTAATTCCGATGCAATTTCTGTTTTTCATCGTCAATAAGAAGGTCCAAAGGATACAGTAAACCTGAAGAGAAGCATCGAAATCGATAACTAGTGTCACAGGAATGGTTCATAGCATAGGCAGGAGAAGAGTCAGTCTTCTTGTACTTAAGTCGGCATTGTGCCATTTGTATTTAATTCCGTTGCAATTTCTGTGTTTTATCGTCAATAAGAAGGGCAGAGGGATACAGTAAACCTGAAGTGAAGCATCGGAATGTATAACTAGTGTAACAGGAACGGTTCAAAGCATAGACAGTAGCAAGGGTCAGTCTTCTTGTACTTAAGTCGGCATTGTGGCATTTCAATTTAATTCCGAGGCAATTGCTGTGTTTCATCGTCAATAAGAAGGTCCAAGGGATACAGTAAACCTGAAGTGAAGCATCGGAATCTATAACTAGTGTCACAGGAATGGTTCAAGTCATAGACAGTAAGAAGAGTCAGTCTTCTTGTACATAAGTCGGAATTGTGCCTTTTGTATTTAATTCCGATGCAATTTCTGTGTTTCATCGACAATAAGAAGGTCCAAGGGATACAGTAAACCTGGAGTGAAGCTTCAGAGTCTATAACTAGTGTCACAATGATGGTTCAAAACATAGTCTGTAAGAAGAGTCAGTCTTCTTGTACTTAAGTGTGAATTGTGCCTTTTGTATTTAATTCCGATGCAATTTCTGTGTTTCATCGACAATAAGAAGGTCCAAGGGATACAGTAAACCTGAAGTGAAGCATCGGAATCTATAACTAGTGTCAAAGGAATGGTTCAAAACATTCACAGTGGGAAGAGTCAGTCTTCTTGTACTTCAGTCGGCATTGTGCCTTTTGTATTAAATACGATGCAATTTCTGTGTTTCATCATCAATAAGAAGTGAAGCATCGGAATCTATAACGAGTGTCACAGGAATGGTTCAAAACATAGACAGTAGGAAGAGTCAGTCTTCTTGTACTTAAGTCGGCATTGCGCCTTTTCTATTTAATTCCTATGCAATTTCAGTGTTTCATCGCCAATAAGAAGGTCCAAGGGATATAGTGAAGCATCGGAATCTATAACTAGAATCACAGGAATGGTTCAAAACATAGACAGTGAGAAGAGTCAGACTTCTTGTAGTTAAGTCGGCATTGTGCCTATTTTATTTAATTCTGATGCAATTTCTGTGTTTCATTGTCAATAAGAAGGTCAGAGGGATACAATATACCTGGAGTGAAGCATCGGAATCTATAACTAGTGTCACAGGAATGGTTCAAAGCATAGTCAGTAAGAAGAGTCAGTCTTCTTGTACTTAAGTCGCCATTTTGCCTTTTGTATTTAATTCCGATCCAATTTCTGTAATTCATCGTCAATAAGAATGTCCAAGGGATACAGAAAAACCTGGAGTGAAGCATCGGAATCTATAACTAGTGTCACATGAATGGTTCAAGACATAGACAGTAAGAAGAGTCAGTCTTCTTGTACTTAATTCGGCATTGTGCTTTTTGTATTTAATTCCAATGAAATTTCTGTGTTTCATCGTCAATAAGAAGGTCTGAGGGATACAGTAAACCTGAAGTGAAGCATCGGAATCTATAACTAGTGTCACAGGAATGGTTCAAAACATGGTCAGCAAGAAGAGTCAGTCTTCTTGTACTTAAGTCGGCATTGTGCCTATTGTATTTAATTCCGATGCAATTTCTGTGTTTCATCGTCGATAAGAAGGTCCAAGGGATACAGTAAACATGAAGTGAAGCATCAGAGTCTATAACTAGTGTCACAGGAATGGTTCAAAACATAGTCTGTAAGAAGAGTCAGTCTGCTTGTACTTAAGTCGGCATTGTGCATTTTGTATTTAATTTCGATGCAATTTCTGTGTTTCATCGTCATTAAGAAGGTCAGAGGGATACAGTAAACCTGGTGTGAAGCATCGGAATCTATAACTAGTGACACAGGGATGGTTCAAAAGATAGACAGTAAGAAGATTCAGTATTCTTGTACTTAAGTCGGCATTGTGCCTTTTGTATTTAATTCCGAAGCAATTTCTGTGTTTCATCGTCAATAAGAAGGTCCAAGGGATACAGTAAACCAGGAGTGAAGCATCGGAATCTATAAATAGTGTCACAGGGTGGTTCAAAACATAGACAGTAAGGAGAGTCAGTATTCTAGTACTTAAGTCGGCATTGTGCCTTTTGTATTTAATTCCGATGCAATTCTGTGTTTCATCGTCAATAAGAAGGTCCAAGGGATACAGTAAACCTGAAGTGAAGCACCGGAATCTATAACTAGTGTCACAGGAATGGTTCAAAACATAGTCAGTAAGACGAGTCAGTCTTCTTGTACTTAAGTCGTCATTGTGCCTTTTGTATTTAATTTCGATGAAATTTCTGTGTTTCATCGTCAATAAGAGGGTCCAAGGGATACAGTAAATCTGGAGTGAAGCATCGGAATCCATAACTAGTGTCAAAGGAATGGTTCAAAACATTCACAGTGGGAAGAGTCAGTCTTCTTGTACTTCAGTCGGCATTGTGCCTTTTGTATTAAATACGATGCAATTTCTGTGTTTCATCATCAATAAGAAGTGAAGCATCGGAATCTATAACGAGTGTCACAGGAATGGTTCAAAACATAGACAGTAGGAAGAGTCAGTCTTCTTGTACTTAAGTCGGCATTGCGCCTTTTCTATTTAATTCCTATGCAATTTCAGTGTTTCATCGCCAATAAGAAGGTCCAAGGGATATAGTGAAGCATCGGAATCTATAACTAGAATCACAGGAATGGTTCAAAACATAGACAGTGAGAAGAGTCAGACTTCTTGTAGTTAAGTCGGCATTGTGCCTATTTTATTTAATTCTGATGCAATTTCTGTGTTTCATTGTCAATAAGAAGGTCAGAGGGATACAATATACCTGGAGTGAAGCATCGGAATCTATAACTAGTGTCACAGGAATGGTTCAAAGCATAGTCAGTAAGAAGAGTCAGTCTTCTTGTACTTAAGTCGGAATTGTGCCTTTTCTATTTAATTCCGATGCAATTTCTGTGTTTCATCGTCAATAAGAAGGTCCAAGGGATTCAGAATTCCTGGAGTGCAGCATCGGAATCTATAACTAGTGTCACAGGAATGAATCAAATCATAGTCAGTAAGAAGAGTCAGTCTTCTTGTACTTAAGTCGGAATTGTGCCTTTTCTATTTAATTCCGATGCAAATTCTATGTTTCATCGTCAACAAGAAGGTCCTAGGTATACAGTAAACCTCAAGTGAAGCATCGGAATCTATAACTAGTGTCACAGAATTGGTTCAAAACATAGACAGTAAGAAGAGTCAGTCTTCTTGTACTTAAGTCGGCATTGTGCCTTTTGTATTTACTTTCGATGCAATTTCTGCGTTTCATCGTCAATATGGAGGTCCAAGGTGTACAGTAAACCTGGAGTGAAGGATCGGAATCAACAACTAGTGTCACAGGAATGGTTCAAAATATAGACAGTAGGAAGAGCCAGTCTTCTTGTACTTAAGTCGGCATTGTGCCTTTTCTATTTAATTCCGATGCAATTCCTGTATTTCATCGTCAATAAGAAGGTCCAAGGTATATAGTAAACCTGGAGTGAAGCATCGGAACCTATAACTAGTGTCACAGGTATGGTTCAAATAATAGACAGTAAGAAGAGTCAGTCTTCTTGTACTTAAGTCGGCATTGTGCCATCTTTATTTAATTCCGAAGCAATTTCTGTGTTTCATAGGCAATAAGAAAGTCCAAGGGATACAGTAAACCTGGAGTGAAGCATCCGAATTTATAACTAGTGTCTCAGGAATGGTTCAAAACATAGACAGTAAGGAGAGTCAGTATTCTAGTACTTAAGTCGGCATTGTGCCTTTTGTATTTAATTCCGAAGCAATTTCTGTGTTTCATCGTCAATAAGAAGGTCCAAGGGATACAGTAAACCAGGAGTGAAGCATCGGAATCTATAAATAGTGTCACAGGGTGGTTCAAAACATAGACAGTAAGGAGAGTCAGTATTCTAGTACTTAAGTCGGCATTGTGCCTTTTGTATTTAATTCCGATGCAATTCTGTGTTTCATCGTCAATAAGAAGGTCCAAGGGATACAGTAAACCTGAAGTGAAGCACCGGAATCTATAACTAGTGTCACAGGAATGGTTCAAAACATAGTCAGTAAGACGAGTCAGTCTTCTTGTACTTAAGTCGTCATTGTGCCTTTTGTATTTAATTTCGATGAAATTTCTGTGTTTCATCGTCAATAAGAGGGTCCAAGGGATACAGTAAATCTGGAGTGAAGCATCGGAATCCATAACTAGTGTCACAGGAATGGTTCAAAACATAGACAGTAGGAGGAGTCAGTCTTCTTGTACTTAAGTCCGCATTGTGCCTTTCGTATTTAATTCCGATGCAATTTCTGTGTTTCATCGTCAATAAGTAGGTCAGAGGGATACAGTAAACCTGACGTAAGGTATCGGAATCAAAAACTAGTGTAACAGGAATGGTTCAAATCATAGACAGTTGGAAGAGTCAGCCTTCTTGTACTTGAGTCGGCACTGTGCCTTTTGTATTTAATTCTGATGCAATATCTGTGTTTCATCGTCAATACGAAGGACCAAGGGGTCCAGTAAACCTGAAGTGAAGCACCGGAATCCATAACTAGTGTCACAGGAATGGATCAAAATATAGTCAGTAAGAGGAGTCAGTCTTCTTGTACTTTAGTCGGCACTGTGCCTTTTGGATTTATTTCGATGCAATTTCTGTGTTTCATCGTCAATAAGAAGGTCGGAGGGATACAGTAAACCTAGAGTGAAGCATCGGAATCTGTAACTAGTGGCACAGGAATGGTTCAAAACATAGACAGTAAGATGAGTCAGTCTTGTTGTACTTAATTCGGCATTGTGCCTTTTGTATTTAATTCCGATGCAATTTCTGTGTTTCATCGTCAATAAAAAGGTCAGAGGGATACAGTAAACCTAGAGTGAAGCATCGGAATCTATAACTAGTGTCACAGGAGTGGTTCAAAACATAGACAGTAAGAAGAGTCAGTCTCCTTGTACTTAAGTCGGCATTGTGCCTTTTGTATTTAATTCCGATGCAATTTCTGTGTTTCATCGTCAATAACAAAGGTCCAAGGATTACAGTAAATCTGAAGTGAAGCATCGGAATCTATAACTAGTGTCACAGGAATGGTTCAAAACATAGACAGTAGGAAGAGTCAGTCTTGTTGTACTTAAGTCAGCATTGAGCCTTTTTTCTTAATTCCTATGCAATTTCTGTGTTTCAGCGTCAATAAGAAGGTCGGAGGGATACAGTAAACCTGTTGTGAAGCATCGGAATCTATACCTAGTGTAACAGGAATGGTTCAGAACATAGACAGTAGGAAGAATCAGTCTTCGTGTACTTAAGACGGCATTGTGCCTTTTCTATTTAATTCCGATGCAATTTCTGTGCTTCATCGTCAATAAGAAAGTCCAAGGGATACAGTAAACCTGAAGTGTAGCATCGGAATCTATAACTAGTGTTACAGGAATGGTTCAAAAGATAGTCAGCAAGAAGGGTCAGTCTTCATGTACTTAAGTCGGCATTGTGCCTTTTCTATTTGCTTCCGATGCAATTTCTGTGTTTCATCGCCAATAAGAAGGTCCAAGGGATACAGTAATACTGGAGTGAAGCATCAGAATCTATAACTAGTGTCACAGGATTGGTTCAAAACATAGACAGTAAGAAGAGTCAGTCTTCTTGTACTTAAGTCGGCATTGTGCCTTTTGTATTTAATTCCGATGCAATTTCTGTGTTTCATCGTCAATAAGAAGATCAGAGGGATACAGTAAACCTGAAGTGAAGCATCGGAATCTATATCTAGTGTCACAGGAATAGTTCAAACATAGACAGTAGGAAGAGCCACTCTTCTTGTACTTAAGTCGGCATTGTTCCTTTTCTATTTAATTCCGATGCAATTTCTGTATTTCATCGTCAATAAGAAGGTCCAAGGTATATAGTAAACCTGGAGTGAAGCATCGGAATCTATAACTAGTGTCACAGGTATGGTTCAAACATAGTCAGTAAGAAGAGTCGGTCTTCCTGTACTTAAATCGGCATTGTGCCTTTTGTATTTAATTCCGATGCAATTTCTGTGTTTCATCGTCAATAAGAAGGTCCAAGGGGTACAGTAAACCTGGAGTGAAGCATCGGAATCTATTACTAGTGTCACAGGGATGGTTCAAAACATAGACAGTAAGAAGAGTCAGTATTCTAGTACTTAAGTCGGCATTGTGCCTTTTGTATTTAATTCCGATGCAATTTCCGTGTTTCATCGTCAATAAGAAGGTCCAAGGGTTACAGTAAACCTGATTGAAGCACCGGAATCTATAACTAGTGTCACAGGAATGGTTCAAAACATAGTCAGCAAGACGAGTCAGTCTTCTCGTACTTAAGTCGGCATTGTGCCTTTTGTATTTAATTTCGATGCAATTTCTGTGTTTCATCGTCAATAAGGAGGCCCAAGATATACAGTAAACCTGGGGTGAAGCATCTGAATCTATAACTAGTGTCACAGGAATGGTTCAATACATAGTCTGTAAGAAGAGTCAGTCTTATTGTACTTAAGTCGGCATTGTGCCTTTTGTATTTAATTCCGATACAATTTCTGTGTTTCACCGTCAATAAGAAGGTCAGAGGGATACAGTAAAACTGAAGTTAAGCATCGGAATCTAGAACTACTGTCACAGGAGTGGTTCATAACATAGGGAGTAAGAGGAGTCAGTCTTCTTGTACTTAAGTCGGCATTGTGCCTTTCTATTTAATTCCGATGCAATTTCTGTGTATCATCGTCAATAAGAAGGTCCAAAGGATACAGTAAACCTGGAGTGAAGCATCGGAATCTATAACTAGTGTCACAGGAACGGTTTTAAAGCATAATCAGTAAGAAGAGTCCGTCTTCTTGTACTTAAGTCGGCATTGTGCCTTTTGTATTTAATTTCGATGAAATTTCTGTGTTTCATCGTCAATAAGAGGGTCCAAGGGATACAGTAAATCTGGAGTGAAGCATCGGAATCCATAACTAGTGTCACAGGAATGGTTCAAAACATAGACAGTAGGAGGAGTCAGTCTTCTTGTACTTAAGTCCGCATTGTGCCTTTCGTATTTAATTCCGATGCAATTTCTGTGTTTCATCGTCAATAAGTAGGTCAGAGGGATACAGTAAACCTGACGTAAGGTATCGGAATCAAAAACTAGTGTCACAGGAATGGTTCAAATCATAGACAGTTGGAAGAGTCAGCCTTCTTGTACTTGAGTCGGCACTGTGCCTTTTGTATTTAATTCTGAAGCAATTTCTGTGTTTCATCGTCAATACGAAGGACCAAGGGGTCCAGTAAACCTGAAGTGAAGCACCGGAATCCATAACTAGTGTCACAGGAATGGATCAAAATATAGTCAGTAAGAGGAGTCAGTCTTCTTGTACTTAAGTCGGCACTGTGCCTTTTGGATTTAATTCCGATGCAATTTCTGTGTTTCATCGTCAATAAGAAGGTCGGAGGGATACAGTAAAACTGAAGGTAAGCATCGGAATCTAGAACTACTGTCACAGGAGTGGTTCATAACATAGGGAGTAAGAGGAGTCAGTCTTCTTGTACTTAAGTCGGCATTGTGCCTTTCTATTTAATTCCGATGCAATTTCTGTGTATCATCGTCAATAAGAAGGTCCAAGGGATACAGTAAACCTGAAGTGAAGCACCGGAATCTATAACTAGTGTCACAGGAATGGTTCAAAACATAGTCAGTAAGACGAGTCAGTCTTCTTGTACTTAAGTCGTCATTGTGCCTTTTGTATTTAATTTCGATGAAATTTCTGTGTTTCATCGTCAATAAGAGGGTCCAAGGGATACAGTAAATCTGGAGTGAAGCATCGGAATCCATAACTAGTGTCACAGGAATGGTTCAAAACATAGACAGTAGGAGGAGTCAGTCTTCTTGTACTTAAGTCCGCATTGTGCCTTTCGTATTTAATTCCGATGCAATTTCTGTGTTTCATCGTCAATAAGTAGGTCAGAGGGATACAGTAAACCTGACGTAAGGTATCGGAATCAAAAACTAGTGTCACAGGAATGGTTCAAATCATAGACAGTTGGAAGAGTCAGCCTTCTTGTACTTGAGTCGGCACTGTGCCTTTTGTATTTAATTCTGATGCAATTTCTGTGTTTCATCGTCAATACGAAGGACCAAGGGGTCCAGTAAACCTGAAGTGAAGCACCGGAATCCATAACTAGTGTCACAGGAATGGATCAAAATATAGTCAGTAAGAGGAGTCAGTCTTCTTGTACTTAAGTCGGCACTGTGCCTTTTGGATTTAATTCCGATGCAATTTCTGTGTTTCATCGTCAATAAGAAGGTCGGAGGGATACAGTAAACCTAGAGTGAAGGATCGGAATCTGTAACTAGTGGCACAGGAATGGTTCAAAACATAGACAGTAAGATGAGTCAGTCTTGTTGTACTTAATTCGGCATTGTGCCTTTTGTATTTAATTCCGATGCAATTTCTGTGTTTCATCGTCAATAAAAAGGTCAGAGGGATACAGTAAACCTAGAGTGAAGCATCGGAATCTATAACTAGTGTCACAGGAGTGGTTCAAAACATAGACAGTAAGAAGAGTCAGTCTCCTTGTACTTAAGTCGGCATTGTGCGTTTTGTATTTAATTCCGATGCAATTTCTGTGTTTCATCGTCAATAACAAAGGTCCAAGGATTACAGTAAATCTGAAGTGAAGCATCGGAATCTATAACTAGTGTCACAGGAATGGTTCAAAACATAGACAGTAGGAAGAGTCAGTCTTGTTGTACTTAAGTCAGCATTGAGCCTTTTTTCTTAATTCCTATGCAATTTCTGTGTTTCAGCGTCAATAAGAAGGTCGGAGGGATACAGTAAACCTGTTGTGAAGCATCGGAATCTATACCTAGTGTAACAGGAATGGTTCAGAACATAGACAGTAGGAAGAATCAGTCTTCGTGTACTTAAGACGGCATTGTGCCTTTTCTATTTAATTCCGATGCAATTTCTGTGCTTCATCGTCAATAAGAAAGTCCAAGGGATACAGTAAACCTGAAGTGTAGCATCGGAATCTATAACTAGTGTTACAGGAATGGTTCAAAAGATAGTCAGCAAGAAGTGTCAGTCTTCATGTACTTAAGTCGGCATTGTGCCTTTTCTATTTGCTTCCGATGCAATTTCTGTGTTTCATCGCCAATAAGAAGGTCCAAGGGATACAGTAATACTGGAGTGAAGCATCAGAATCTATAACTAGTGTCACAGGATTGGTTCAAAACATAGACAGTAAGAGGAGTCAGTCTTCTTGTACTTAAGTCGGCATTGTGCCTTTTGTATTTAATTCCGATGCAATTTCTGTGTTTCATCGTCAATAAGAAGATCAGAGGGATACAGTAAACCTGAAGTGAAGCATCGGAATCTATATCTAGTGTCACAGGAATAGTTCAAACATAGACAGTAGGAAGAGCCACTCTTCTTGTACTTAAGTCGGCATTGTTCCTTTTCTATTTAATTCCGATGCAATTTCTGTATTTCATCGTCAATAAGAAGGTCCAAGGTATATAGTAAACCTGGAGTGAAGCATCGGAATCTATAACTAGTGTCACAGGTATGGTTCAAACATAGTCAGTAAGAAGAGTCGGTCTTCCTGTACTTAAATCGGCATTGTGCCTTTTGTATTTAATTCCGATGCAATTTCTGTGTTTCATCGTCAATAAGAAGGTCCAAGGGGTACAGTAAACCTGGAGTGAAGCATCGGAATCTATTACTAGTGTCACAGGGATGGTTCAAAACATAGACAGTAAGAAGAGTCAGTATTCTAGTACTTAAGTCGGCATTGTGCCTTTTGTATTTAATTCCGATGCAATTTCCGTGTTTCATCGTCAATAAGAAGGTCCAAGGGTTACAGTAAACCTGATTGAAGCACCGGAATCTATAACTAGTGTCACAGGAATGGTTCAAAACATAGTCAGCAAGACGAGTCAGTCTTCTCGTACTTAAGTCGGCATTGTGCCTTTTGTATTTAATTTCGATGCAATTTCTGTGTTTCATCGTCAATAAGGAGGCCCAAGATATACAGTAAACCTGGGGTGAAGCATCTGAATCTATAACTAGTGTCACAGGAATGGTTCAATACATAGTCTGTAAGAAGAGTCAGTCTTATTGTACTTAAGTCGGCATTGTGCCTTTTGTATTTAATTCCGATACAATTTCTGTGTTTCACCGTCAATAAGAAGGTCAGAGGGATACAGTAAAACTGAAGTTAAGCATCGGAATCTAGAACTACTGTCACAGGAGTGGTTCATAACATAGGGAGTAAGAGGAGTCAGTCTTCTTGTACTTAAGTCGGCATTGTGGCTTTCTATTTAATTCCGATGCAATTTCTGTGTATCATCGTCAATAAGAAGGTCCAAAGGATACAGTAAACCTGGAGTGAAGCATCGGAATCTATAACTAGTGTCACAGGAACGGTTTTAAAGCATAATCAGTAAGAAGAGTCCGTCTTCTTGTACTTAAGTCGGCATTGTGCCTTTTGTATTTAATTCCGATGCATTATCTGTGTTTCATCGTCATTAGGAAGGTCCAAGGGATACAGTAAACCGGGCGTGAAGCATCGGAATCAATAACTAGTGTCACAGGAATGGTTAAAACATAGTCAGTAAGAAGAGTCAGTCTTCTTGTACATAAGTCGGCATTGTGCCTTTTGTATTTAATTCCGATGCAATTTCTGTCTTTCATCGTCAACAAGAAGCTCCAAGATGATACAGTAAACCTGAAGTGAACCATCAGAATCTATAACTAGTGTCACAGGAATGGTTCAAACATAGACAGTAGGAAGAGTCAGTGTTCTTGTACTTAAGTCGGCATTGTGCCTTTTCTATTTAATTCCGATGCAATTTCTGTGTTTCATCGTCAATAAGAAGGTCCAAGGGATACAGTAAACCTGGAGTGAAGCATCAGAATCAATAACTACTGTCACAGGAATGGTTCAAAGCATAGACAGTAAGAAGGGTCAGTCTTCTTGTACTTAAATCGGTATCGTGCCTTTTGTATGTAATTCCGATGGAATTTCTGTGTTTCATCGTCAATAAGAGGGTCCAAGGGATACAGTAAACCGGGAGTGAAGCATCGGAATCAATAACTAGTGTCACAGGAATGGTTCAAAACATAGTCAGTAAGAAGAGTCAGCCTTCATGTACTTAAGTCGGCATTGTGCCTTTTGTATTTAATTCCGATGCAATTTCTGTCTTTCATCGTCAATAAGAAGGTCCAAGGGATACAGTAAACCTGAAGGGAAGCATCGGAATCTATAACTAGTGTCGCAGGAATGGTCAAATCATTGTCAGTAAGAAGAGTCAGTCTTCTTGTACTTAAGCCGGTATTGTGCCTTTTGTATTTAATTCCGATACAATTTCTGTGTTTCACCGTCAATAAGAAGGTCAGAGGGATACACTAAGACTGAAGTTAAGCATCGGAATCTATAACTACTGTCACAGGAGTGGTTCATAACATAGTCAGTAAGAGGAGTCAGTCTTCTTGTACTTAAGTCGGCATTGTGCCTTTTGTATTTAATTCCGATGCAATTTCTGTCTTTCATCGTCAACAAGAAGCTCCAAGATGATACAGTAAACCTGAAGTGAACCATCAGAATCTATAACTAGTCTCACAGGAATGGTTCAAACATAGACAGTAGGAAGAGTCAGTGTTCTTGTAGTTAAGTCGGCATTGTGCCTTTTCTATTTATTTCCGATGCGATTTCTGTGCTTCAACGTCAATAAGAAAGTCCAAGGGATACAGCAAACCTGAAGTGAAGCATCGGAATCTATAACTAATGTCACAGGAATGGTTCAAATCATAGACAGTAAGAAGGGTCAGTCTTCTTGTACTTAAGTCGGCATTGTGCCTTTTCTATTTAATTCCGATGCAATTTCTGTGTTTCATCGTCAATAAGAAGGTCCAAGGGATACAGTAAACCTGGAGTGAAGCATCAGAATCTATAACTACTGTCACAGGAATGGTTCAAAGCATAGACAGTAAGAAGAGTCAGTCTTCTTGTACTTTTGTCGGCATTGTGCGTTTTGTATTTACTTCCGATGCAATTTCTGTGTTTCATCGTCAATAAGGAGGCCCAGGGTATACAGTAAACCTGGGGGGAAGCATCGGAATCTATAACTAGTGTCACAGGAATGGTTCTATACATAGTTTGTAAGAAGAGTCAGTCTTCTTGTACTTAAGTCGGTATTGTGCCTTTTGTATGTAATTCCGATGGAATTTCTGTGTTTCATCGTCAATAAGAAGGTCCAAGGGATACAGTAAACCGGGAGTGAAGCATCGGAATCAATAACTAGTGTCACAGGAATGGTTCAAAGCATAGTCAGTAAGAAGAGTCAGTCTTCATGTACTTAAGTCGGCATTGTGCCTTTTGTATTTAATTCCGATGCAATTTCTGTCTTTCATCGTCAATAAGAAGCTCCAAGGGATACAGTAAACCTGAAGGGAAGCATCGGAATCTATAACTAGTGTCACAGGAATGGTTCAAATCATTGTCAGTAAGAAGAGTCAGTCTTCTTGTACTTAAGCCGGTATTGTGCCTTTTGTATTTAATTCCGATACAATTTCTGTGTTTCACCGTCAATAAGATGGTCAGAGGGATACAGTAAAACTGAAGTTAAGCATCGGAATCTATAACTACTGTCACAGGAGTGGTTCATAACATAGTCAGTAAGAGGAGTCAGTCTTCTTGTATTTAAGTCGGCATTGTGCCTTTTCTATTTAATTCCGATGCAATTTCTGAGTATCATCGTCAATAAGAAGGTCCAAGGGATACAGTGAACCTGAAGTGAAGCATCGGTATCTATAAGTAGTGTCACAGGAATTGTTCAAAACATAGTCAGTAAGACGGGTCAGTCTTCTTGTACTTAAGTCGGCATTGTGCCTTTTGTATTTAATTCCGATGCAATTTCTGTGTTTTATCGTTAATAAGAAGGTCCAAGGGATACAGTAAACCTGAAGTGAAGCATCGGAATCTATAACTAGTGTCACAGGAATGGTTCAAAACATAGACAGTAGGAAGAGTCAGTCTTTTTGTACTTAAGTCGGCATTGTGCCTTTTGCATTTAATTCCGATGCAATTTCTGTCTTTCATCGTCAACAAGAAGCTCCAAGATGATACAGTAAACCTGAAGTGAAGCATCGGAATCTATAACTAGTGTCACAGGAATGGTTCAAACATAGACAGTAGGAAGAGTCAGTGTTCTTGTACTTAAGTCGGCATTGTGCCTTTTCTATTTATTTCCGATGCAATTTCTGTGCTTCAACGTCAATAAGAAAGTCCAAGGGATACAGTAAACCTGAAGTGAAGCATCGGAATCTATAACTAGTGTCACAGGAATGGTTCAAAACATAGACAGTGAGAAGGGTCAGTCTTCTTGTACTTAAGTCGGCAGTGTGGCTTTTCTATTTAATTCCGATGCAATTTCTGTGTTTCATCGTCAATAAGAAGGTCCAAGGGATACAGTAAACCTGAAGTGAAGCATCGGAATCTATAACTAGTGTCACAGGAATTGTTCAAAACATAGTCAGTAAGAAGGGTCAGTCTTCTTGTACTTAAGTCGGCATTGTGCCTTTTGTATTTAATTCCGATGCAATATCTGTGTTTCATCGGCAATAAGGAGGTACAAGGTATACACTAAACCTGGAGTGAAGCATCGAAATCTGTAA
The DNA here is from genome assembly GCF_021461385.2 of Schistocerca piceifrons. Lineage (NCBI taxonomy): Eukaryota > Metazoa > Arthropoda > Insecta > Orthoptera > Acrididae > Schistocerca > Schistocerca piceifrons. The sequence continues at coordinate 562,884 of NW_025727722.1, read as the reverse complement.
CAAGTGTCACAGGAATGGTCTTAAAACATAGTCAGTAAGAAGATTCAGTCTTCTTGTACTTATGTCGGCATTGTGCCTTTTGTATTTAATTCCGATGCATTATCTGTGTTTCATCGTCATTAAGAAGGTCCAAGGGATACAGTAAACCGGGCGTGAAGCATCGGAATCAATAACTAGTGTCACAGGAATGGTTAAAACATAGTCAGTAAGAAGAGTCAGTCTTCTTGTACTTAAGTCGGCATTGTGCCTTTTGTATTTAATTCCGATGCAATTTCAGTCGTTCATCGTCAACAAGAAGCTCCAAGATGATACAGTAAACCTGAAGTGAACCATCAGAATCTATAACTAGTGTCACAGGAATGGTTTAAGCATATACAGTAGGAAGAGTCAGTGTTCTTGTACTTAAGTCGGCATTGTGCCTTTTCTATTTAATTCCGATGCAATTTCTGTGTTTCATCGTCAATAAGAAGGTCCAAGGGATACAGTAAACCTGGAGTGAAGCACCAGAATCAATAACTATTGTCACAGGAATGGTTCAAAGCATAGACAGTAAGAAGAGTCAGTCTTCTTGTACTTAAATCGGTATTGTTCCTTTTGTATGTAATTCCGATGGAATTTCTGTGTTTCATCGTCAATATGAAGGTCCAAGGGATACAGTAAACCGGGAGTGAAGCATCGGAATCAATAACTAGTGTCACAGGAATGGTTCAAAACATAGTCAGTAAGAAGAGTCAGCCTTCATGTACTTAAGTCGGCATTGTGCATTTTGTATTTAATTCCGATGCAATTTCTGTCTTTCATCGTCAACAAGAAGCTCCAAGATGATACAGTAAACCTGAAGTGAACCATCAGAATCTATAACTAGTGTCACAGGAATGGTTCAAAACATAGACAGTAAGAAGGGTCAGTCTTCTTGTACTTAAGTCGGCATTGTGAATTTTCTATTTAATTCCGATGCAATTTCTGTGTTTCATCGTCAATAAGAAGGTCCAAGGGATACAGTAAACCTGGAGTGAAGCATCAGAATCTATAACTACTGTCACAGGAATGGTTCAAAGCATAGACAGTAAGAAGAGTCAGTCTTCTTGTACTTACGTCGGCATTGTGTGTTTTGTATTTACTTCCGATGCAATTTCTGTGTTTCATCGTCAATAAGGAGGCCCAGGGTATACAGTAAACCTGGAGTGAAGCATCGGAATCTATAACTAGTGTCACAGGAATGGTTCAATACATAGTTTGTAAGAAGAGTCAGTCTTCTTGTACTTAAGTCGGTATTGTGCCTTTTGTATGTAATTCCGATGGAATTTCTGTGTTTCATCGTCAATAAGAAGGTCCAAGGGATACAGTAAACCGGGAGTGAAGCATCGGAATCAATAACTAGTGTCACAGGAATGGTTCAAAACATAGTCAGTATGAAGAGTCAGTCTTCATGTACTTAAGTCGGCATTGTGCCTTTTGTATTTAATTCCGATGCAATTTCTGTCTTTCATTGTCAATAAGAAGGTCCAAGGGATACAGTAAACCTGAAGGGAAGCATCGGAATCTATAACTAGTGTCACAGGAATGGTTCAAATCATTGTCAGTAAGAAGAGTCAGTCTTCTTGTACTTAAGCCGGTATTGTGCCCTTTGTATTTAATTCCGATACAATTTCTGTGTTTCACCGTCAATAAGATGGTCAGAGGGATACAGTAAAACTGAAGTTAAGCATCGGAATCTATAACTACTGTCACAGGAGTGGTTCATAACATAGTCAGTAAGAGGAGTCAGTCTTCTTGTATTTAAGTCGGCATTGTGCCTTTTCTATTTAATTCCGATGCAATTTCTGAGTATCATCGTCAATAAGAAGGTCCAAGGGATACAGTAAACCTGAAGTGAGCATCGGAATCTATAACTAGTGTCACAGGAATTGTTCAAAACATATTCAGTAAGACGGGTCAGTCTTCTTGTACTTAAGTCGGCATTGTGCCTTTTGTATTTAATTCCGATGCAATTTCTGTGTTTTATCGTTAATAAGAAGGTCCAAGGGATACAGTAAACCTGAAGTGAAGCATCGGAATCTATAACTAGTGTCACAGGAATGGTTCAAAACATGGACAGTAGGAAGAGTCAGTCTTTTTGTACTTAAGTCGACATTGTGCCTTTTGTATTTAATTCCGATGCAATTTCTGTCTTTCATCGTCAACAAGAAGCTCCAAGATGATACAGTAAACCTGAAGTGAAGCATCGGAATCTATAACTAGTGTCACAGGAATGGTTCAAACATAGACAGTAGGAAGAGTCAGTGTTCTTGTACTTAAGTCGGCATTGTGCCTTTTCTATTTATTTCCGATGCAATTTCTGTGCTTCAACGTCAATAAGAAAGTCCAAGGGATACAGTAAACCTGAAGTGAAGCATCGGAATCTATAACTAGTGTCACAGGAATTGTTCAAAGCATAGTCAGTAAGAAGGGTCAGTCTTCTTGTACTTAAGTCGGCATTGTGCCTTTTGTATTTACTTCCGATGCAATTTCTGTGATTTATCGTTAATAAGAAGGTCCAAAGGATACAGTAAACCTGAAGTGAAGCATCGGAATCTATTACTAGTGTCACAGGAATGGTTCAAATCATAGACAGTAAGAAGAGTCAGTCTTCTTGTACTTAAGTCGGCATTTTGCCTTTTGTATTTAATTCCGATGCAATTTCTGTGTTTCATCGTCAATAAGAAGGTCCAAGGGATACAGTAAACCTGGAGTGAAGCATCAGAATCTATAACTACTGTCACAGGAATGGTACAAAGCATAGACAGTAAGAAGAGTCAGTCTTCTTGTACTTACGTCGGCATTGTGTGTTTTGTATTTACTTCCGATGCAATTTCTGTGTTTCATCGTCAATAAGGAGGCCCAAGGTATACAGTAAACCTGGGGTGAAGCATCGGAATCTATAACTAGTGTCACAGGAATGGTTCAATACATAGTCAGTAAGAAGAGTCAAGCTTCATGTACTTAAGTCGGCATTGTGCCTTTTGTATTTAATTCCGATGCAATTTCTGTGTGTCATCGTCAATACGAAGGTCCAAGGGATACAGTAAACCTGAAGTGAAGTATCGGAATCTATAACTAGTGTCACAGGAATGGTTCAAATCATTGTCAGTAAGAAGAGTCAGTCTTCTTGTACTTAAGTCGGCATTGTGCCTTTTGTATTTAATTCCGATACAATATCTGTGTTTCATCGCCAATAAGATGGTCCAAGGGATACAGTAAAACTGAAGTAAAGCATCGGAATCTATAACTAGTGTCACAGGAACGGTTCAAAACATAGTCAGTAAGTAGAGTCAGTCTTCTTGTACTTATCGGCATTGTACCTTTTGTATTTAATTCCGATGCAATGTCTGTGTTTCATCGTCAATAAGAAGGTCCAAGGGATACAGTAAACCCGGAGTGAAGCATCGGAATCTATAACTAGTGTCACAGGAATGGATCAAAACATAGACAGTAGGAAGAGTCAGTCTTCTTGTACTTAAGTCGGCATTGTGCCGTTAGTATTTAATTCGGATGCAATTTCTGTGTTTCATCGTCAATACGATGTTCCAAGGGATACAGTAAACCTGGAGTGAAGCATCGGAATCTGTAAATAATGACACAGGAATGGTTCAAAGGATAAACAATAAGAAGAGTCAGTCTTCTTGTATTTAAGTCGGCATTGTGCCTTTTGTATTTAATTCCGATGCAATTTCTGTGTTTCATCGTCAATAAGGATGTCCAAGGTATACAGTAAACCTCGAGTGAAGCATCGGAATCTATAACTAGTGTTACAGGAATGGTTTTAAAACATAGTCAGTAAGAAGAGTCAGTCTTCTTGTACTTAAGACAGCATTGTGCCTTTTGTATTTAATTCCGATGCAATATCTGTGTTTCATCGTCATTAAGAAGGTCCAAGGGATACAGTAAACCGGAAGTGAAGCATCGGAATCAATAACTAGTATCACAGGAATGGTTCAAAACATAGTCAGTAAGAAGAGTCAGTCTTCTTGTTCTTAAGCCGGCATTGTGCCTTTTGTATTTAATTCCGATGCAATTTCTGTGTTAAATCGTCAATAAGAAGGTAAGAGGGATACAGTAAACCTGAAGTGAAGCATCGGAATCCGTAACTGGTGTCACAGGAATGGTTCAAAACATAGTCAGTAAGAAGAGTCAGTCTTCTTGTCGGCATTGTGTCTTCTGTATTTAATTCCGATGCAATTTCTGTGCGTCATCGTCAATAAGAAGGTCAGAGGGATACAGTAAACCTGAAGTTAAGCATCAGAATCTATAACTAGTGTCACAGGAAAGGTTAAAACATAGTCAGCAAGAAGAGTCAGTATTCTTGTACTTAAGTCGGCATTGTGCCTTTTGTGTTTAATTCCGATGCAATTTCTGTGTTTCATCGTCAATAAGTAGGTCCAAGGGATACAGTTAACCTGAAGTTAAGCATCGGAATCTAAAACCGGTCTCACAGAAAAGGTTCAAAACATAGACAGTAAGAAGAGCCAGACCTCTTGTACCTGAGTCGGCATTGTGCCTTTTGTATCTAATTCCCATGCAATCTCTGTGTTTCATCGTCAATAAGACGGTCAGAGGGATACAGTTAACCTGAAGTGAAGCATCGGATTCTATAACTAGTGTCACAGGAATGGTTCAAAACATAATCAGTAAGAAGAGTCAGTCTTCTTGTACTTAAGTCGGCATTGTGCCTTTTGTATTTAATTCCGATGCAATTTCTGTGTTTCATCGTCAACAAGAAGCTCCAAGGGTTACAGTAAACCTGAAGTGAAGCATCGGAATCTATACCTAGTGTCACAGGAATGGTTCAAAATATAGACACTAGGAAGAGTCAGTCTTCTTGTACTTAAGTCGGCATTGTGCCTTTTCTATTTAATTCCGATGCAATTTCCGTGTTTCATCGTCAATAAGAAGGTCCATGGGATACAGTAAACCTGACGTTAAGCATCGGAATCTATAACTAGTGTCACAGGAATTCTTCAAAACATATTCAGTAAGAAGGGTCAGTCTTCTTGTACTTAAGTCGGCATTGTGCCTTTTGTATTTAATTCCGATGCAATTTCTGTGTTTTATCGTTAATAAGAAGGTCCAAGGGATACAGTAAACCTGGAGTGAAGCATCGGAATCTATAACTAGTGTCACAGGAATGGTTCAAATCATAGACAGTAAGAAGAGTCAGTCTTCTTGTACTTAAGTCGGCATTGTGCCTTTTGTATTTAATTCAGATGCAATTTCTGTGTTTCATCGTCAATAAGGAATTCCAAGATATTCAGTAAACCTGGAGTGAAGCATCAGAATCTATAACTACTGTCACAGGAATGGTACAAAGCATAGACAGTAAGAAGAGTCAGTCTTCTTGTACTTACGTCGGCATTGTGTGTTTAGTATTTACTTCCGATGCAATTTCTGTGTTTCATCGTCAATAAGGAGGCCCAAGGTATACAGTAAACCTGGGGTGAAGCATCGGAATCTATAACTAGTGTCACAGGAATGGTTCAATACTTAGTCAGTAAGAAGAGTCAAGCTTCATGTACTTAAGTCGGCATTGTGCCTTTTGTATTTAATTCCGATGCAATTTCTGTGTGTCATCGTCAATACGAAGGTCCAAGGGATACAGTAAACCTGAAGTGAAGTATCGGAATCTATAACTAGTGTCACAGGAATGGTTCAAATCATTGTCAGTAAGAAGAGTCAGTCTTCTTGTACTTAAGTCGGCATTGTGCCTTTTGTATTTAATTCCGATACAATATCTGTGTTTCATCGCCAATAAGATGGTCCAAGGGATACAGTAAAACTGAAGTAAAGCATCGGAATCTATAACTAGTGTCACAGGAACGGTTCAAAACATAGTCAGTAAGTAGAGTCAGTCTTCTTGTACTTATCGGCATTGTACCTTTTGTATTTAATTCCGATGCAATGTCTGTGTTTCATCGTCAATAAGAAGGTCCAAGGGATACAGTAAACCCGGAGTGAAGCATCGGAATCTATAACTAGTGTCACAGGAATGGATCAAAACATAGACAGTAGGAAGAGTCAGTCTTCTTGTACTTAAGTCGGCATTGTGCCGTTAGTATTTAATTCGGATGCAATTTCTGTGTTTCATCGTCAATACGATGTTCCAAGGGATACAGTAAACCTGGAGTGAAGCATCGGAATCTGTAAATAATGACACAGGAATGGTTCAAAGCATAAACAATAAGAAGAGTCAGTCTTCTTGTATTTAAGTCGGCATTGTGCCTTTTGTATTTAATTCCGATGCAATTTCTGTGTTTCATCGTCAATAAGGATGTCCAAGGTATACAGTAAACCTCGAGTGAAGCATCGGAATCTATAACTAGTGTTACAGGAATGGTTTTAAAACATAGTCAGTAAGAAGAGTCAGTCTTCTTGTACTTAAGACGGCATTGTGCCTTTTGTATTTAATTCCGATGCAATATCTGTGTTTCATCGTCATTAAGAAGGTCCAAGGGATACAGTAAACCGGAAGTGAAGCATCGGAATCAATAACTAGTGTCACAGGAATGGTTCAAAACATAGTCAGTAAGAAGAGTCAGTCTTCTTGTTCTTAAGCCGGCATTGTGCCTTTTGTATTTAATTCCGATGCAATTTCTGTGTTAAATCGTCAATAAGAAGGTAAGAGGGATACAGTAAACCTGAAGTGAAGCATCGGAATCCGTAACTGGTGTCACAGGAATGGTTCAAAACATAGTCAGTAAGAAGAGTCAGTCTTCTTGTCGGCATTGTGTCTTCTGTATTTAATTCCGATGCAATTTCTGTGCGTCATCGTCAATAAGAAGGTCAGAGGGATACAGTAAACCTGAAGTTAAGCATCGGAATCTATAACTAGTGTCACAGGAAAGGTTAAAACATAGTCAGCAAGAAGAGTCAGTATTCTTGTACTTAAGTCGGCATTGTGCCTTTTGTGTTTAATTCCGATGCAATTTCTGTGTTTCATCGTCAATAAGTAGGTCCAAGGGATACAGTAAACCTGAAGTTAAGCATCGGAATCTAAAACCGGTCTCACAGAAAAGGTTCAAAACATAGACAGTAAGAAGAGCCAGACTTCTTGTACCTGAGTCGGCATTGTGCCTTTTGTATCTAATTCCCATGCAATCTCTGTGTTTCATCGTCAATAAGACGGTCAGAGGGATACAGTTAACCTGAAGTGAAGCATCGGATTCTATAACTAGTGTCACAGGAATGGTTCAAAACATAATCAGTAAGAAGAGTCAGTCTTCTTGTACTTAAGTCGGCATTGTGCCTTTTGTATTTAATTCCGATGCAATTTCTGTGTTTCATCGTCAACAAGAAGCTCCAAGGGTTACAGTAAACCTGAAGTGAAGCATCGGAATCTATACCTAGTGTCACAGGAATGGTTCAAAACATAGACACTAGGAAGAGTCAGTCTTCTTGTACTTAAGTCGGCATTGTGCCTTTTCTATTTAATTCCGATGCAATTTCTGTGTTTCATCGTCAATAAGAAGGTCCATGGGATACAGTAAACCTGACGTTAAGCATCGGAATCTATAACTAGTGTCACAGGAATTGTTCAAAACATATTCAGTAAGAAGGGTCAGTCTTCTTGTACTTAAGTCGGCATTGTGCCTTTTGTATTTAATTCCGATGCAATTTCTGTGTTTTATCGTTAATAAGAAGGTCCAAGGGATACAGTAAACCTGGAGTGAAGCATCGGAATCTATAACTAGTGTCACAGGAATGGTTCAAATCATAGACAGTAAGAAGAGTCAGTCTTCTTGTACTTAAGTCGGCATTGTGCCTTTTGTATTTAATTCAGATGCAATTTCTGTGTTTCATCGTCAATAAGGAATTCCAAGATATTCAGTAAACCTGGAGTGAAGCATCGGAATCTATAACTAGTGTCACAGGAATGGTTTTAAAACATAGTCAGTAAGAAGAGTCAGTCTTCTTGTACTTAAGTCGGCATTGTGCCTTTTGTATTTAATTCCGATGCAATATCTGTGTTTCATCGTCATTAAGAAGGTCCAAGGGATACAGTAAACCGGGAGTGAAGCATCGGAATCAATAACTAGTGTCACAGGAATGGTTCAAAACATAGTCAGTAAGAAGAGTCAGTCTTCTTGTTCTTAAGCCGGCATTGTGCCTTTTGTATTTAATTCCGATGCAATTTCTGTGTTAAATCGTTAATAAGAAGGTAAGAGGGATACAGTAAACCCGAAGTGAAGCATCGGAATCCGTAACTGGTGTCACAGGAATGGTTCAAAACATAGTCAGTAAGAAGAGTCAGTCTTCTTGTACTTAAGTCGGCATTGTGTCTTCTGTATTTAATTCCGATGCAATTTCTGTGTGTCATCGTCAATAAGAAGGTCAGAGGGATACAGTAAACCTGAAGTTAAGCATCGGAATCTATAACTCGTGTCACAGGAAAGGTTAAAACATAGTCAGCAAGAAGAGTCAGTATTCTTGTACTTAAGTCGGCATTGTGCCTTTTGTGTTTAATTCCGATGCAATTTCTGTGTTTCATCGTCAATAAGTAGGTCGAAGGGATACAGTAAACCTGAAGTGAAGCATCGGAACCTATAACTAGTGTCACAGGAATGGTTCAAAACATAGACAGTAGGAAGAGTCAGTCTTCTTGTACTTAAGCCGGCATTTTGCCTTTTCTATTTAATTCCGATGCATTTTCTGTGCTTCATCGTCAATAAGAAAGTCCATGGGATACAGTAATCCTGAAGTGAAGCATCGGAATCTATAACTAGTGTCACAGGAATGGTTCAAAACATAGACAGTAAGAAGAGTCAGTCTTCTTGTACTTAAGTCGGCATTGTGCCTTTTGTATTTAATTCCGATGCAATTTCTGTGTTTCATCGTCAACAAAAAGCTCCAAGCGATACAATACACCTGAAATGAAGCATCGGAATCTATAACTAGTGTCACAGGAATGGTTCAAATCATAGACAGTAGGAAGAGTAGGTCTTTTTGTACTTAAGTCGGCATTGTGCCTTTTGTATATAATTCCGATGCAATTTCTGTGTTTCATCGTCAATAAGAAGTCCAAGGGATACAGTAAACCTGACGAGAAGCATCGGAATCTATAACTAGTGTCACAGGAACGGTTGAAAACATAGTCAGTAAGAAGAGTCAGTCTTCTTGCACTTAAGTCGGCATTGTACCTTTTGTATTTAATTCCGATGCAATTTCTGTGTTTCGTCGTCAATAAGAATGTCCTAGGGATACAGTAAACCTGAAGGGAAGCATCGGAATCTATAACTAGTGTCACAGGAATGGTACAAAGCATAGACAGTAAGAAGAGTCAGTCTTCTTGTACTTACGTCGGCATTGTGTGTTTTGTATTTACTTCCGATGCAATTTCTGTGTTTCATCGTCAATAAGGAGGCCCAAGGTATACAGTAAACCTGGGGTGAAGCATCGGAATCTATAACTAGTGTCACAGGAATGGATCAATACATAGTCAGTAAGAAGAGTCAGTCTTCATATACTTAAGTCGGCATTGTGCCTTTTGTATTTAATTCCGATGCAATTTCTGTCTTTCATCGTCAATAAGAAGGTCCAAGAGATACAGTAAACCTGAAGGGAAGCATCGGAATCTATAACTAGTGTCACAGGAATGGTTCAAATCATTGTCAGTAAGAAGAGTCAGTCTTCTTGTACTTAAGTCGGCATTGTGCCTTTTGTATTTAATTCCGAAGTAATTTCTGTGTTTCATCGTCAATAGGAAGGTCCAAGGGATACAGTAAACTGGGAGTGAAGCATTGCAATCGATCACTAGTGTCACAGGAATGGTTCAATACATAGTCTGTAAGAAGAGTCAGTCTTATTGTACTTAAGTCGGCATTGTGCCTTTTGTATTTAATTCCGATACAATTTCTGTGTTTCACCGTCAATAAGAAGGTCAGAGGGATACAGTAAAACTAAAGTTAAGCATCGGAATCTAGAACTACTGTCACAGAAGTGGTTCATAACATAGTCAGTAAGAGGAGTCAGTCTTCTTGTACTTAAGTCGGCATTGTGCCTTTTGTGTTTAATTCCGATGCAATTTCTGTCGTTCATCGTCAACAAGAAGCTCCAAGATGATACAGTAAACCTGAAGTGAACCATCAGAATCTATAACTAGTGTCACAGGAATGGTTCAAGCATAGACAGTAGGAAGAGTCAGTGTTCTTGTACTTAAGTCGGCATTGTGCCTTTTCTATTTAATTCCGATGCAATTTCTGTGTTTCATCGTCAATAAGAAGGTCCAAGGGATACAGTAAACCTGGAGTGAAGCACCAGAATCAATAACTATTGTCACAGGAATGGTTCAAAGCATAGACAGTAAGAAGAGTCAGTCTTCTTGTACTTAAATCGGTATTGTGCCTTTTGTATGTAATTCCGATGGAATTTCTGTGTTTCATCGTCAATATGAAGGTCCAAGGGATACAGTAAACCGGGAGTGAAGCATCGGAATCAATAACTAGTGTCACAGGAATGGTTCAAAACATAGTCAGTAAGAAGAGTCAGCCTTCATGTACTTAAGTCGGCATTGTGCATTTTGTATTTAATTCCGATGCAATTTCTGTCTTTCATCGTCAACAAGAAGCTCCAAGATGATACAGTAAACCTGAAGTGAACCATCAGAATCTATAACTAGTGTCACAGGAATGGTTCAAAACATAGACAGTAAGAAGGGTCAGTCTTCTTGTACTTAAGTCGGCATTGTGCCTTTTCTATTTAATTCCGATGCAATTTCTGTATTTCATCGTCAATAAGAAGGTCCAAGGGATACAGTAAACCTGGAGTGAAGCATCAGAATCTATAACTACTGTCACAGGAATGGTTCAAAGCATAGACAGTAAGAAGAGTCAGTCTTCTTGTACTTACGTCGGCATTGTGTGTTTTGTATTTACTTCCGATGCAATTTCTGTGTTTCATCGTCAATAAGGAGGCCCAGGGTATACAGTAAACCTGGGGTGAAGCATCGGAATCTATAACTAGTGTCACAGGAATGGTTCAATACATAGTTTGTAAGAAGAGTCAGTCTTCTTGTACTTAAGTCGGTATTGTGCCTTTTGTATGTAATTCCGATGGAATTTCTGTGTTTCATCGTCAATAAGAAGGTCCAAGGGATACAGTAAACCGGGAGTGAAGCATCGGAATCAATAACTAGTGTCACAGGAATGGTTCAAAACATAGTCAGTATGAAGAGTCAGTCTTCATGTACTTAAGTCGGCATTGTGCCTTTTGTATTTAATTCCGATGCAATTTCTGTCTCTCATTGTCAATAAGAAGGTCCAAGGGATACAGTAAACCTGAAGGGAAGCATCGGAATCTATAACTAGTGTCACAGGAATGGTTCAAATCATTGTCAGTAAGAAGAGTCAGTCTTCTTGTACTTAAGCCGGTATTGTGCCCTTTGTATTTAATTCCGATACAATTTCTGTGTTTCACCGTCAATAAGATGGTCAGAGGGATACAGTAAAACTGAAGTTAAGCATCGGAATCTATAACTACTGTCACAGGAGTGGTTCATAACATAGTCAGTAAGAGGAGTCAGTCTTCTTGTATTTAAGTCGGCATTGTGCCTTTTCTATTTAATTCCGATGCAATTTCTGAGTATCATCGTCAATAAGAAGGTCCAAGGGATACAGTAAACCTGAAGTGAGCATCGGAATCTATAACTAGTGTCACAGGAATTGTTCAAAACATATTCAGTAAGACGGGTCAGTCTTCTTGTACTTAAGTCGGCATTGTGCCTTTTGTATTTAATTCCGATGCAATTTCTGTGTTTCATCGTTAATAAGAAGGTCCAAGGGATACAGTAAACCTGAAGTGAAGCATCGGAATCTATAACTAGTGTCACAGGAATGGTTCAAAACATAGACAGTAGGAAGAGTCAGTCTTTTTGTACTTAAGTCGACATTGTGCCTTTTGTATTTAATTCCGATGCAATTTCTGTCTTTCATCGTCAACAAGAAGCTCCAAGATGATACAGTAAACCTGAAGTGAAGCATCGGAATCTATAACTAGTGTCACAGGAATGGTTCAAACATAGACAGTAGGAAGAGTCAGTGTTCTTGTACTTAAGTCGGCATTGTGCCTTTTCTATTTATTTCCGATGCAATTTCTGTGCTTCAACGTCAATAAGAAAGTCCAAGGGATACAGTAAACCTGAAGTGAAGCATCGGAATCTATAACTAGTGTCACAGGAATTGTTCAAAACATAGTCAGTAAGAAGGGTCAGTCTTCTTGTACTTAAGTCGGCATTGTGCCTTTTGTATTTACTTCCGATGCAATTTCTGTGATTTATCGTTAATAAGAAGGTCCAAAGGATACAGTAAACCTGAAGTGAAGCATCGGAATCTATTACTAGTGTCACAGGAATGGTTCAAATCATAGACAGTAAGAAGAGTCAGTCTTCTTGTACTTAAGTCGGCATTTTGCCTTTTGTATTTAATTCCGATGCAATTTCTGTGTTTCATCGTCAATAAGAAGGTCCAAGGGATACAGTAAACCTGGAGTGAAGCATCAGAATCTATAACTACTGTCACAGGAATGGTACAAAGCATAGACAGTAAGAAGAGTCAGTCTTCTTGTACTTACGTCGGCATTGTGTGTTTTGTATTTACTTCCGATGCAATTTCTGTGTTTCATCGTCAATAAGGAGGCCCAAGGTATACAGTAAACCTGAGGTGAAGCATCGGAATCTATAACTAGTGTCACAGGAATGGTTCAATACATAGTCAGTAAGAAGAGTCAAGCTTCATGTACTTAAGTCGGCATTGTGCCTTTTGTATTTAATTCCGATGCAATTTCTGTGTGTCATCGTCAATACGAAGGTCCAAGGGATACAGTAAACCTGAAGTGAAGTATCGGAATCTATAACTAGTGTAACAGGAATGGTTCAAATCATTGTCAGTAAGAAGATTCAGTCTTCTTGTACTTAAGTCGGCATTGTGCCTTTTGTATTTAATTCCGATACAATATCTGTGTTTCATCGCCAATAAGAAGGTCCAAGGGATACAGTAAAACTGAAGTAAAGCATCGGAATCTATAACTAGTGTCACAGGAACGGTTCAAAACATAGTCAGTAAGTAGAGTCAGTCTTCTTGTACTTATCGGCATTGTACCTTTTGTATTTAATTCCGATGCAATTTCTGTGCGTCATCGTCAATAAGAAGGTCAGAGGGATACAGTAAACCTGAAGTTAAGCATCGGAATCTATAACTAGTGTCACAGGAAAGGTTAAAACATAGTCAGCAAGAAGAGTCAGTATTCTTGTACTTAAGTCGGCATTGTGCCTTTTGTGTTTAATTGCGATGCAATTTCTGTGTTTCATCGTCAATAAGTAGGTCCAAGGGATACAGTAAACCTGAAGTTAAGCATCGGAATCTAAAACCGGTCTCACAGAAAAGGTTCAAAACATAGACAGTAAGAAGAGCCAGACTTCTTGTACCTGATTCGGCATTGTGCCTTTTGTATCTAATTCCCATGCAATCTCTGTGTTTCATCGTCAATAAGACGGTCAGAGGGATACAGTAAACCTGAAGTGAAGCATCGGAATCTATACCTAGTGTCACAGGAATGGTTCAAAACATAGACACTAGGAAGAGTCAGTCTTCTTGTACTTAAGCCGGCATTGTACCTTTTCTATTTAATTCCGATGCAATTTCTGTGTTTCATCGTCAATAAGAAGGTCCATGGGATACAGTAAACCTGAAGTTAAGCATCGGAATCTATAACTAGTGTCACAGGAATTGTTCAAAACATATTCAGTAAGAAGGGTCAGTCTTCTTGTACTTAAGTCGGCATTGTGCCTTTTGTATTTAATTCCGATGCAATTTCTGTGTTTTATCGTTAATAAGAAGGTCCAAGGGATACAGTAAACCTGGAGTGAAGCATCGGAATCTATAACTAGTGTCACAGGAATGGTTCAAATCATAGACAGTAAGAAGAGTCAGTCTTCTTGTACTTAAGTCGGCATTGTGCCTTTTGTATTTAATTCCGATGCAATTTCTGTGTTTCATCGTCAATAAGAAGGTCCAAGGGATACAATAAACCTGAAGTGAAGCATCGGAATCTATAACTAGTGTCACAGGAATGGTTCAAATCAGTGTCTGTAAGAAGAGTCAGTCTTCTTGTACTTAAGTAGGCATTGTGCCTTTTGTATTTAATTCCGATGCAATTTCTGTGTTTCATCGTCAATAAGGATGTCCAAGGTATACAGTAAACCTCGAGTGAAGCATCGGAATCTATAACTAGTGTTACAGGAATGGTTTTAAAACATAGTCAGTAAGAAGAGTCAGTCTTCTTGTACTTAAGTCGGCATTGTGCCTTTTGTATTTAATTCCGATGCAATATCTGTGTTTCATCGTCATTAAGAAGGTCCAAGGGATACTGTAAACCGGAAGTGAAGCATCGGAATCAATAACTAGTGTCACAGGAATGGTTCAAAACATAGTCAGTAAGAAGAGTCAGTCTTCTTGTTCTTAAGCCGGCATTGTGCCTTTTGTATTTAATTCCGATGCAATTTCTGTGTTAAATCGTCAATAAGAAGGTAAGAGGGATACAGTAAACCTGAAGTGAAGCATCGGAATCCGTAACTGGTGTCACAGGAATGGTTCAAAACATAGTCAGTAAGAAGAGTCAGTCTTCTTGTCGGCATTGTGTCTTCTGTATTTAATTCCGATGCAATTTCTGTGCGTCATCGTCAATAAGAAGGTCAGAGGGATACAGTAAACCTGAAGTTAAGCATCGGAATCTATAACTAGTGTCACAGGAAAGGTTAAAACATAGTCAGCAAGAAGAGTCAGTATTCTTGTACTTAAGTCGGCATTGTGCCTTTTGTGTTTAATTCCGATGCAATTTCTGTGTTTCATCGTCAATAAGTAGGTCCAAGGGATACAGTAAACCTGAAGTTAAGCATCGGAATCTAAAACCGGTCTCACAGAAAAGGTTCAAAACATAGACAGTAAGAAGAGCCAGACTTCTTGTACCTGAGTCGGCATTGTGCCTTTTGTATCTAATTCCCTTGCAATCTCTGTGTTTCATCGTCAATAAGACGGTCAGAGGGATACAGTAAACCTGAAGTGAAGCATCGGATTCTATAACTAGTGTCACAGGAATGGTTCAAAACATAATCAGTAAGAAGAGTCAGTCTTCTTGTACTTAAGTCGGCATTGTGCCTTTTGTATTTAATTCCGATGCAATTTCTGTGTTTCATCGTCAACAAGAAGCTCCAAGGGTTACAGTAAACCTGAAGTGAAGCATCGGAATCTATACCTAGTGTCACAGGAATGGTTCAAAACATAGACACTAGGAAGAGTCAGTCTTCTTGTACTTAAGCCGGCATTGTACCTTTTCTATTTAATTCCGATGCAATTTCTGTGTTTCATCGTCAATAAGAAGGTCCATGGGATACAGTAAACCTGAAGTTAAGCATCGGAATCTATAACTAGTGTCACAGGAATTGTTCAAAACATATTCAGTAAGAAGGGTCAGTCTTCTTGTACTTAAGACGGCATTGTGCCTTTTGTATTTAATTCCGATGCAATTTCTGTGTTTTATCGTTAATAAGAAGGTCCAAGGGATACAGTAAACCTGGAGTGAAGCATCGGAATCTATAACTAGTGTCACAGGAATGGTTTAAATCATAGACAGTAAGAAGAGTCAGTCTTCTTGTACTTAAGTCGGCATTGTGCCTTTTGTATTTAATTCAGATGCAATTTCTGTGTTTCATCATCAATAAGGAATTCCAAGATATTCAGTAAACCTGGAGTGAAGCATCGGAATCTATAACTAGTGTCACAGGAATGGTTTTAAAACATAGTCAGTAAGAAGAGTCAGTCTTCTTGTACTTAAGTCGGCATTGTGCCTTTTGTATTTAATTCCGATGCAATATCTGTGTTTCATCGTCAATAAGAAGGTCAGAGGGATACAGTAAACCTGAAGTTAAGCATCGGAATCTATAACTCGTGTCACAGGAAAGGTTAAAACATAGTCAGCAAGAAGAGTCAGTATTCTTGTACTTAAGTCGGCATTGTGCCTTTTGTATTTAATTCCGATGCAATTTCTGTGTTTTATCGTTAATAAGAAGGTCCAAGGGATACAGTAAACCGGGAGTGAAGCATCGGAATCAATAACTAGTGTCACAGGAATGGTTCAAAACATAGTCAGTAAGAAGAGTCAGTCTTCTTGTTCTTAAGCCGGCATTGTGCCTTTTGTATTTAATTCCGATGCAATTTCTGTGTTAAATCGTCAATAAGAAGGTAAGAGGGATACAGTAAACCCGAAGTGAAGCATCGGAATCCGTAACTGGTGTCACAGGAATGGTTCAAAACATAGTCAGTAAGAAGAGTCAGTCTTCTTGTACTTAAGTCGGCATTGTGTCTTCTGTATTTAATTCCGATGCAATTTCTGTGTGTCATCGTCAATAAGAAGGTCAGAGGGATACAGTAAACCTGAAGTTAAGCATCGGAATCTATAACTCGTGTCACAGGAAAGGTTAAAACATAGTCAGCAAGAAGAGTCAGTATTCTTGTACTTAAGTCGGCATTGTGCCTTTTGTGTTTAATTCCGATGCAATTTCTGTGTTTCATCGTCAATAAGTAGGTCCAAGGGATACAGTAAACCTGAAGTGAAGCATCGGAACCTATAACTAGTGTCACAGGAATGGTTCAAAACATAGACAGTAAGAAGAGTCAGTCTTCTTGTACTTAAGTCGGCATTGTGCCTATTGTATTTAATTCCGATTCAATTTCTGTGTTTCATCGTCAATATGAAGGTCCAAGGGATACAGTAAAGATGGAGTGAAGCATCGGAATCTATAACTAGTGTCACAGGAATAATTCAAAACATAGTCAGTAAGAAAAGTCAGTATTCTTGTACTAAAGACGGCATTGTGCCTTTTGTATTTAATTCTGATGCAATTTCTGTGTTTCATCGTCAATGAGAAGGTACAAAGGGATACAGTAAACCTGGAGTGAAGCATCGGAATCTATAACTAGTGTCACATGAATGGTTCAAAACATAGACAGTAAGAAGAGTCGGTCTTCTTGTACTTACGTCGGCATTGTGCCCTTTGTATTTAATTCCGATGCAATTTCTGTGTTTCATCGTCAATAAGAAGGCCCAATGGATACAGTAAACCTGAAGTTAAGCATCGTAATCTAAAAGTGGTCTCACAAGAATCATTCAAAGCATAGACAGTAAGAAGAGTCAGTCTTCTAGTTCTTAAGTCGGCATTGTGCCTTTTGTATTTAATTCCGATGCAATTTTTTTGTTTCATCTTCAATAAAAAGGTCCAAGGGATACAGTAAACCTGAAGTGAAGCATCGGAATCTAAAACTGGTCTCACAGGTTAGGTTCATAACAGACAGTAAGATGAGTCAGTCTTCGTGTACTTATGACGGCATTGTGCATTTAGTACATAATTCCGATGCAATTTCTGTGTTTCATCGTTAAT
Source organism: Schistocerca piceifrons (assembly GCF_021461385.2). Classification (NCBI taxonomy): domain Eukaryota; kingdom Metazoa; phylum Arthropoda; class Insecta; order Orthoptera; family Acrididae; genus Schistocerca; species Schistocerca piceifrons. The sequence continues at coordinate 545,426 of NW_025727722.1, read as the reverse complement.
AAGAATGTCCAAGGGATACAGTAAACCTGAAGTGAAGCTTCGTAATCTAAAACTGGTCTCACAGGAAAGGTTCAAAACATAGACGGTAAGAAGAGCCCGTCTGCTTGTTCTTAAGTCGGCATTGTGCCTTTTGTATTTAATTCCGATGCAATATCTGTGTCTCATCGTCTATAAGAAGGTCCAAGGGATACAGTAAACCTGAAGTGAAGCATCGGAATCTATAACTATTCTCACAGGAAAAGTTCAAATCATAGACAGTAGGAAGAGTCAGTCTTCTTGTACTTAAGTCGACATTGTGTCTTTTCTATTTAATTCCGATGCAATTTCTGTGTTTCATCGTCAATAAAGAGGTCCAAGGGATACAGTAAACCTGGAGTGAAGCATCGGAATCTATAACTAGTGTCACATGACAGGTTCAAAACAGAGACAGTAAGAAGAGTCAGCCTTCTTGTACTTAAGTCGGCATTGTGCCTATTGTATTTAATTCCGATGCAATTTCTGTGTTTCATCGTCAATAAGAAGGTCCAAAGGATACAGTTAAGCTGGAGTGAAGCAGCGGAATCTATAACTAGTGTCACAGGAATGGTTCAAAACATAGTCAGTAAGAAGAGTCAGTCTTCTTGTACTTATGACGGCATTGTGCATTCAGTAAATAATTCCGATGCAATTTCTGTTATTCATCGTTAATAAGAATGTCCAAGGGATACAGTAAACCTGAAGTGAAGCTTCGTAATCTAAAAATGGTCCCACAGGAAAGGTTCAAAACATAGACGGTAAGGAGAGCCCGTCCGCTTGTTCTTAAGTCGGCATTGTGCCGTTTGTATTTAATTCCGATGCAATATCTGTGTCTCATCGTCAATAAGAAGGTCCAAGGGATACAGTAAACCTGAAGTGAAACATCGGAATTTATAACTATTGTCACAGCAAAAGTTCAAAACATAGACAGTAGGAAGAGTTAGTCTTCTTGTACTTAAGTCGGCATTGTGCATTTTGTATTTAATTCCGATGCAATTTCTGTGTTTCATTGTCAATAAGAAGGTCCAAGGGATACAGTAAAACCTTGAGTGAAGCATCGGAATCTATACCTAGTGTCACAGGAATGAATCAAAACTAAGTCAGTAAGAAGAATCACTCTTCTTGTACTTAAGTCGGCTTTGTGCCTTTTGTATTTAATTCCGATGCAATTTCTGAGTTTCATCGTCAACAAGAAGGTCCAAGGGATACATTAAACCTGAAGTGAAGCATCGGAATCTGTAACCAATGTCACAGGAATGGTTCAAAACATAGACAGTAGGAAGAGTCAGTCTTCTAGTACTTAAGTCGGCATTGTGCCTTTTCAATTTATTTCCGATGCAATTTCTGTGTTTCATCGTCAATAAGAAGGTCCAAGGGATACAGTAAACCTGTAGTGAAGCATCGCAATCTATAACTAGTGACAGAAGAATGGTTCAAAACACAGACAGTAGGTAGAGTCAGTCTTCTTGTTCTTATGTCGGCATTGTGCCTTTTTTATTTAATTCCGATGCAATTTCTGTGTTTCATCGTCAATAAGAAGGTCAGAGGGATACAGTAAACCTGAAGTGAAGCATCGGAATCTATAACTAGTGTCACAGGAATGGTTCAAAACATAGACAGTAAGAAGAGTCAGTCTTCTTGTACTTATGTCGGCATTGTGCTTTTTGTATTTAATTCCGATGCAATTTCTGTGTTTCATCGTCAATAAGAAGACAGAGGGATACAGTAAATCTGAACTGAAGCATCGGAATCTATAACTAGTATCACAGGAATGGTTCAATCATAGACATTAAGAAGAGTCAGTCCTCTTGTACTTAGGTCGGCATTGTGCCTTTTGTATTTAATTCCGATGCAATTTCTGTGTTTCATCGTCAATAAGAAGGTCCAAGGGATACAGAATACCTGGAGTGCAGCATCGGAATCTATAACTAGTGTCATAAGAATGGTTCAAAACATAGACAGTAGGAAGAGTCAGTCTTCTTGTACTTATGTCGGCATTGTGCCGTTTGTATTTAATTCCGATGTAATTTCAGTGTCTCATCGTCAATAAGAAGGTCCAAGGGATACAGGAAACCTGAAGTGAAAAATCGGAATCTATAACTATTGTCACAGCAAAAGTTCAAATCATAGACAGTAGGAAGAGTTAGTCTTCTTGGACTTAAGTCGGCATTGTGTCTTTTTATTTAATTCCGATGCAATTTCTGTGATTCATCGTCAATAAGAAGGTCAGAGGTATACAGTAAACCTGTAGTGAAGCATCGGAATCTATAACTAGTGTCACAGGAATGGTTCAAAACATAGACAGTAGGAAGAGGCAGTCTTCTTGTACTTAAGTTGACATTGTGTCTTTTCTATTTAATTCCGATGCAATTTCTGTGTTTCATCGTCAATAAGGAGGTCCAAGGGATACAGTAAACCTGGGGTGAAGCATCGGAATCTATAACTAGTGTCACAGGAATGGTTCAAAGCATAGTCAGTAAGAAGAGTCAGTCTTCTTGTACTTAAGTTGGCATTGTGCCTTTTGTACATAATTCCGATGCAATTTCTGTGTTTCATTGTCAATAAGAAGGTCCAAGGGATGCAGTAAACCTGGAGTTAAGCTTCGGAATCTATAACTAGTGTCACAGGAATGGTTCAAAACATAAACAGTAAGAAGAGTCAGTCGTCTTGTACTTAAGTCGGCATTGTGCCTTTTCTATTTAATTCCGATGCAATTTCTGTGTTTCATCGTCAATAAGAAGGTCAGAGGGATACAGTAAACCTGAAGTTAAGCATCGGAATCTGTAACTACTTTCACAGGAATGGTTCAAAACATAGACAGTAAGAAGAGTCAGTCGTCTTGTACTTAAGTCTGCATTGTAACTTTTGTACATAATTCCGATGCAATTTCTGTGTTTCATCGTCAATAAGAATTTCAAGGGATACAGTATACCTGGAGAGAAGCATCGGAATCTATAACTAGTGTCTCAGCGACGGTTAAAAACATAGACAGTAAGAAGAGTCAGTATTCTTGTACTTAAATCGGCATTGTGCCTCTTCTGTATAATTCCGATGCATTTTCTGTGTTTCATCGTCAATAAGAAGGTCAGAGGAATACAGTAAACCTGAAGTGAAGCATCGGAATCTATAACTAGTGTCACAGGAATGGTTCAAAACATAGACAGTTTGAAGAGTAAGTCTTCCTGTACTTAAGTCCGCATTGAGCCTTTCGTATTCAATTATGATGCAATTTCTGTGTTTCATCGTCAATAAGGAGGTCAGAGGGATACAGTAAACCTGGAGCGAAGCATCGGAATGTAAAACTAGTGTCACAGTAATGGTTCAAAACATAGGCAATAGATAGAGTCAGTCTTCTTGTACTTCACTCACCATTGTGCATTTTGTATTTAATTCCGATGAAATTTCTGTGTTTCATCGTCAATAAGAAGCTCAGCTGGATACAGTAAACCTGAAGTGAAGAGTCTGAATCTATAACTAGTGTCGCAGGAATGGTTCAAAACATAGACAGGGAGAAGAGTCAGTTTTCTTGTACTTGAGTAGGCATTATGCCTTTTGTATTTAATTCCGATGCAATGTCTGTGTTCATCGTCAATACGACGGTCGGGGTGATACAGTAAATCCGAAGTGAAGCATCGGTATCGATAACTAGGGTTACAGGAATGGTTCAAAACATAGACAGTAAGAAGAGCCAGTCTTCTTGTACTTGAGTTGGCATTGTGCCTATTGTATTTAATTCCGATGAATTTTCTGTGCTTGATCGTCAATAAAAAGGTCAGAGGGATACAGTAAACCTGAAGTGAAGCATCGGAATCTATAACTAGTGTCAGAGGAATGGTTCAAACCATAGACAGTAAGAAGAGTCAGTATTCTTGTACTGAGGTCGGCATTGTGCCTTTTGTATTTAATTAAGATGCAATTTCTGTGTTTCATCGTCAATAAGAAGGTCAGCTGGTAATTGTAAACCTGAAGTGAAGCATCGGAATCTGTAACTACTGTCACAGGAATATTTCAAAACGTTAACAGTAAGTAGAGTCAGTCTTCTTGTTCATTAGTCGGCATTGTGCCTTTTGCATTTAATTCAGATGCAATTTATGTGCTTCATCGTCAATAAGAAGGTCAGCTGGATACAGTAAACCTGAAGTGAAGCATCTGAATCTATATCTAGTGTCACAGGAATGGTTCAAAACATAGAGAGTAAGAAGAGCCAGTCTTCTTGTACTTGGGTCAGCATTGTGCATTTTGTATTTAATTCCGATGAATTTTCTGTGTTTGATCGTCAATAAGAAGGTCAGAGGGATACAGTAAACCTGAAGTGAAGCATCGGAATCTATAACTAGTGTCACAGGAATGGATCAAACCATAGACAGTAAGAAGAGTCAGTGATCTTGTACTGAAGTCGGCATTGTGCCTTTTGTATTTAATTAATATCTAATATCTGTGTTTCATCGTCAATAATAAGGTCAGAGGGATACAGTAAACCTGATGTGAAGCATCGGAATCTATAACTAGTGTCACAGGAATGGTTCAAAACATAGACAGTAAGAAGAGTCAGTTTTCTTGTACTTAAGTCGGCTTTGGGCCTTTTGTATTTAATTCCGATGCAATTTCTGTGTTTCATCGTCAATAAGAAGGTCAGAGGGATACAGTAAACCTGAAGTGAAGCATAGGAATCTATAGCTAGTGTCACAGGAATGGTTCAAAACAAAGACAGTAAGAAGAGCCAGTCTTCTTGTACTTGAGTCGGCATTGTGCCTTTTGTAATTAATTCCGATGCAATATCTGTGTTTCATCGTCAATAAGGAGGTCAGAGGGATACAGTTAACCTGAAGTGAAGCATCGGTATCTATAACTAGTGTCACAGGAATGGTTCAAAACAAAGACAGTAAGAAGAGTCAGTTTTCTTGTACTTAAGTCGGCTTTGGGCCTTTTGTATTTAATTCCGATGCAATTTCTGTGTTTCGTCGACAATAAGAAGGTCAGAGGGATACAGTAAACCTGAAGTGAAGCATCGGAATCCATAACTAGTGTCACAGGAATGGTTCAAACATAGAGAATAAGAAGAGTCAGTCTTTGTGTACTTAAGTCGGCATTGTGCCTTTTATATTTAATTCCGATGCAATTTCTGTGTTTCATCGTCAATAAGAATATCAGAGGGATACAGTAAACCTGTAGTGAAGCATCGGAATCTATAACTAGTTTCACAGGAATTGTAGAAACATTGACAGTAAGAAGAGTGAGTCTTCTTGTACTTACGTCGGCATTGTGCCTTTTGTATTTAATTAAGATGCAATTTCTGTGTTTCATCGTCTTATTGACAGAGGGATACAGAAAACCTGAAGTGAAGCATCTGAATCTAAAACTAGTGTCACAGGAATGGTTCAAACATAGACAGTGGGAAGAGTCAGTCTTCTTGTATTTAAGTCGGAATTGTGCCTTTTGTATTTAATTCCGATGCAATTTCTGTGTTTCATCGCCAATAAAAAGGTCAGAGGGATACAGTAAAACTGAAGTGAAGCATCGGAATTTATAACTAGTGTCACAGGAATGGTTCAAAACGTAGACAGTAAGAAGAGTCAGTCTTCTTGTACTTAAGTCGGCATTGTGCCATTTGTATTTAATTCCTATGCAATTTCTGTGCTTCATCGTCAATAAGGAGGTCAGCTGGATACAGTAAACCTGTAGTGAAGCATCGGAATCTATAACTAGTGTCACAGGAATGGTTCAAAACATAGACAGTAAGAAGAGCCAGTCTTCTTGTACTTGAGTCGGCATTGTGGCTTTTGTATATAATTCCGATGAATTTTCTGTTTTTGATCGTCAATAAGAAGGTCAGAGGGATACAGTAAACCTGAAGTGAAGCACCGGAATCTATTACTAGTGTCACAGGAATGGTTCAAAACATAGACAGTAAGAAGAGTCAGTCTTCTTGTACTTACGTCTGCATTGTGCCTTTTGTATTTAATGAAGATGCAATTTCTGTGTTTTGTCGTCAATAAGAATGTCAGTGGGATACAGTAAACCTGAAGTGAAGCATCGGAATCTATAACTAGTGTCACAGGAATGGTTCAAAACATAGACAGTAAGAAGAGTCACTCTTTTTGTACTTAAGTCGGCATTGTGCCTTTTGTATTTAATTCCGATGCAATTTCTGTGTTTCATCGTCAAAACGAAGGTCAGAGGGATACAGTAAACCTGAAGTGAAGCATCGGAATCTATAACTAGTGTCACAGGAATGGTAGAAAACATTGAGAGTAAGAAGAGTCAGTCTTCTTGTACTTAAGTCGGCATTGTGCCTTTTGTATTTAATTAAGATGCAATTTCTGCGTTTCATCGTCAATAAGGAGGTCAGAGGGATACAGAAAACCTGAAGTGAAGCATCGGAATCTAAAACTAGTGTCACAGCAATGGTTCAAAACATAGATAGTAGGAAGAGTCAGTCTTCTTGTACTTAAGTCGGCTTTGGGCCTTTTGTATTTACTTCCGATGCAATTTCTGTGTTTCATCGTCAATAAGAAGGTCAGAGGGATACAGTAAACCTGAAGTGAAGCATAGGAATCTATAGCTAGTGTCACAGGAATGGTTCAAAACAAAGACAGTAAGAAGAGCCAGTCTTCTTGTACTTGAGTCGGCATTGTGCCTTTAGTAATTAATTCCGATGCAATATCTGTGTTTCATCGTCAATAAGGAGGTCAGAGGGATACAGTAAACCTGAAGTGAAGCATCGGAATCTATAACTAGTGTCACAGGAATGGTTCAAAACATAGACAGAAAGAAGAGTCAGTCTTCTTGTACTTAAGTCGGCATTGTGTATTTTGTATATAATTCCGATGCAATTTCTGTGTTTCATCGTCAATAAGAAGGTCAGAGGGATACAGTAAACCTGAAGTGAAGCATAGGAATCTATAGCTAGTGTCACAGGAATGGTTCAAAACAAAGACAGTAAGAAGAGCCAGTCTTCTTGTACTTGAGTCGGCATTGTGCCTTTTGTAATTAATTCCGATGCAATATCTGTGTTTCATCGTCAATAAGGAGGTCAGAGGGATACAGTAAACCTGAAGTGAAGCATCGGAATCTATAACTAGTGTCACAGGAATGGTTCAAAACATAGACTGTAAGAAGAGTCAGTTTTCTTGTACTTAAGTCGGCTTTTGGCCTTTTGTATTTAATTCCGATGCAATTTCTGTGTTTCGTCGACAATAAGAAGGTCAGAGGGATACAGTAAACCTGAAGTGAAGCATCGGAATCCATAACTAGTGTCACAGGAATGGTTCAAACATAGAGAGTAAGAAGAGTTTGTCTTTGTGTACTTAAGTCGGCATTGTGCCTTTTATATTTAATTCCGATGCAATTTCTGTGTTTCATCGTCAATAAGAAGATCAGAGGGATACAGCAAACCTGTAGAGAAGCATCGGAATCTATAACTAGTGTCACAGGAATGGTAGAAACATTGACAGTAAGAAGAGTGAGTCTTCTTGTACTTAAGTCTGCATTGTGCCTTTTGTATTTAATTAAGATGCAATTTCTGTGTTTCATCGTCAATAAGGAGGTCAGAGGGATACAGAAAACCAGAAATGAAGCATCGGAATCTAAAACTAGTGTCACAGGAATGGTTCAAACATAGACAGTAGGAAGAGTCAGTCTTCTTGTACTTAAGTCGGAATTGTGCCTTTTGTATTTAATTCCGATGCAATTTCTGTGTTTCATCGTCAATAATAAGGTCAGAGGGATACAGTAAAACTAAAGTGAAGCATCGGAATCTATAACTAGTGTCACAGGAATGGTTCAAAACGTAGACAGTAAGAAGAGTCAGTCTTCTTGTACTTACGTCTGCATTGTGCCTTTTGTATTTAATGAAGATGCAATTTCTGTGATTTGTCGTCAATATGAATGTCAGTGGGATACAGTAAACCTGAAGTGAAGCATCGGAATCTATAACTAGTTTCACAGGAATTGTAGAAACATTGACAGTAAGAAGAGTGAGTCTTCTTGTACTTACGTCGGCATTGTGCCTTTTGTATTTAATTAAGATGCAATTTCTGTGTTTCATCGTCAATAAGGAGGTCAGAGGGATACAGAAAACCTGAAGTGAAGCATCGGAATCTAAAACTAGTGTCACAGGAATGGTTCAAACATAGACAGTAGGAAGAGTCAGTCTTCTTGTATTTAAGTCGGAATTGTGCCTTTTGTATTTAATTCCGATGCAATTTCTGTGTTTCATCGTCAATAAAAAGGTCAGAGGGATACAGTAAATCTGAAGTGAAGCATCGGAATTTATAACTAGTGTCACAGGACTGGTTCAAAACGTAGACAGTAAGAAGAGTCAGTCTTCTTGTACTTAAGTCGGCATTGTGCCATTTGTATTTAATTCCTATGCAATTTCTGTGCTTCATCGTCAATAAGAAGGTCAGCTGGATACAGTAAACCTGTAGTGAAGCATCGGAATCTATAACTAGTGTCACAGGAATGGTTCAAAACATAGACAGTAAGAAGAGCCAGTCTTCTTGTACTTGAGTCGGCATTGTGCCTTTTGTATATAATTCCGATGAATTTTCTGTTTTTGATCGTCAATAAAAAGGTCAGAGGGATACAGTAAACCTGAAGTGAAGCACCGGAATCTATTACTAGTGTCACAGGAATGGTTAAAACATAGACAGTAAGAAGAGTCAGTCTTCTTGTACTTACGTCTGCATTGTGCCTTTTGTATTTAATGAAGATGCAATTTCTGTGTTTTGTCGTCAATAAGAATGTCAGTGGAATACAGTAAACCTGAAGTGAAGCATCGGAATCTATAACTAGTGTCACAGGAATGGTTCAAAACATAGACAGTAAGAAGAGTCACTCTTTTTGTACTTAAGTCGGCATTGTGCCTTTTGTATTTAATTCCGATGCAATTTCTGTGTTTCATCGTCAAAACGAAGGTCAGAGGGAGACAGTAAACCTGAAGTGAAGCATCGGAATCAATAACTAGTGTCACAGGAATGGTAGAAAACAATGAGAGTAAGAAGAGTCAGTCTTCTTGTACTTAAGTCGGCATTGTGTCTTTTGTATTTAATTAAGATGCAATTTCTGCGTTTCATCGTCAATAAGGAGGTCAGAGGGATACAGAAAACCTGAAGTGAAGCATCGGAATCTAAAACTAGTGTCACAGCAATGGTTCATAACATAGATAGTAGGAAGAGTCAGTCTTCTTGTACTTAAGTCGGCTTTGGGCTTTTTGTATTTAATTCCGATGCAATTTCTGTGTTTCATCGTCAATAAGAAGGTCAGAGGGATACAGTAAACCTGAAGTGAAGCATAGGAATCTATAACTAGTGTCACAGGAATGGTTCAAAACATAGACAAAAAGAAGAGTCAGTCTTCTTGTACTTAAGTCGGCATTGTGCCTTTTGTATATAATTCCGATGCAATTTCTGTGTTTCATCGTCAATAAGAAGGTCAGAGGGATACAGTATACCTGAAGTGAAGCATTGGAATCTATAGCTAGTGTCACAGGAATGGTTCAAAACAAAGACAGTAAGAAGAGCCAGTCTTCTTGTACTTGAGTCGGCATTGTGCCTTTTGTAATTAATTCCGATGCAATATCTGTGTTTCATCGTCAATAAGGAGGTCAGAGGGATACAGTAAACCTGAAGTGAAGCATCGGAATCTATAACTAGTGTCACAGGAATGGTTCAAAACATAGACTGTAAGAAGAGTCAGTTTTCTTGTACTTAAGTCGGCTTTTGGCCTTTTGTATTTAATTCCTATGCAATTTCTGTGCTTCATCGTCAATAAGAAGGTCAGCTGGATACAGTAAACCTGTAGTGAAGCATCGGAATCTATAACTAGTGTCACAGGAATGGTTCAAAACATAGACAGTAAGAAGAGCCAGTCTTCTTGTACTTGAGTCGGCATTGTGCCTTTTGTATATAATTCCGATGAATTTTCTGTTTTTGATCGTCAATAAGAAGGTCAGAGGGATACAGTAAACCTGAAGTGAAGCACCGGAATCTATTACTAGTGTCACAGGAATGGTTAAAACATAGACAGTAAGAAGAGTCAGTCTTCTTGTACTTGAGTCGGCATTGTGCCTTTTGTAATTAATTCCGATGCAATTTCTGTGTTTCATCGTCAAAACGAAGGTCAGAGGGATACAGTAAACCTGAAGTGAAGCATCGGAATCTATAACTAGTGTCACAGGAATGGTAGAAAACATTGAGAGTAAGAAGAGTCAGTCTTCTTGTACTTAAGTCGGCATTGTGTCTTTTGTATTTACTTAAGATGCAATTTCTGCGTTTCATCGTCAATAAGGAGGTCAGAGGGATACAGAAAACCTGAAGTGAAGCATCGGAATCTAAAACTAGTGTCACAGCAATGGTTCAAAACATAGATAGTAGGAAGAGTCAGTCTTCTTGTACTTAAGTCGGCTTTGGGCCTTTTGTATTTAATTCCGATGCAATTTCTGTGTTTCGTCGACAATAAGAAGGTCAGAGGGATACAGTAAACCTGAAGTGAAGCATCGGAATCCATAACTAGTGTCACAGGAATGGTTCAAAACGTAGACAGTAAGAAGAGTCAGTCATCTTGTACTTACGTCTGCATTGTGCCTTTTGTATTTAATGAAGATGCAATTTCTGTGTTTTGTCGTCAATAAGAATGTCAGTGGGATACAGTAAACCTGAAGTGAAGCATCGGAATCTATAACTAGTGTCACAGGAATGGTTCAAAACGTAGACAGTAAGAAGAGTCACTCTTTTTGTACTTAAGTCGGCATTGTGCCTTTTGTATTTAATTCCGATGCAATTTCTGTGTTTCATCGTCAAAACGAAGGTCAGAGGGATACAGAAAACCTGAAGTGAAGCATCGGAATCTATAACTAGTGTAACAGGAATGGTAGAAAGCATTGAGAGTAAGAAGAGTCAGTCTTCTTGTACTTAAGTCGGCATTGTGCCTTTTGTATTTAATTAAGATGCAATTTCTGCGTTTCATCGTCAATAAGGAGGTCAGAGGGATACAGAAAACCTGAAATGAAGCATCGGAATCTAAAACTAGTGTCACAGCAATGGTTCAAAACATAGATAGTAGGAAGAGTCAGTCTTCTTGTACTTAAGTCGGCATTGTGCATTTTGTATTTAATTCCGATGCAATTTCTGTGTTTTGTCGTCAATAGAATGTTCAGTGGGATACAGTAAACCTGATGTGAAGCATCGGAATCTATAACTAGTGTCACTGGAATGGTTCAAATCATAGACAGTAAGAAGAGTCAGTTTTCTTGTACTTAAGTCGGCATTGGGCCTTTTGAATATAATTACGATGCAATGTCTGTGTTTGTTCGTCAATAAGAAGGTCAGAGGGATACAGTAAACCTGAAGGGAAGCATTGGAATCTATAACTAGTGTCACAGTAATGGTTCATAACATAGATAGTAGGAAGAGTCAGTCTTCTTGTACTTAAGTCGGCTTTGGGCTTTTTGTATTTAATTCCGATGCAATTTCTGTGTTTCATCGTCAATAAGAAGGTCAGAGGGATACAGTAAACCTGAAGTGAAGCATAGGAATCTATAGCTAGCGTCACAGGAATGGTTCAAAACAAAGACAGTAAGAAGAGCCAGTCTTCTGGTACTTGAGTCGGCATTGTGCCTTTTGTAATTAATTCCGATGCAATATCTGTGTTTCATCGTCAATAAGGAGGTCAGAGGGATACAGTAAACCTGAAGTGAAGCATCGGAATCTATAACTAGTGTCACAGGAATGGTTCAAAACATAGACAAAAAGAAGAGTCAGTCTTCTTGTACTTAAGTCGGCATTGTGCCTTTTGTATATAATTCCGATGCAATTTCTGTGTTTCATCGTCAATAAGAAGGTCAGAGGGATACAGTATACCTGAAGTGAAGCATTGGAATCTATAGCTAGTGTCACAGGAATGGTTCAAAACAAAGACAGTAAGAAGAGCCAGTCTTCTTGTACTTGAGTCGGCATTGTGCCTTTTGTAATTAATTCCGATGCAATATCTGTGTTTCATCGTCAATAAGGAGGTCAGAGGGATACAGTAAACCTGAAGTGAAGCATCGGAATCTATAACTAGTGTCACAGGAATGGTTCAAAACATAGACTGTAAGAAGAGTCAGTTTTCTTGTACTTAAGTCGGCTTTTGGCCTTTTGTATTTAATTCCTATGCAATTTCTGTGCTTCATCGTCAATAAGAAGGTCAGCTGGATACAGTAAACCTGTAGTGAAGCATCGGAATCTATAACTAGTGTCACAGGAATGGTTCAAAACATAGACAGTAAGAAGAGCCAGTCTTCTTGTACTTGAGTCGGCATTGTGCCTTTTGTATATAATTCCGATGAATTTTCTGTTTTTGATCGTCAATAAGAAGGTCAGAGGGATACAGTAAACCTGAAGTGAAGCACCGGAATCTATTACTAGTGTCACAGGAATGGTTAAAACATAGACAGTAAGAAGAGTCAGTCTTCTTGTACTTGAGTCGGCATTGTGCCTTTTGTAATTAATTCCGATGCAATTTCTGTGTTTCATCGTCAAAACGAAGGTCAGAGGGATACAGTAAACCTGAAGTGAAGCATCGGAATCTATAACTAGTGTCACAGGAATGGTAGAAAACATTGAGAGTAAGAAGAGTCAGTCTTCTTGTACTTAAGTCGGCATTGTGTCTTTTGTATTTAATTAAGATGCAATTTCTGCGTTTCATCGTCAATAAGGAGGTCAGAGGGATACAGAAAACCTGAAGTGAAGCATCGGAATCTAAAACTAGTGTCACAGCAATGGTTCAAAACATAGATAGTAGGAAGAGTCAGTCTTCTTGTACTTAAGTCGGCTTTGGGCCTTTTGTATTTAATTCCGATGCAATTTCTGTGTTTCATCGTCAATAAGAAGGTCAGAGGGATACAGTAAACCTGAAGTGAAGCATAGGAATCTATAGCTAGCGTCACAGGAATGGTTCAAAACAAAGACAGTAAGAAGAGCCAGTCTTCTTGTACTTGAGTCGGCATTGTGCCTTTTGTAATTAATTCCGATGCAATTTCTGTGTTTCATCGTCAATAAGAAGGTCAGAGGGATACAGTATACCTGAAGTGAAGCATTGGAATCTATAGCTAGTGTCACAGGAATGGTTCAAAACAAAGACAGTAAGAAGAGCCAGTCTTCTTGTACTTGAGTCGGCATTGTGCCTTTTGTAATTAATTCCGATGCAATATCTGTGTTTCATCGTCAATAAGGAGGTCAGAGGGATACAGTAAACCTGAAGTGAAGCATCGGAATCTATAACTAGTGTCACAGGAATGGTTCAAAACATAGACAGTAAGAAGAGTCAGTTTTCTTGTACTTAAGTCGGCTTTGGGCCTTTTGTATTTAATTCCGATGCAATTTCTGTGTTTCGTCGACAATAAGAAGGTCAGAGGGATACAGTAAACCTGAAGTGAAGCATCGGAATCCATAACTAGTGTCACAGGAATGGTTCAAAACGTAGACAGTAAGAAGAGTCAGTCATCTTGTACTTACGTCTGCATTGTGCCTTTTGTATTTAATGAAGATGCAATTTCTGTGTTTTGTCGTCAATAAGAATGTCAGTGGGATACAGTAAACCTGAAGTGAAGCATCGGAATCTATAACTAGTGTCACAGGAATGGTTCAAAACGTAGACAGTAAGAAGAGTCACTCTTTTTGTACTTAAGTCGGCATTGTGCCTTTTGTATTTAATTCCGATGCAATTTCTGTGTTTCATCGTCAAAACGAAGGTCAGAGGGATACAGAAAACCTGAAGTGAAGCATCGGAATCTATAACTAGTGTAACAGGAATGGTAGAAAGCATTGAGAGTAAGAAGAGTCAGTCTTCTTGTACTTAAGTCGGCATTGTGCCTTTTGTATTTAATTAAGATGCAATTTCTGCGTTTCATCGTCAATAAGGAGGTCAGAGGGATACAGAAAACCTGAAATGAAGCATCGGAATCTAAAACTAGTGTCACAGCAATGGTTCAAAACATAGATAGTAGGAAGAGTCAGTCTTCTTGTACTTAAGTCGGCATTGTGCATTTTGTATTTAATTCCGATGCAATTTCTGTGTTTTGTCGTCAATAGAATGTTCAGTGGGATACAGTAAACCTGATGTGAAGCATCGGAATCTATAACTAGTGTCACTGGAATGGTTCAAATCATAGACAGTAAGAAGAGTCAGTTTTCTTGTACTTAAGTCGGCATTGGGCCTTTTGAATATAATTACGATGCAATGTCTGTGTTTGTTCGTCAATAAGAAGGTCAGAGGGATACAGTAAACCTGAAGGGAAGCATTGGAATCTATAACTAGTGTCACAGTAATGGTTCAAAACATAGACAGTAAGAAGAGCCAGTCTTCTTGTACTTGGGTCTTCATTGTGCCTTTTGTATTTAATTCGGATGCAACTACTGTGTTTCATTTTTAATAAGAGCGTCAGAGGGATACAGTAAACCTGAAGTGAAGCATCAGAATCTATAACTAGTGTCACAGGAATGGTTCAAAACATAGACAGTAGGAAGAGTCAATCTTCTTGTACTTAAGTCGGCATTGTGCCTTTTATATTTAATTCCGATGCAATTTCTGTGTTTCATCGTCAATAAGAAGGTCAGCTGGTAATAGTAAACCTGAAGTGAAGCATCGGAACCTATAACTAGTGTCACAGGAATATTTCAAATCATAAACAGTAAGTACAGTCAGTCTTCTTGTTCATTAGTCTGTATTGTGCCTTTTGTATTTAATTCCGATGGAGTTTCTGTGTTTCATCGTCAATAAGAAGGTCAGAGGGATACAGTAAACTGAAGTGAAGCATCGGAATCTATAACTCGTGTCACAGGAATGGTTCAAAACATAGACAGTAAGAAGGGTCAGTCTTCTTGTACTTAAGTCGGCATTGTGCCTTTTGTATTTAATTCCGATGCAATTTCTGTGCTTCATCGTCAATAAGATGGTCAGCTGGATACAGTGAACCTAAAGTTAAGCATCGGAATCTGTAACTAGTGTCACAGGAATGGTCAAATTATAGACAGTAAGAAGAACCAGTCTTCTTGTACTTGAGTCGGCATTGTGCCTTTTGTGTATAATTCCGATCAATTTTCTGTGTTTGAACGTCAATAAGGAGGTCAGAGGGATACAGTAAACCTGAAGTGAAGCATCGGAATCTATAACTAGTGTCACAGGAATGGTTCAAAACATAGACAGTAAGAAGAGACAGTCTTCTTGTACTTAAGTCGGCATTGTGCCTTTTGTATATAATTCCGATGCAATTTCTGTGTTTCATCGTCAATAAGAAGGTGAGAGGGATACAGTAAACCTGAAGTGAAGCATAGGAATCTATAGCTAGTGTCACAGGAATGGTTCAAAACAAAGACAGTAAGAAGAGCCAGTCTTCTTGTACTTGAGTCGGCATTGTGCCTTTTGTATTTAACTCCGATGCAATTTCTGTGTATCGTCGACAATAAGGTCAGAGGGATACAGTAAACCTGAAGTGAAGCATCGGAATCCATAACTAGTGTCACAGGAATGGTTCAAACATAGAGAGTAAGAAGAGTCAGTCTTTGTGTACTTAAGTCGGCATTGTGCCTTTTTATATTTAATTCCGATGCAATTTCTGTGTTTCATCGTCAATAAGAAGATCAGAGGGATACAGTAAACCTGTAGTGAAGCATCGGAATCTATAACTAGTGTCACAGGAATGGTAGAAACATTGACAGTAAGAAGAGTGAGTCTTCTTGTACTTAAGTCGGCATTGTGCCTTTTGTATTTAATTAAGATGCAATTGCTGTGTTTCATCGTCAATAAGGAGGTCAGAGGGATACATAAAACCTGAAGTGAAGCATCGGAATCTAAAACTAGTGTCATAGGAATGGTTCAAACATAGACAGTAGGAAGAGTCAGTCTTCTTGTACTTAAGTCGGAATTGTGCCTTTTGTATTTAATCCCGATGCAATTTCTGTGTTTCATCGTCAATAAGAAGGTCAGAGGGATACAGTAAAACTGAAGTGAAGCATCGGAATCTATAACTAGTGTCACAGGAATGGTTCAAATCATAGACAGTAAGAAGAGCCAGTCTTCTTGTACTTGAGTCGGCATTGTGCCTTTTGTACATAATTCCGATGAATTTTCTGTTTTTGATCGTCAATAAGAAGGTCAGAGATATACAGTAAACCTGAAGTGAAGCACCGGAATCTATTACTAGTGTCACAGGAATGGTTCAATACATAGACAGTAAGAAGAGTCAGTCTTCTTGTACTTACGTCTGCATTGTGCCTTTTGTATTTAATGAAGATGCAATTTCTGTGTTTTGTCGTCAATAAGAAAGTCAGTGGGATACAGTAAACCTGAAGTGAAGCATCGGAATCTATAACTAGTGTCACAGGAATGGTTCAAAACATAGACAGTAAGAAGAGTCAGTCTTCTTGTACTTAAGTCGGCATTGTGCCTTTTCTATTTAATTAAGATGCAATTTCTGCGTTTCATCGTCAATAAGGAGGTCAGAGGGATACAGAAAACCTGAAGTGAAGCATCGGAATCTAAAACTAGTGTCACAGCAATGGTTCAAAACATAGATAGTAGGAAGAGTCAGTCTTCTTGTACTTAAGTCGGCTTTGGGCCTTTTGTATTTAATTCCGATGCAATTTCTGTGTTTCATCGTCAATAAGAAGGTCAGAGGGATACAGTAAACCTGAAGTGAAGCATAGGAATCTATAGCTAGTGTCACAGGAATGGTTCAAAACAAAGACAGTAAGAAGAGCCAGTCTTCTTGTACTTGAGTCGGCATTGTGCCTTTTGTAATTAATTCCGATGCAATATCTGTGTTTCATCGTCAATAAGGAGGTCAGAGGGATACAGTAAACGTGAAGTGAAGCATCGGAATCTATAACTAGTGTCACAGGAATGGTTCAAAACATAGACAGAAAGAAGAGTCAGTCTTCTTGTACTTAAGTCGGCATTGTGCCTTTTGTATATAATTCCGATGCAATTTCTGTGTTTCATCGTCAATAAGAAGGTCAGAGGGATACAGTAAACCTGAAGTGAAGCATAGGAATCTATAGCTAGTGTCACAGGAATGGTTCAAAACAAAGACAGTAAGAAGAGCCAGTCTTCTTGTACTTGAGTCGGCATTGTGCCTTTTGTAATTAATTCCGATGCAATATCTGTGTTTCATCGTCAATAAGGAGGTCAGAGGGATACAGTAAACCTGAAGTGAAGCATCGGAATCTATAACTAGTGTCACAGGAATGGTTCAAAACATAGACTGTAAGAAGAGTCAGTTTTCTTGTACTTAAGTCGGCTTTTGGCCTTTTGTATTTAATTCCGATGCAATTTCTGTGTTTCGTCGACAATAAGAAGGTCAGAGGGATACAGTAAACCTGAAGTGAAGCATCGGAATCCATAACTAGTGTCACAGGAATGGTTCAAACATAGAGAGTAAGAAGAGTTTGTCTTTGTGTACTTAAGTCGGCATTGTGCCTTTTATATTTAATTCCGATGCAATTTCTGTGTTTCATCGTCAATAAGAAGATCAGAGGGATACAGCAAACCTGTAGTGAAGCATCGGAATCTATAACTAGTGTCACAGGAATGGTAGAAACATTGACAGTAAGAAGAGTGAGTCTTCTTGTACTTAAGTCGGCATTGTGCCTTTTGTATTTAATTAAGATGCAATTTCTGTGTTTCATCGTCAATAAGGAGGTCAGAGGGATACAGAAAACCAGAAATGAAGCATCGGAATCTAAAACTAGTGTCACAGGAATGGTTCAAACATAGACAGTAGGAAGAGTCAGTCTTCTTGTACTTAAGTCGGAATTGTGCCTTTTGTATTTAATTCCGATGCAATTTCTGTGTTTCATCGTCAATAATAAGGTCAGAGGGATACAGTAAAACTAAAGTGAAGCATCGGAATCTATAACTAGTGTCACAGGAATGGTTCAAAACGTAGACAGTAAGAAGAGTCAGTCTTCTTGTACTTACGTCTGCATTGTGCCTTTTGTATTTAATGAAGATGCAATTTCTGTGATTTGTCGTCAATATGAATGTCAGTGGGATACAGTAAACCTGAAGTGAAGCATCGGAATCTATAATCAGTTTCACAGGAATTGTAGAAACATTGACAGTAAGAAGAGTGAGTCTTCTTGTACTTACGTCGGCATTGTGCCTTTTGTATTTAATTAAAATGCAATTTCTGTGTTTCATCGTCAATAAGGAGGTCAGAGGGATACAGAAAACCTGAAGTGAAGCATCGGAATCTGAAACTAGTGTCACAGGAATGGTTCAAACATAGACAGTAGGAAGAGTCAGTCTTCTTGTATTTAAGTCGGAATTGTGCCTTTTGTATTTAATTCCGATGCAATTTCTGTGTTTCATCGTCAATAAAAAGGTCAGAGGGATACAGTAAATCTGAAGTGAAGCATCGGAATTTATAACTAGTGTCACAGGACTGGTTCAAAACGTAGACAGTAGGAAGAGTCAGTCTTCTTGTATTTAAGTCGGCATTGTGCCATTTGTATTTAATTCCTATGCAATTTCTGTGCTTCATCGTCAATAAGAAGGTCAGCTGGATACAGTAAACCTGTAGTGAAGCATCGGAATCTATAACTAGTGTCACAGGAATGGTTCAAAACATAGACAGTAAGAAGAGCCAGTCTTCTTGTACTTGAGTCGGCATTGTGCCTTTTGTATATAATTCCGATGAATTTTCTGTTTTTGATCGTCAATAAGAAGGTCAGAGGGATACAGTAAACCTGAAGTGAAGCACCGGAATCTATTACTAGTGTCACAGGAATGGTTAAAACATAGACAGTAAGAAGAGTCAGTCTTCTTGTACTTGAGTCGGCATTGTGCCTTTTGTAATTAATTCCGATGCAATTTCTGTGTTTCATCGTCAAAACGAAGGTCAGAGGGATACAGTAAACCTGAAGTGAAGCATCGGAATCTATAACTAGTGTCACAGGAATGGTAGAAAACATTGAGAGTAAGAAGAGTCAGTCTTCTTGTACTTAAGTCGGCATTGTGCATTTTGTATTTAATTCCGATGCAATTTCTGTGTTTTGTCGTCAATAGAATGTTCAGTGGGATACAGTAAACCTGATGTGAAGCATCGGAATCTATAACTAGTGTCACAGGAATGGTTCAAAACATAGACAGTAAGAAGAGTCAGTTTTCTTGTACTTAAGTCGGCATTGGGCCTTTTGAATATAATTACGATGCAATGTCTGTGTTTCTTCGTCAATAAGAAGGTCAGAGGGATACAGTAAACCTGAAGGGAAGCATTGGAATCTATAACTAGTGTCACAGTAATGGTTCAAAACATAGACAGTAAGAAGAGCCAGTCTTCTTGTACTTGGGTCGTCATTGTGCCTTTTGTATTTAATTCGGATGCAACTTCTGTGTTTCATCGTTAATAAGAGCGTCAGAGGGATACAGTAAACCTGAAGTGAAGCATCAGAATCTATAACTAGTGTCACAGGAATGGTTCAAAACATAGACAGTAGGAAGAGTCAATCTTCTTGTACTTAAGTCGGCATTGTGCCTTTTATATTTAATTCCGATGCAATTTCTGTGTTTCATCGTCAATAAGAAGGTCAGCTGGTAATAGTAAACCTGAAGTGAAGCATCGGAACCTATAACTAGTGTCACAGGAATATTTCAAATCATAAACAGTAAGTACAGTCAGTCTTCTTGTTCATTAGTCTGTATTGTGCCTTTTGTATTTAATTCCGATGCAATTTATGTGCTTCATCGTCAATAAGAAGGTCAGCTGGATACAGTAAACCTGAAGTGAAGCATCTGAATCTATATCTAGTGTCACAGGAATGGTTCAAAACATAGACAGTAAGAAGAGCCAGTCTTCTTGTACTTGGGTCGGCATTGTGCTTTTTGTATTTAATTCCGATGAATTTTCTGTGTTTGATCGCCAATAAGAAGGTCAGAGGGATACAGTAAACCTGAAGTGAAGCATCGGAATCTATAACTAGTGTCATAGGAATGGTTCAAACCATAGACAGTGAGAAGAGTCAGTGTTATTGTACTGAAGTCGGCATTGTGCCTTTTGTATTTAATTAAGATTTAATATCTGTGTTTCATCGTCAATAATAAGGTCAGAGGGATACAGTAAACCTGATGTGAAGCATCGGAATCTATAACTAGTGTCCCAGGAATGGTTCAAAACAGAAAGTAAGAAGAGTCAATCTTCTTGTACTTAAGTCGGCATTGTGCCTT
Source organism: Schistocerca piceifrons (assembly GCF_021461385.2). Taxonomy (NCBI): domain Eukaryota; kingdom Metazoa; phylum Arthropoda; class Insecta; order Orthoptera; family Acrididae; genus Schistocerca; species Schistocerca piceifrons. The sequence continues at coordinate 525,206 of NW_025727722.1, read as the reverse complement.
TTGTATTTAATTCCGATGGAGTTTCTGTGTTTCATCGTCAATAAGAAGGTCAGAGGGATACAGTAAACTGAAGTGAAGCATCGGAATCTATAACTCGTGTCACAGGAATGGTTCAAAACATAGACAGTAAGAAGGGTCAGTCTTCTTGTACTTAAGTCGGCATTGTGCCTTTTGTATTTAATTCCGATGCAATTTCTGTGCTTCATCGTCAATAAGATGGTCAGCTGGATACAGTGAACCTAAAGTTAAGCATCGGAATCTATAACTAGTGTCACAGGAATGGTCAAATTATAGACAGTAAGAAGAACCAGTCTTCTTGTACTTGAGTCGGCATTGTGCCTTTTGTATATAATTCCGATCAATTTTCTGTGTTTGAACGTCAATAAGAAGGTCAGAGGGATACAGTAAACCTGAAGTGAAGCATCGGAATATATAACTAGTGTCACAGGAATGGTTCAAAACATAGACAGTAAGAAGAGACAGTCTTCTTGTACTTAAGTCGGCATTGTGCCTTTTGTATATAATTCCGATGCAATTTCTGTGTTTCATCGTCAATACGAAGGTGAGAGGGATACAGTAAACCTGAAGTGAAGCATAGGAATCTATAGCTAGTGTCACAGGAATGGTTCAAAACAAAGACAGTAAGAAGAGCCAGTCTTCTTGTACTTGAGTCGGCATTGTGCCTTTTATATTTAATTCCGATGCAATTTCTGTGTTTCGTCGACAATAAGGTCAGAGGGATACAGTAAACCTGAAGTGAAGCATCGGAATCCATAACTAGTGTCACAGGAATGGTTCAAACATAGAGAGTAAGAAGAGTCAGTCTTTGTGTACTTAAGTCGGCATTGTGCCTTTTATATTTAATTCCGATGCAATTTCTGTGTTTCATCGTCAATAAGAAGATCAGAGGGATACAGTAAACCTGTAGTGAAGCATCGGAATCTATAACTAGTGTCACAGGAATGGTAGAAACATTGACAGTAAGAAGAGTGAGTCTTCTTGTACTTAAGTCGGCATTGTGCCTTTTGTATTTAATTAAGATGCAATTGCTGTGTTTCATCGTCAATAAGGAGGTCAGAGGGATACATAAAACCTGAAGTGAAGCATCGGAATCTAAAACTAGTGTCATAGGAATGGTTCAAACATAGACAGTAGGAAGAGTCAGTCTTCTTGTACTTAAGTCGGAATTGTGCTTTTTGTATTTAATCCCGATGCAATTTCTGTGTTTCATCGTCAATAAGAAGGTCAGAGGGATACAGTAAAACTGAAGTGAAGCATCGGAATCTATAACTAGTGTCACAGGAATGGTTCAAATCATAGACAGTAAGAAGAGCCAGTCTTCTTGTACCTGAGTCGGCATTGTGCCTTTTGTATATAATTCCGATGAATTTTCTGTTTTTGATCGTTAATAAGAAGGTCAGAGATATACAGTAAACCTGAAGTGAAGCACTGGAATCTATTACTAGTGTCACAGGAATGGTTCAATACATAGACAGTAAGAAGAGTCAGTCTTCTTGTACTTACGTCTGCATTGTGCCTTTTGTATTTAATGAAGATGCAATTTCTGTGTTTTGTCGTCAATAAGAAAGTCAGTGGGATACAGTAAACCTGAAGTGAAGCATCGGAATCTATAACTAGTGTCACAGGAATGGTTCAAAACATAGACAGTAAGAAGAGTCAGTCTTTGTGTACTTAAGTCGGCATTGTGCCTTTTATATTTAATTCCGATGCAATATCTGTGTTTCATCGTCAATAAGGAGGTCAGAGGGATACATTAAACCTGAAGTGAAGCATCGGAATCTATAACTAGTGTCACAGGAATGGTTCAAAACATAGACAGAAAGAAGAGTCAGTCTTCTTGTACTTAAGTCGGCATTGTGCCTTTTGTATATAATTCCGATGCAATTTCTGTGTTTCATCGTCAATAAGAAGGTCAGAGGGATACAGTAAACCTGAAGTGAAGCATAGGAATCTATAGCTAGTGTCACAGGAATGGTTCAAAACAAAGACAGTAAGAAGAGCCAGTCTTCTTGTACTTGAGTCGGCATTGTGCCTTTTGTAATTAATTCCGATGCAATATCTGTGTTTCATCGTCAATAAGGAGGTCAGAGGGATACAGTAAACCTGAAGTGAAGCATCGGAATCTATAACTAGTGTCACAGGAATGGTTCAAAACATAGACTGTAAGAAGAGTCAGTTTTCTTGTACTTAAGTCGGTTTTTGGCCTTTTGTATTTAATTCCGATGCAATTTCTGTGTTTCGTCGACAATAAGAAGGTCAGAGGGATACAGTAAACCTGAAGTGAAGCATCGGAATCCATAACTAGTGTCACAGGAATGGTTCAAACATAGAGAGTAAGAAGAGTTTGTCTTTGTGTACTTAAGTCGGCATTGTGCCTTTTATATTTAATTCCGATGCAATTTCTGTGTTTCATCGTCCATAAGAAGATCAGAGGGATACAGCAAACCTGTAGTGAAGCATCGGAATCTATAACTAGTGTCACAGGAATGGTAGAAACATTGACAGTAAGAAGAGTGAGTCTTCTTGTACTTAAGTCGGCATTGTGCCTTTTGTATTTAATTAAGATGCAATTTCTGTGTTTCATCGTCAATAAGGAGGTCAGAGGGATACAGAAAACCAGAAATGAAGCATCGGAATCTAAAACTAGTGTCACAGGAATGGTTCAAACATAGACAGTAGGAAGAGTCAGTCTTCTTGTACTTAAGTCGGAATTGTGCCTTTTGTATTTAATTCCGATGCAATTTCTGTGTTTCATCGTCAATAATAAGGTCAGAGGGATACAGTAAAACTAAAGTGAAGCATCGGAATCTATAACTAGTGTCACAGGAATGGTTCAAAACGTAGACAGTAAGAAGAGTCAGTCTTCCTGTACTTACGTCTGCATTGTGCCTTTTGTATTTAATGAAGATGCAATTTCTGTGATTTGTCGTCAATATGAATGTCAGTGGGATACAGTAAACCTGAAGTGAAGCATCGGAATCTATAACTAGTTTCACAGGAATTGTAGAAACATTGACAGTAAGAAGAGTGAGTCTTCTTGTACTTACGTCGGCATTGTGCCTTTTGTATTTAATTAAGATGCAATTTCTGTGTTTCATCGTCAATAAGGAGGTCAGAGGGATACAGAAAACCTGAAGTGAAGCATCGGAATCTGAAACTAGTGTCACAGGAATGGTTCAAACATAGACAGTAGGAAGAGTCAGTCTTCTTGTATTTAAGTCGGAATTGTGCCTTTTGTATTTAATTCCGATGCAATTTCTGTGTTTCATCGTCAATAAAAAGGTCAGAGGGATACAGTAAATCTGAAGTGAAGCATCGGAATTTATAACTAGTGGCACAGGACTGGTTCAAAACGTAGACAGTAAGAAGAGTCAGTCTTCTTGTACTTAAGTCGGCATTGTGCCATTTGTATTTAATTCCTATGCAATTTCTGTGCTTCATCGTCAATAAGAAGGTCAGCTGGATACAGTAAACCTGTAGTGAAGCATCGGAATCTATAACTAGTGTCACAGGAATGGTTCAAAACATAGACAGTAAGAAGAGCCAGTCTTCTTGTACTTGAGTCGGCATTGTGCCTTTTGTATATAATTCCGATGAATTTTCTGTTTTTGATCGTCAATAAGAAGGTCAGAGGGATACAGTAAACCTGAAGTGAAGCACCGGAATCTAATATTAGTGTCACAGGAATAGTTAAAACATAGACAGTAAGAAGAGTCAGTCTTCTTGTACTTACGTCTGCATTGTGCCTTTTGTATTTAATGAAGATGCAATTTCTGTGTTTTGTCGTCAATAAGAATGTCAGTGGAATACAGTAAACCTGAAGTGAAGCATCGGAATCTATAACTAGTGTCACAGGAATGGTTCAAAACATAGACAGTAAGAAGAGTCACTCTTTTTGTACTTAAGTCGGCATTGTGCCTTTTGTATTTAATTCCGATGCAATTTCTGTGTTTCATCGTCAAAACGAAGGTCAGAGGGATACAGTAAACCTGAAGTGAAGCATCGGAATCTATAACTAGTGTCACAGGAATGGTAGAAAACATTGAGAGTAAGAAGAGTCAGTCTTCTTGTACTTAAGTCGGCATTGTGTCTTTTGTATTTAATTAAGATGCAATTTCTGCGTTTCATCATCAATAAGGAGGTCAGAGGGATACAGAAAACCTGAAGTGAAGCATCGGAATCTAAAACTAGTGTCACAGCAATGGTTCAAAACATAGATAGTAGGAAGAGTCAGTCTTCTTGTACTTAAGTCGGCTTTGGGCCTTTTGTATTTAATTCCGATGCAATTTCTGTGTTTCATCGTCAATAAGAAGGTCAGAGGGATACAGTAAACCTGAAGTGAAGCATAGGAATCTATAGCTAGCGTCACAGGAATGGTTCAAAACAAAGACAGTAAGAAGAGCCAGTCTTCTTGTACTTGAGTCGGCATTGTGCCTTTTGTAATTAATTCCGATGCAATATCTGTGTTTCATCGTCAATAAGGAGGTCAGAGGGATACAGTAAACCTGAAGTGAAGCATCGGAATCTATAACTAGTGTCACAGGAATGGTTCAAAACATAGACAGAAAGAAGAGTCAGTCTTCTTGTACTTAAGTCGGCATTGTGCCTTTTGTATATAATTCCGATGCAATTTCTGTGTTTCATCGTCAATAAGAAGGTCAGAGGGATACAGTATACCTGAAGTGAAGCATTGGAATCTATAGCTAGTGTCACAGGAATGGTTCAAAACAAAGACAGTAAGAAGAGCCAGTCTTCTTGTACTTGAGTCGGCATTGTGCCTTTTGTAATTAATTCCGATGCAATATCTGTGTTTCATCGTCAATAAGGAGGTCAGAGGCATACAGTAAACCTGAAGTGAAGCATCGGAATCTATAACTAGTGTCACAGGAATGGTTCAAAACATAGACAGTAAGAAGAGTCAGTTTTCATGTACTTAAGTCGGCTTTGGGCCTTTTGTATTTAATTCCGATGCAATTTCTGTGTTTCGTCGACAATAAGAAGGTCAGAGGGATACAGTAAACCTGAAGTGAAGCATCGGAATCCATAACTAGTGTCACAGGAATGGTTCAAAACGTAGACAGTAAGAAGAGTCAGTCTTCTTGTACTTACGTCTGCATTGTGCCTTTTGTATTTAATGAAGATGCAATTTCTGTGTTTTGTCGTCAATAAGAATGTCAGTGGGATACAGTAAACCTGAAGTGAAGCATCGGAATCTATAACTAGTGTCACAGGAATGGTTCAAAACGTAGACAGTAAGAAGAGTCACTCTTTTTGTACTTAAGTCGGCATTGTGCCTTTTGTATTTAATTCCGATGCAATTTCTGTGTTTCATCGTCAAAACGAAGGTCAGAGGGATACAGTAAACCTGAAGTGAAGCATCGGAATCTATAACTAGTGTCACAGGAATGGTAGAAAGCATTGAGAGTAAGAAGAGTCAGTCTTCTTGTACTTAAGTCGGCATTGTGCCTTTTGTATTTAATTAAGATGCAATTTCTGCGTTTCATCGTCAATAAGGAGGTCAGAGGGATACAGAAAACCTGAAGTGAAGCATCGGAATCTAAAACTAGTGTCACAGCAATGGTTCAAATCATAGATAGTAGGAAGAGTCAGTCTTCTTGTACTTAAGTTGGCATTGTGCATTTTGTACTTAATTCCGATGCAATTTCTGTGTTTTGTCGTCAATAGAATGTTCAGTGGGATACAGTAAACCTGATGTGAAGCATCGGAATCTATAACTAGTGTCACAGGAATGGTTCAAAACATAGACAGTAAGAAGAGTCAGTTTTCTTGTACTTAAGTCGGCATTGGGCCTTTTGAATATAATTACGATGCAATGTCTGTGTTTCTTCGTCAATAAGAAGGTCAGAGGGATACAGTAAACCTGAAGGGAAGCATTGGAATCTATAACTAGTGTCACAGTAATGGTTCAAACATAGACAGTAAGAAGAGCCAGTCTTCTTGTACTTGGGTCGTCATTGTGCCTTTTGTATTTAATTCGGATGCAACTACTGTGTTTCATCGTTAATAAGAGCGTCAGAGGGATACAGTAAACCTGAAGTGAAGCATCAGAATCTATAACTAGTGTCACAGGAATGGTTCAAAACATAGACAGTAGGAAGAGTCATTCTTCTTGTACTTAAGTCGGCATTGTGCCTTTTATATTTAATTCCGATGCAATTTCTGTGTTTCATCGTCAATAAGAAGGTCAGCTGGTAATAGTAAACCTGAAGTGAAGCATCGGAACCTATAACTAGTGTCACAGGAATATTTCAAATCATAAACAGTAAGTACAGTCAGTCTTCTTGTTCATTAGTCTGTATTGTGCCTTTTGTATTTAATTCCGATGCAATTTATGTGCTTCATCGTCAATAAGAAGGTCAGCTGGATACAGTAAACCTGAAGTGAAGCATCTGAATCTATATCTAGTGTCACAGGAATGGTTCAAAACATAGACAGTAAGAAGAGCCAGTCTTCTTGTACTTGGGTCGGCATTGTGCTTTTTGTATTTAATTCCGATGAATTTTCTGTGTTTGATCGCCAATAAGAAGGTCAGAGGGATACAGTAAACCTGAAGTGAAGCATCGGAATCTATAACTAGTGTCATAGGAATGGTTCAAACCATAGACAGTGAGAAGAGTCAGTGTTATTGTACTGAAGTCGGCATTGTGCCTTTTGTATTTAATTAAGATTTAATATCTGTGTTTCATCGTCAATAATAAGGTCAGAGGGATACAGTAAACCTGATGTGAAGCATCGGAATCTATAACTAGTGTCCCAGGAATGGTTCAAAACAGAAAGTAAGAAGAGTCAATCTTCTTGTACTTAAGTCGGCATTGTGCCTTTTGTATTTAATTCCGATGGAGTTTCTGTGTTTCATCGTCAATAAGAAGGTCAGAGGGATACAGTAAAGTGAAGTGAAGCATCGGAATCTATAACTCGTGTCACAGGAATGGTTCAAAACATAGACAGTAAGAAGGGTCAGTCTTCTTGTACTTAAGTCAGCATTGTGCCTTTTGTATTTAATTCCGATGCAATTTCTGTGCTTCATCGTCAATAAGATGGTCAGCTGGATACAGTGAACCTAAAGTTAAGCATCGGAATCTATAACTAGTGTCACAGGAATGGTCAAATTATAGACAGTAAGAAGAACCAGTCTTCTTGTACTTGAGTCGGCATTGTGCCTTTTGTATATAATTCCGATCAATTTTCTGTGTTTGAACGTCAATAAGAAGGTCAGAGGGATACAGTAAACCTGAAGTGAAGCATCGGAATCTATAACTAGTGTCACAGGAATGGTTCAAAACATAGACTGTAAGAAGAGACAGTCTTCTTGTACTTAAGTCGGCATTGTGCCTTTTGTATATAATTCCGATGCAATTTCTGTGTTTCATCGTCAATAAGAAGGTGAGAGGGATACAGTAAACCTGAAGTGAAGCATAGGAATCTATAGCTAGTGTCACAGGAATGGTTCAAAACAAAGACAGTAAGAAGAGCCAGTCTTCTTGTACTTGAGTCGGCATTGTGCCTTTTGTATTTAACTCCGATGCAATTTCTGTGTTTCGTCGACAATAAGGTCAGAGGGATACAGTAAACCTGAAGTGAAGCATCGGAATCCATAACTAGTGTCACAGGAATGGTTCAAACATAGAGAGTAAGAAGAGTCAGTCTTTGTGTACTTAAGTCGGCATTGTGCCTTTTATATTTAATTCCGATGGAATTTCTGTGTTTCATCGTCAATAAGAAGATCAGAGGGATACAGTAAACCTGTAGTGAAGCATCGGAATCTATAACTAGTGTCACAGGAATGGTAGAAACTTTGACAGTAAGAAGAGTGAGTCTTCTTGTACTTAAGTCGGCATTGTGCCTTTTGTATTTAATTAAGATGCAATTGCTGTGTTTCATCGTCAATAAGGAGGTCAGAGGGATACATAAAACCTGAAGTGAAGCATCGGAATCTAAAACTAGTGTCATAGGAATGGTTCAAACATAGACAGTAGGAAGAGTCAGTCTTCTTGTACTTAAGTCGGAATTGTGCCTTTTGTATTTAATCCCGATGCAATTTCTGTGTTTCATCGTCAATAAGAAGGTCAGAGGGATACAGTAAAACTGAAGTGAAGCATCGGAATCTATAACTAGTGTCACAGGAATGGTTCAAATCATAGACAGTAAGAAGAGCCAGTCTTCTTGTACTTGAGTCGGCATTGTGCCTTTTGTATATAATTCCGATGAATTTTCTGTTTTTGATCGTCAATAAGAAGGTCAGAGATATACAGTAAACCTGAAGTGAAGCACCGGAATCTATTACTAGTGTCACAGGAATGGTTCAATACATAGACAGTAAGAAGAGTCAGTCTTCTTGTACTTACGTCTGCATTGTGCCTTTTGTATTTAATGAAGATGCAATTTCTGTGTTTTGTCGTCAATAAGAAAGTCAGTGGGATACAGTAAACCTGAAGTGAAGCATCGGAATCTATAACTAGTGTCACAGGAATGGTTCAAAACATAGACAGTAAGAAGAGTCACTCTTTTTGTACTTAAGTCGGCATTGTGCCTTTTGTATTTAATTCCGATGCAATTTCTGTGTTTCATCGTCAAAACGAAGGACAGAGGGATACAGTAAACCTGAAGTGAAGCATCGGAATCTATAACTAGTGTCACAGGAATGGTAGAAAACATTGAGAGTAAGAAGAGTCAGTCTTCTTGTACTTATGTCGGCATTGTGCCTTTTGTATTTAATTAAGATGCAATTTCTGCGTTTCATCGTCAATAAGGAGGTCAGAGGGATACAGAAAACCTGAAGTGAAGCATCGGAATCTAAAACTAGTGTCACAGCAATGGTTCAAAACATAGATAGTAGGAAGAGTCAGTCTTCTTGTATTTAAGTCGGCATTGTGCATTTTGTATTTAATTCCGATGCAATTTCTGTGTTTTGTCGTCAATAGAATGTTCAGCGGGATACAGTAAACCTGATGTGAAGCATCGGAATCTATAACTAGTGTCACAGAAATGGTTCAAAACATAGACAGTAAGAAGAGTCAGTTTTCTTGTACTTAAGTCGGCATTGGGCCTTTTGAATATAATTACGATGCAATGTCTGTGTTTCTTCGTCAATAAGAAGGTCAGAGGGATACAGTAAATCTGAAGGGAAGCATTGGAATCTATAACTAGTGTCACAGTAATGGTTCAAAACATAGACAGTAAGAAGAGCCAGTCTTCTTGTACTTGGGTCGTCATTGTGCCTTTTGTATTTAATTCGGATGCAACTTCTGTGTTTCATCGTCAATAAGAGCGTCAGAGGGATACAGTAAACCTGAAGTGAAGCATCAGAATCTATAACTAGTGTCACAGGTATGGTTCAAAACATAGACAGTAGGAAGAGTCAATCTTCTTGTACTTAAGTCGGCATTGTGCCTTTTATATTTAATTCCGATGCAATTTCTGTGTTTCATCGTCAATAAGAAGGTCAGCTGGTAATAGTAAACCTGAAGAGAAGCATCGGAACCTATAACTAGTGTCACAGGAATATTTCAAATCATAAACAGTAAGTACAGTCAGTCTTCTTGTTCATTAGTCTGTATTGTGCCTTTTGTATTTAATTCCGATGCAATTTATGTGCTTCATCGTCAATAAGAAGGTCAGCTGGATACAGTAAACCTGAAGTGAAGCATCTGAATCTATATCTAGTGTCACAGGAATGGTTCAAAACATAGACAGTAAGAAGAGCCAGTCTCCTTGTACTTGGGTCGGCATTGTGCCTTTTGTATTTAATTCCGATGGGGTTTCTGTGTTTCATCGTCAATAAGAAGGTCAGAGGGATACAGTAAACCTGAAGTGAAGCATCGGAATCTATAACTAGTGTCACAGGAATGGTTCAAAACATAGACAGTAAGAAGAGTCAGTCTTCTTGTACTTAAGTCGGCATTGTGCCTTTTGTATATAATTCCGATGCAATTTCTGTGTTTCATCGTCAATAAGAAGGTCAGAGGGATACAGTAAACCTGAAGTGAAGCATCGGAATCTATAACTAGTGTCACAGGAATGGTTCAAAACATAGACAGTAAGAAGAGTCAGTTTTCTTGTACTTAAGTCGGCTTTGGGCCTTTTGTATTTAACTCCGATGCAATTTCTGTGTTTCGTCGACAATAAGAAGGTCAGAGAGATACAGTAAACCTGAAGTGAAGCATCGGAATCCATAACTAGTGTCACAGGAATGGTAGAAACATTGACAGTAAGAAGAGTGAGTCTTCTTGTACTTAAGTCAGCATTGTGCCTTTTGTATTTAATTAAGATGCAATTGCTGTGTTTCATCGTCAATAAGGAGGTCAGAAGGATACATAAAACCTGAAGTGAAGCATCGGAATCTAAAACTAGTGTCACAGGAATGGTTCAAACATAGACAGTAGGAAGAGTCAGTCTTCTTGTACTTAAGTCGGAATTGTGCCATTTGCATTTAATTCCGATGCAATTTCTGTGTTTCATCATCAATAAGAAGGTCAGAGGGATACAGTAAAACTGAAGTGAAGCATCGGAATCTATAACTAGTGTCACAGGAATGGTTCAAATCATAGACAGTAAGAAGAGCCAGTCTTCTTGTACTTGAGTCGGCATTGTGCCTTTTGTATATAATTCCGATGAATTTTCTGTTTTTGATCGTCAATAAGAAGGTCAGAGGGATACAGTAAACCTGAAGTGAAGCACCGGAATCTATTACTAGTGTCACAGGAATGGTTCAATACATAGACAGTAAGAAGAGTCAGTCTTCTTGTACTTACGTCTGCATTGTGCCTTTTGTATTTAATGAAGATGCAATTTCTGTCTTTTGTCGTCAATAAGAAAGTCAGTGGGATACAGTAAACCTGAAGTGAAGCATCGGAATCTATAACTAGTGTCACAGGAATGGTAGAAAGCATTGAGAGTAAGAAGAGTCAGTCTTCTTGTACTTATGTCGGCATTGTGCCTTTTGTATTTAATTAAGATGCAATTTCTGCGTTTCATCGTCAATAAGGAGGTCAGAGGGATACAGAAAACCTGAAGTGAAGCATCGGAATCTAAATCTAGTGTCACAGCAATGGTTCAAAACATAGACAGTAAGAAGAGTCAGTTTTCTTGTACTTAAGTCGGCATTGGGCCTTTTGAATATAATTACGATGCAATGTCTGTGTTTCTTCGTCAATAAGAAGGTCAGAGGGATACAGTAAACCTGAAGGGAAGCATTGGAATCTATAACCAGTGTCACAGTAATGGTTCAAAGATAGACAGTAAGAAGAGCCAGTCTTCTTGTACTTGGGTCGTCATTGTGCCTTTTGTATTTAATTCGGATGCAACTTCTGTGTTTCATCGTCAATAAGAGCGTCAGAGGGATACAGTGAACCTGAAGTGAAGCATCAGAATCTATAACTAGTGTCACAGGAATGGTTCAAAGCATAGACAGTAGGAAGAGTCAATCTTCTTGTACTTAAGTCGGCATTGTGCCTTTTGTATTTAATTCCGATGCAATTTCTGTGTTTCATCGTCAATAAGAAGGTCAGCTGGTAATAGTAAACCTGAAGTGAAGCATCGGAACCTATAACTAGAGTCACAGGAATATTTCAAAACATAAACAGTAAGTACAGTCAGTCTTCTTGTTCATTAGTCTGTATTGTGCCTTTTGTATTTAATTGCGATGCAATTTATGTGCTTCATCGTCAACAAGAAGGTCAGCTGGATACAGTAAACCTGAAGTGAAGCATCTGAATCTATATCTAGTGTCACAGGAATGGTTCAAAACATAGACAGTAAGAAGTGTCAGTTGACTTGTACTTATGTCGGCGTTGTGCCTTTTGTATTTAATTCCGATGCAATTTCAATGATTCGTCGTCAATAAGAAGGTCCCAGGGATACAGTAAACCTGAAGTGAAGCATCGGAATCTTTAACTAGTGTCACAGGAATGGTTCAAAACATAAACAGTAAGATGAGTCAGTTTTCTTGTACTTAAGTCGGTATTGTGCCTTTCCAATTTAATTCTGATGCAATATCTGTGTTTCATCGTAAATATGAAGGTCCAAGGGATACAGCAAACCTGGAGTGAAGCATCGGAATCCATAACTATTGTCACAGGGATGGTTTAAATTATAGACAGTACGAAGAGTCAGAATACTTGTACTTAAGTCGGCATTGTGCCTTTTGTATTTAATTAAGATACAATTTCTGTGTTTCATCGTTAATAAGAAGGTCAGAGGGATACAGTAAACCAGACGAAAAGCATCGTAATCTATAACTAGTGTTACAGGAATGGTTCAAAACATAGACAGTAAGAAGAGTCAGTCTTCTTGTACTTAAGTCGGCATTGTGCCTTTTGTATTTAATTCCGATGCAATTTCTGTGTTTCATCGTCAATAAGAAGATCAGAGGGATACAGTAAACCTGAAGTGAAGCATCGGTATCTATAACTAGTGTCACAGGAGTGGTAGAAACATTGACAGTAAGAAGAGTCAGTCTTCTTGTACTTAAGTCGGCATTGTGCCTTTTGTATTTATTTAAGATGCAATTTCTGTGTTTCATCGTCAATAAGGAGGTCAGAGGGATACAGTAAACCTGAAGTGAAGCATCGGAATCTATAACTAGTGTCAGAGGAATGGTTCAAACCATAGACATAAAGAAGAGTCAGTATTCTTGTACTGAAGTCGGCACTGTGCCTTTTGAATTTAATTAAGATGCAATTTCTGTGTTTCATCGTCAATAAGAAGGTCAGAGGACTACAGTAAACCAGACGAAAAGCATCGTAATCTATAACTAGTGTTACAGGAATGGTTCAAAACATAGACAGTAAGAAGAGTCAGTCTTTGTGTACTTAAGTCGGCATTATGCCTTTTATATTTAATTCCGATGCAATTTCTGTGTTTCATCGTCAATAAGAAGATCAGAGGGATACAGTAAACCTGAAGTGAAGCATCGGTATCTATAACTAGTGTCACAGGAGTGGTAGAAACATTGACAGTAAGAAGTGTCAGTCTTCTTGTACTTAAGTCGGCATTGTGCCTTTTGTATTTATTTAAGATGCAATTTCTGTGTTTCATCGTCAATAAGGAGGTCAGAGGGATACAGTAAACCTGAAATGAAGCATCGGAATCTATAACTAGTGTCAGAGGAATGGTTCAAACCATAGACATAAAGAAGAGTCAGTATTCTTGTACTGTAGTCAGCACTGTGCCTTTTGTATTTAATTAAGAGGCAATTTCTGTGTTTCATCGTCAATAAGAAGGTCAGAGGACTACAGTAAACCAGACGAAAAGCATCGTAATCTATAACTAGTGTTACAGGAATGGTTCAAATCATAGACAATAAGAAGAGTCAGTCTTCTTGAACTTAAGTCGGCATTGTGATTTTGTATTTAATTCCGATGTAGTTTCTGTGTTTCATCGTCAATAAGAAGGTCAGAGCGAAAAGGTAAAACTGACGTGAAGCATCGGAATCTATAACTAGTGTCACAGGAATGGTTCAAAACATAGACAGTAAGAAGAGTCAGTCTTCTTGTCCTTAAGTCGGCATTGTGCCTTTGGTATAAAATGCTGATGCAATTTCTGTGTTTCATCGTCAATAAGAAGGTCAGCTGGGTACAGTAAACCTAAAGTAAAGCGTCGGAATCTATAACTAGTGTCACAGGAATGGTCCAAAACATAGACAATAAGAAGAGTCAGTCTTCTTGAACTTAAGTCGGCATTGTGCCTTTTGTATTTAATTCCGATGTAGTTTCTGTGTTTCATCGTCAATAAGAAGGTCAGAGGGAAAAGGTAAAACTGACGTGAAGCATCGGAATCTATAACTAGTGTCACAGGAATGGTTCAGAACATAGACAGTAAGAAGAGTCAGTCTTCTTGTACTTAAGTCGGCATTGTGCCTTTTGTATATAATTCCGATTCAATTTCTGTGTTTCATCGTCAATAAGAAGGTCAGAACCTGAAGTGAAGCATAGGAATCTATAGCTAGTGTCACAGGAATGGTTCAAAACAAATACAGTAAAAAGAGCCAGTCTTCTTGTACTTGAGTCGGCATTGTGCATTTTGTAATTAATTCCGATGCAATTTCTGTGTTTCATCGTCAATAAGAAGGTCAGAGGGATACACTAAACCTGAAGTGAAGCATCGGAATCTATAACTAGTGTCATCGGAATGGTTCAAAACATAGACAATAGATAGAATCAGCCTTCTTGTACTTCACTCAGCATACTGCCTTTTGTATTTAATTCCGATTCAATTTCTGTGTTTCATCGTCAATAAGAAGGTCAGGGGGATACAGTAAAACTAAAGTGAAGCATCGGAATCTATAACTAGCGTCACAGGAATGGTTCAAAACGTAGACAGTAAGAAGAGTCAGTCTTCTTGTACTTAAGTCCGCATTGAGCCATTTGTATTTATTTCCTATGCAATTTCTGTGCTTCATCGTCAATAAGAAGGTCAGCTCGATACAGTAAACCTGAAGTGAAGCATCGGACTCTATAACTAGTGTCACAGGAATGGTTCAAAACAAAGACAGTAAGAGGTGTCAGTTTACTTGTACTTATGTCGGCATTGTGCCTTTTGTATTTAATTCCGATGCAATTTCAATGATTCGTCGCCAATAAGAAGGTCACAGGGATACAGTAAACCTGAAGTGAAGCATCGGTATCTATAACTAGTGTCACAGGAATGGTAGAAACATTGACAGTAAGAAGAGTCAGTCTTCTTGTACTTAAGTCGGCATTGTGCCTTTTGTATTTATTTAAGATGCAATTTCTGTGTTTCATCGTCAATAAGGAGGTCAGAGGGATACAGTAAACCTGAAGTGAAGCATCGGAATCTATAACTAGTGTCAGAGGAATGGTTCAAACCATAGACATAAAGAAGAGTCAGTATTCTTGTACTGAAGTCGGCACTGTGCCTTTTGTATTTAATTAAGATGCAATTTCTGTGTTTCATCGTCAATAAGAAGGTCAGAGGACTACAGTAAACCAGACGAAAAGCATCGTAATCTATAACTAGTGTTACAGGAATGGTTCAAATCATAGACAATAAGAAGAGTCAGTCTTCTTGAACTTAAGTCGGCATTGTGCCTTTTGTATTTAATTCCGATGTAGTTTCTGTGTTTCATCGTCAATAAGAAGGTCAGAGGGAAAAGGTAAAACTGACGTGAAGCATCGGAATCTATAACTAGTGTCACAGGAATGGTTCAAAACATAGACAGTAAGAAGAGTCAGTCTTCTTGTACTTAAGTCGGCATTGTGCCTTTTGTATTTAATTCCGATGCAATTTCTGTGTTACATCGTCAATAAGATGGTCAGCTGGATACAGTGAACCTGAAGTTAAGTATCGGAACCTATAACTAGTGTCACAGGAATGGTTCAAATCATAGACAGTAAGAGGAGCTAATATTCTTGTACTTCAGTCGGCATTGTGCCTTTTGTATATAATTCCGATCAATTTTCTGTGTTTGATCGTCAATAAGAAGGTCGGAGGGATACAGTTAACCTGAAGTGAAGCATCGGAATCTGTAACTAGTGTCACAGGAATGGTTCAAAACATAGACAGTAAGAAGAGTCAGTCTTCTTGTACTTAAGTCGGCATTGTGCCTTTTGTATATAATTCCGATTCAATTTCTGTGTTTCATCGTCAATAAGAAGGTCAGAACCTGAAGTGAAGCATAGGAATCTATAGCTAGTGTCACAGGAATGGTTCAAAACAAAGACAGTAAAAAGAGCCAGTGTTCTTGTACTTGAGTTGGCATAGTGCATTTTGTAATTAATTCCGATGCAATTACTGTGTTTCATCGTCAATAAGAAGGTCAGAGGGATACACTAAACCTGAAGTGAAGCATCGGAATCTATAACTAGTGCCATCGGAATGGTTCAAAACATAGACAATAGATAGAATCAGCCTTCTTGTACTTCACTCGGCATACTGCCTTTTGTATTTAATTCCGATTCAATTTCTGTGTTTCATCGTCAATAAGAAGGTCAGAGGGATACAGTAAACCTGAAGTGAAGCATCGGAATTATAACTAGTGTCACAGGAATGGTTCAAAGCATAGACAGTAAGAAGTGTCAGTTTACTTGTACTTATGTCGGCATTGTGCCTTTTGTATTTAAATCCGATGCAATTTCTATGATTCGTCGTCAATAAGAAGGTCACAGGGATACAGTAAACCTGAAGTGAAGCATCGGAATCTTTAACTAGTGTCAGAGGAATGGTTCAAAACATAAACAGTAAAATGAGTCAGTTTTCTTGTACTTAAGACGGTATTGTGCCTTTCCAATATAATTCTGGTGCAATTTCTGTGTTTCATCGTAAATATGAAGGTCCAAGGGATACAGCAAACCTGGAGTGAAGCATTGGTATCTATAACTAGTGTCACAGGGATGGTTCAAAATATAGACAGTACGAAGAGACAGAATTCTTGTACTTAAGTCGGCATTGTGCCTTTTGTATTTAATGAAGATACAATTTCTGTGTTTCATCGTTAATAAGAAGGTCAGAGGGATACAGTAAACCTGAAGTGAAGCATCGGAATCTATAACTAGTGTCACAGGAATGGTTCAAAACATAGACAGTGAGAAGAGTCAGTCTTCTTGTACTGAAGTCGGCATTCTGAGTTTTGTATATAATACCGATGCAATTTCTGTGTTTCATCGTCAATAAGAAGCTGAGAGGGATACAGTAAACCTGAAGTGAAGCATCGGACTCTGTAACTAGTGTCACAGGAATGGTTCAAAACATAGACAGTAAGAAGGATAAGTCTTCTTGTACTTAAGTCGGCATTGTGCCTTTTGTATTTAATTCCGATGCAATATCTGTATATCTTAGTCAATAAGACGGTCAGGGGGATACAGTAAGCCTGAAGTGAAGCATCGGAATCTATAACTAGTGTCATCGGAATGGTTCAAAACATAGACAATAGATAGAATCAGTCTCCTTGTACTTCACTCGGCATACTGATTTCGTATTTAATTCCGATGCAATTTCTGTGTTTCATCGTCAATAAGAAGGGCAGGGGGATACAGTAAACCTGAAGTGAAGCATCGGAATCTATAACTAGTGTCACATGAATGGTTCAAAGCATAGACAGTAAGAAGTGACAGTTTACATGTACTTATGTCGGCATTGTGCCTTTTGTATTTAATTCCGATGCAATTTCTATGATTCGTCGTCAATAAGAAGGTCACAGGGATACAGTAAACCTGAAGTGAAGCATCGGAATCTTTAACTAGTGTCACAGGAATGGTTCAAAACATAAACAGTAAGATGAGTCGGTTTTCTTGTACTTACGTCGGTATTGTGCCTTTCCAATTTAATTCTGATGCAATTTCTGGGTTTCATCGTAAATATGAAGGTCCAAGGGATACAGCAAACCTGGAGTGAAGCATTGGTATCTATAACTAGTGTCACAGGGATGGTTCAAAATATAGACAGTACGAAGAGTCAGAATTCTTGTACTTAAGTCGGCATTGTGCCTTTTGTATTTAATTGAGATACAATTTCTGTGTTACATCGTTAATAAGAAGGTCAGAGTTATACAGTAAACCTGAAGTGAAGCATCGGAATCTATAACTAGTGTCACAGGAATGGATCAAAACATAGACAGTGAGAAGAGTCAGTCTTCTTGTACTGAAGTCGGCATTCTGACTTTTGTATATAATTCCGATGCAATTTCTGTGTTTCATCGTCCATAAGATGCTCAGAGGGATACAGTAAACCTGAAGTGAAGCATCGGACTCTGTAAGTAGTGTCACAGGAATGGTTCAAAACATAGACGGTAAGAAGGATAAGTCTTCTTATACTTAAGTCGGCATTGTGCCTTTTGTAATTAATTCCGATGCAATTTCTGTGCTTCATCGTCAATACGATGGTCAGCTGGATACAGTGAACCTGAAGTTAAGTATCGGAACCTATAACTAGTGTCACAGGAATGGTTCAAATCATAGACAGTAAGAGTAGCCAGTCTTCTTGTACTTGAGTCGGCATTGTGCCTTTTGTATATAATTCCGATCAATTTTCTGTGTTTGATCGTCAATAAGAAGGTCAGAGGGATACAGTTAACCTGAAGTGAAGCATCGGAATCTATAACTAGTGTTACAGGAATGGTTCAAAGCATAGACAGTAAGAAGAGTCAGTCTTCTTGTACTTCACTCGCCATTGTGCATTTTGTATTTAATTCCGATGCAATTTCTGTGTTTCATCGTCAATAAGAAGCTCAGCTGGATACAGTAAACCTGAAGTGAAGAGTCTGAATCTATAACTAATGTCGCAGGAATGGTTCAAAACATAGACAGGGAGAAGAGTCAGTTTTCTTGTACTTGAGTAGGCATTATGCCTTTTGTATTTAATTCCGATGCAATGTCTGTGTTCATCGTCAATACGACGGTCGGGGTGATACAGTAAATCCGAAGTGAAGCATCTGTATCGATAACTAGGGTTACAGGAATGGTTCAAAACATAGACAGAAAGAAGAGTCAATCTTCTAGTACTTGTGTCGGCATTGTGCCGTTTGTATTTAATTCCGATGCAATTTCTGTGTTTCATCGTCAATAAGAAGGTCAGGGGGATACAGTAAAACTGAAGTGAAGCATCGGAAACTAGAACTAGTGTCACAGGAATGGTTCAAAACATAGGTAGTAAGAAGAGTCATTATCCTTGTACTTAAGTCGGCATTGTGCCCTTTGTATTTAATTCCCATGCAATTTCTGTGTTTCATCGTCAATAAGAAGGTCAGCTGGGTACAGTAAACCTGAAGTGAAGCATCAGAATCTATAACTAGTGTCACAGGAATGGTTCATAACATTGATATTAAGATGAGTCTGTTTTCTTGTACTTAAGTCGGCATTGTGCCTTTTGTATTTAATTCCGATGCAATATCTGTATATCTTAGTCAATAAGAAGGTCAGAGGCATACAGTAAGCCTGAAGTGAAGCATCGGAATCTATAACTAGTGTCACAGAAATGGTTCAAAACATAGACAGTAAGAAGAGCCAGTCTTCTTGTACTTGAGTTGGCATTGTGCCTTTTGTATTTAATTCCGATGAATTTTCTGCGCTTGATCGTCAATAAGAAGTTCAGAGGGATACAGTAAACCAGAAGTGAAGCATCGGAATCTATAACTAGTGTCAGAGGAATGGTTCAAACCATAGACAGTAAGAAGAGTCATTATCCTTGTACTGAAGTCGGCTTTGTGCCTTTTGTATTTAATTAAGATGCAATTTCTGTGTTTCATCGTCAATAAGAAGGTCAGCTGGTAATTGTAAACCTGAAGTGAAGCATCGGAATCTATAACTACTGTCACAGGAATATTTCAAAACATAAACAGTAAGTAGAGTCAGTCTTCTTGTTCATTTGTCGGCATTGTGCCTTTTGTATTTAATTCCGATGCAATTTATGTGCTTCATCGTCAATAAGAAGGTCAGCTGGATACAGTAAACCTGAAGTGAAGCATCTGAATCTATATCTAGAGTCACAGGAATGGTTCAAAACATAGAGAGTAAGAAGAGCCAGTCTTCTTGTACTTGGGTCTGCATTGTGCCTTTTGTATTTAATTCCGATGAATTTTCTGTATTTGATCGTCAATAAGAAGGTCAGAGGGATACAGTAAACCCGAAGTGAAGCATCGGAATCTATAACTAGTGTCACAGGAATGGTTCAAACCATAGACAGTAAGAAGAGTCAGTGTTCTTGTACTGAAGTCGGCATTGTGCCTTTTGTATTTAATTAATATTTAATATCTGTGTTTCATCGTCAATAATAAGGTCAGAGGGATACAGTAAACCTGATGTGAAGCATCGGAATCTATAACTAGTGTCACAGGATTGGTTCAAATCATAGACAGTAAAAAGAGTCAATCTTCTTGTACTTAAGTCGGCATTGTGCCGTCTGTAATTAATTAAGATGCAATTTCTGTGTTTCATCGTCAATAAGAAGGTAAAATGGATACAGTAAACCTGAAGTGAAGCATCGGAATCTATAACTAGTGTCACAGGAATGGTTCAAAACATAGACAGTAAGAAGGGTCAGTCTTCATGTACTTAAGTCGGCATTGTGCCTTTTGTATTTAATTCCGATGCAATTTCTGTGCTTCATCGTCAGTAAGATGGTCAGCTGGATACAGTGAACCTAAAGTTAAGCGTTGGAATCTATAACTAGTGTTACAGGAATGGTCAAATTATAGACAGTAAGAAGAACCAGTCTTCTTGTACTTGAGTCGGCATTGTGCCTTTTGTATATAATTCCGATCAATTTTCTGTGTTTGAACGTCAATAAGAAGGTCAGAGGGATACAGTCAACCTGAAGTGAAGCATCGGAATCTATAACTAGTGTCACAGGAATGGTTCAAAACATAGACAGTAAGAAGAGTCAGTCTTCTTGTACTTAAGTCGGCATTGTGCCTTTTTTATATAATTCCGATGCAATTTCTGTGTTTCATCGTCAATAAGAAGGTCAGAGGGATACAGTAAACCTGAAGTGAAGCATAGGAATCTATAGCTAGTGTCACAGGAATGGTTCAAAACAAAGACAGTAAGAAGAGCCAGTCTTCTTGTACTTAAGTCGGAATTATGCCTTTTGTATTTAATTCCGATGCAATTTCTGTGTTTCTTCGTCAATAAGAAGGTCAGAGGGATACAGTAAAACTGAAGTGAAGCATCGGAATCTATAACTAGTGTCACAGGAATGGTTCAAAACGTAGACAGTAAGAAGAGTCAGTCTTCTCGTACTTAGGTCGGCATTGTGGCATTTTTATTTAATTCCTATGCAATTTCTGTGCTTCATCGTCAATAAGATGGTCAGCTGGATACAGTAAACCTGTAGTGAAGCATCGGAATCTATAACTAGTGTCACAGGAATGGTCAAAACATAGACAGTAAGAAGAGCCAGTCTTCTTGTACTTAAGTCGGCATTGTGCCTTTTGTATTTAATTCCGATGCAATTTCTGTGCTTCATCGTCAATAAGATGGTCAGCTGGATACAGTGAACCTAACGTTAAGCATCGGAATCTATAACTTGTGTCACAGGAATGGTCAAATTATAGACAGTAAGAAGAACCAGTCTTCTTGTACTTGAGTCGGCATTGTGCCTTTTGTATATAATTCCGATCAATTTTCTGTGTATGAACGTCAATAAGAAGGTCAGAGGGATACAGTAAACCTGAAGTGAAGCATCGGAATCTATAACTAGTGTCACAGGAATGCTTCAAAAAATAGACAGTAGGAAGAGTCAGTCTTCTTGTACTTAAGTCGGCATTGTGCATTTTGTATTTAATTCCGATGCAATATCTGTGTTTTGTCATCAATAAGAAGTTCAGAGGGATACAGTAAACCTGAAGTGAAGCATCGGAATCTATAACTAGTGTCACAGGAATGGTCCAAAACATAGACAGTAAGAAGAGTCAGTTTTCTTGTACTTAAGTCGGCATTGGGCCTTTTGAATATACTTACGATGCAATGTCTGTGTTTCTTCGTCAATAAGAAGGTCAGAGGGATACAGTAAACCTGAAGGGAAGCATTGGAATCTATAACTAGTGTCACAGTAATGGTTCAAAACACAGACAGTATGAAGAGCCAGTCTTCTTGTACTTGGGTCGTCATTGTGCCTTTTGTATTCAATTCGGATGCAACTTCTGTGTTTCATCGTCAATAAGAGCGTCAGAGGGTACAGTAAACCTGCAGTGAAGCATAAGAATCTATAACTAGTGTCACAGGAATGGTTCAAAACATAGACAGTAGGAAGAGTCAATCTTCTTGTACTTAAGTCGGCATTGTGCCTTTTGTATTTATTTCCGATGCAATTTCTGTGTTTCATCGTCAATAAGAAGGTTAGCTGGTAATAGTAAACCTGAAGTGAAGCATCGGAACCTATAACTAGTGTCACAGGAATATTTCAAAACATAAACAGTAATTACAGTCAGTATTCTTGTACATTAATCTGTATTGTGCCTTTTGTATTTAATTCCGATGCAATTTATGTGCTTCATCGTCGATAAGAAGGTCAGCTGGATACAGTAAACCTGAAGTGAACCATCGGTATCTATAACTAGTGTCACAGGAATGGTTCAAAACTTAGACAGTAAGAAGGGTCAGTCTTCTTGTACTTAAGTGGACATTGTGCCTTTTGTATAAAATGCCGATGCAATTTTTGTGTTTCATCGTCAATAAGAAGGTCAGCTGGGTACAATAAACCTGAAGTAAAGCATCGGAATCTATAACTAGTGTCACATTAATGGTCCAAATCATAGACATTAAGAAGAGTCAGTCTTCTTGTACTTGGGTCGTCATTGTGCCTTTTGTATTTAATTCGGATGCAACTTCTGTGTTTCATCGTCAATAAGAGCGTCAGAGGGATACAGTAAACCTAAAGTGATGCATCGGAATCTATAACTAGTGTCACAGGAATGGTTCAAATAGTAGACAGTAGGAAGAGTCAATCTTCTTGTACTTAAGTCGGCATTGTGCCTTTTGTATTTAATTCCGATGCAATTTCTGTGCTTCACCGTCAATAAGATGGTCAGCTGGATACAGTGAACCTAACGTTAAGCATCGGAATCTATAACTTGTGTCACAGGAATGGTCAAATTATCGACAGAAAGAAGAACCAGTCTTCTTGTACTTAAGTCGGCATTGTGCATTTTGTATTTAATTCCGATGCAATATCTGTGTTTTGTCGTCAATAAGAAGTTCAGAGGGATACAGTAAACCTGAAGTGAAGCATCGGAATCTATAACTAGTGTCACAGGAATGGTCCAAAGCATAGACAGTAAGAAGAGTCAGTTTTCCTGTACTTAAGTCGGCATTGGGCCTTTTGAATATACTTACGATGCAATGTCTGTGTTTCTTCGTCAATAAGAAGGTCAGAGGGATACAGAAAACCTGAAGGGAAGCATCGGAATCTATAACTAGTGTCACAAAAATGGTTCAAAACATAGACAGTAACAAGAGCCAGTCTTCTTGTACTTGGGTCGTCATTGTGCCTTTTGTATTTAATTCGGATGCAACTTCTGTGTTTCATCGTCAATAAGAGCGTCAGAGGGATACAGTACACCTAAAGTGATGCATCGGAATCTATAACTAGTGTCACAGGAATGGTTCAAATAGTAGACAGTAGGAAGAGTCAATCTTCTTGTACTTAAGTCGGCATTGTGCCTTTTGTATTTATTTTCCGCTGCAATTTGTGTGTTTCATCGTCAATAAGATGGTCAGAGGGATACAGTAAACCTGAAGTGCAGCATCGGAATCCATAACTAGTGTCACAGGAATGGTTCAAAACATAGACAGTAAGAAGAGTCAGCTTTCTTGTACTTAAGTCGGCATCGTGCCTTATGTATTTAATTCCAAGCAATTTCTGTGTTTCATCGTCAATAAGAAGGTCAGCTGGTAATTGTAAACCTGAAGTGAAGCATCGGAATCTTTAACTAGTGTCACAGGAATGGTTCAAAACATAAACAGTAAGATGAGTCAGTTTTCTTGTACTTACGTCGGTATTGTGCCTTTCCAATTTAATTCTGATGCAATTTCTGGGTTTCATCGTAAATATGAAGGTCCAAGGGATACAGCAAACCTGGAGTGAAGCATTGGTATCTATAACTAGTGTCACAGGGATGGTTCAAAATATAGACAGTACGAAGAGTCAGAATTCTTGTACTTAAGTCGGCATTGTGCCTTTTGTATTTAATTAAGATACAATTTCTGTGTTACATCGTTAATAAGAAGGTCAGAGTTATACAGTAAACCTGAAGTGAAGCATCGGAATCTATAACTAGTGTCACAGGAATGGATCAAAACATAGACAGTGAGAAGAGTCAGTCTTCTTGTACTGAAGTCGGCATTCTGACTTTTGTATATAATTCCGATGCAATTTCTGTGTTTCATCGTCCATAAGATGCTCAGAGGGATACAGTAAACCTGAAGTGAAGCATCGGACTCTGTAAGTAGTGTCACAGGAATGGTTCAAAACATAGACGGTAAGAAGGATAAGTCTTCTTATACTTAAGGCGGCATTGTGCCTTTTGTAATTAATTCCGATGCAATTTCTGTGCTTCATCGTCAATACGATGGTCAGCTGGATACAGTGAACCTGAAGTTAAGTATCGGAACCTATAACTAGTGTCACAGGAATGGTTCAAATCATAGACAGTAAGAGTAGCCAGTCTTATTGTACTTGAGTCGGCATTGTGCCTTTTGTATATAATTCCGATCAATTTTCTGTGTTTGATCGTCAATAAGAAGGTCAGAGGGATACAGTTAACCTGAAGTGAAGCATCGGAATCTATAACTAGTGTTACAGGAATGGTTCTAAGCATAGACAGTAAGAAGAGTCAGTCTTCTTGTACTTCACTCGCCATTGTGCATTTTGTATTTAATTCCGATGCAATATCTGTGTTTCATCGTCAATAAGAAGCTCAGCTGGATACAGTAAACCTGAAGTGAAGAGTCTGAATCTATAACTAATGTCGCAGGAATGGTTCAAAACATAGACAGGGAGAAGAGTCAGTTTTCTTGTACTTGAGTAGGCATTATGCCTTTTGTATTTAATGCCGATGCAATGTCTGTGTTCATCGTCAATACGACGGTCGGGGTGATACAGTAAATCCGAAGTGAAGCATCTGTATCGATAACTAGGGTTACAGGAATGCTTCAAAACATAGACAGTAAGAAGAGTCAATCTTCTAGTACTTGTGTCGGCATTGTGCCGTTTGTATTTAATTCCGATGCAATTTCTGTGTTTCATCGTCAATAAGAAGGTCAGGGGGATACAGTAAAACTGAAGTGAAGCATCGGAAACTAGAACTAGTGTCACAGGAATGGTTCAAAACATAGGTAGTAAGAAGAGTCATTATCCTTGTACTTAAGTCGGCATTGTGCCCTTTGTATTTAATTCCCATGCAATTTCTGTGTTTCATCGTCAATAAGAAGGTCAGCTGGGTACAGTAAACCTGAAGTGAAGCATCAGAATCTATAACTAGTGTCACAGGAATGGTTCATAACATTGATATTAAGATGAGTCTGTTTTCTTGTACTTAAGTAGGCATTGTGCCTTTTGTATTTAATTCCGATGCAATATCTGTATATCTTAGTCAATAAGAAGGTCAGAGGGATACAGTAAGCCTGAAGTGAAGCATCGGAATCTATAACTAGTGTCACAGAAATGGTTCAAAACATAGACAGTAAGAAGAGCCAGTCTTCTTGTACTTGAGTTGGCATTGTGCCTTTTGTATTTAATTCCGATGAATTTTCTGCGCTTGATCGTCAATAAGAAGGTCAGAGGGATACAGTAAACCTGAAGTGAAGCATCGGAATCTATAACTAGTGTCAGAGGAATGGTTCAAACCATAGACAGTAAGAAGAGTCAGTATTCTTGTACTGAAGTCGGCTTTGTGCCTTTTGTATTTAATTAAGATGCAATTTCTGTGTTTCATCGGCAATAAGAAGGTCAGAGGACTACAGTAAACCAGACGTAAAGCATCGTAATCTATAACTAGTGTTACAGGAACGCTAGAAAACATTGACAGTTACAAGAGTCAGTCTTCTTGTACTTAAGTCGTCATTGTGCCTTTTGTATTTAATTCGGATGCAACTTCTGTGTTTCATCGTCAATAGGAGCGTCAGAGGGATACAGTAAACCTAAAGTGATGCATCGGAATCTATAACTAGTGTCACAGGAATGGTTCAAATCGTAGACGGTAGGAAGAGTCAATCTTCTTGTACTTAAGTCGGCATTGTGCCTTTTGTATTTATTTTCCGCTGCAATTTGTGTGTTTCATCGTCAATAAGAAGGTCAGAGGGATACAGTAAACCTGAAGTGCAGCATCGGAATCCATAACTAGTGTCACAGGAATGGTTCAAAACATAGACAGTAAGAAGAGTCAGCTTTCTTGTACTTAAGTCGGCATCGTGCCTTATGTATTTAATTCCAAGCAATTTCTGTGTTTCATCGTCAATAAGAAGGTCAGCTGGTAATTGTAAACCTGAAGTGAAGCATCGGAATCTATAACTACTGTCACAGGAATATTTCAAAACATAAACAGTAAGTAGAGTCAGTCTTCTTGTTCATTAGTCGGCATTGTGCCATTTGTATTTAATTCCGATGCAATTTATGTGCTTCATCGTCAATAAGAAGGTCAGCTGGATACAGTAAACCTGAAGTGAAGCATCGGAATCTATAACTAGTGTCACAGGAATGGTTCAAAACATAGACAGTAAGAAGAGTCACTCTTTTTGTACTTAAGTCGGCATTTTGCCTTTTGTATTTAATTCCGATGCAATTTCTGTGTTTCATCGTCAAAACGAAGGTCAGAGGGATACAGTAAACCTGAAGTGAAGCATCGGAATCTATAACTAGTGTCACAGGAATGGTAGAAAACATTGAGAGTAAGAAGAGTCAGTCTTCTTGTACTTAAGTCGGCATTGTGCCTTTTGTATTTAATTAAGATGCAATTTCTGCGTTTCATCGTCAATAAGGAGGTCAGAGGGATACAGAAAACCAGAAGTGAAGCATCGGAATCTAAAACTAGTGTCACAGCAATGGTTCAAAGCATAGATAGTAGGAAGAGTCAGTCTTCTTGTACTTAAGTCGGCATTGTGTATTTTGTATTTAATTCCGATGCAATTTCTGTGTTTTGTCGTCAATAGAATGTTCAGAGGGATACAGTAAACCTGAAGTGAACCATCGGTATCTATAACTAGTGTCACAGGAATGGTTCAAAACTTAGACAGTAAGAAGGGTCAGTCTTCTTGTACTTAAGTCGGCATTGTGCCTTTTGTATAAAATGCCGATGCAATTTCTGTGTTTCATCGTCAATAAGAAGGTCAGCTGGGTACAATAAACCTGAAGTAAAGCATCGGAATCTATAACTAGTGTCACATAAATGGTCCAAATCATAGACATTAAGAAGAGTCAGTCTTCTTGAACTTAAGTCGGCATTGTGCCTTTTGTAATTAATTTCGATGCAGTTTCTGTGTTTCATCGTCAATAAGAAGGTCAGAGGGATACAGTAAAACTGAAGTGAAGCATCGGAATCTATAACTCGTGTCACAGGAATGGTTCAAAACATAGAGAGTAAGAAGAGCCAGTCTTCTTGTACTTGGGTCAGCATTGTGCCTTTTGTATTTAATTCCGATGAATTTTCTGTGTTTGATCGTCAATAAGAAGGTCAGAGGGATACAGTAAACCTGAAGTGAAGCATCGGAATCTATAACTAGTGTCACAGGATTGGTTCAAATCATAGACAGTAAGAAGAGTCAATCTTCTTGTACTTAAGTCGGCATTGTGCCGTCTGTATTTAATTAAGATGCAATTTCTGTGTTTCATCGTCAATAAGAAGGTAAAATGGATACAGTAAACCTGAAGTGAAGCATCGGAATCTATAACTAGTGTCACAGGAATGGTTCAAAACATAGACAATAAGAAGAGTCAGTCTTCTTGTACTTAAGTCGGAATTGTGCCTTTTGTATTTAATTCCGATGCAATTTCTGTGTTTCATCGTCAAAACGAAGGTCAGAGGGATACAGTATACCTGAAGTGAAGCATCGGAATCTATAACTAGTGTCACAGGAATGGTAGAAAACATTGAGAGTAAGAAGAGTCAGTCTTCTTGTACTTAAGTCGGCATTGTGCCTTTTGTATTTAATTAAGATGCAATTTCTGCGTTTCATCGTCAATAAGGAGGTCAGAGGATACAGAAAACCAGAAGTGAAGCATCGGAATCTAAAACTAGTGTCACAGCAATGGTTCAAAACATAGATAGTAGGAAGAGTTAGTCTTCTTGCACTTAAGTCGGCATTGTGCATTTTGTATTTAATTCCGATGCAATTTCTGTGTTTTGTCGTCAATAGAATGTTCAGAGGGATACAGTAAACCTGATGTGAAGCATCGGAATCTATAAATAGTGTCACAGGAATGGTTCAAAACATAGACAGTAAGAAGAGTCAGTTTTCTTGTACTTAAGTCGGCATTGGGCCTTTTGAATATAATTACGATGCAATGTCTGTGTTTCTTCGTCAATAAGAAGGTCAGAGGGATACAGTAAATCTGAAGGGAAGCATTGGAATCTATAACTAGTGTCACAGTAATGGTTCAAAACATAGACAGTAAGAAGAGCCAGTCTTCTTGTACTTGGGTCGTCATTGTGCCCTTTGTATTTAATTCGGATGCAACATCTGTGTTTCATCGTCAAAAAGAGCGTCAGAGGGATACAGTAAACCTGAAGTGAAGCATCAGAATCTATAACTAGTGTCACAGGAATGGTCCAAATCATAGACATTAAGAAGAGTCAGTCTTCTTGAACTTAAGTCGGCATTGTGCCTTTTGTATTTAATTCCGATGTAATTTCTGTGCTTCATCGTCAATAAGATGGTCAGCTGGATACAGTGAACCTAAAGTTAAGCATCGGAACCTATAACTAGTGTCACAGGAATGGTTCAAATCATAGACAGTAAGAGGAGCCAGTCTTTTTGTACTTGAGTCGGCATTGTGCCTTTTGTATATAATTCCGATCAATTTTCAGTGTTTGATGGTCAATAAGAAGGTCAGAGGGATACAGTAAACCTGAAGTGAAGCATCGGTATCTATAACTAGTGTCACAGGAGTGGTAGAAACATTGACAGTAAGAAGAGTCAGTCTTCTTGTACTTAAGTCGGCATTGTGCCTTTTGTATTTATTTAAGATGCAATTTCTGTGTTTCATCGTCAATAAGGAGGTCAGAGGGATACAGAAAACCTGAAGTGATGCATCGGAATCTAAAACTAGTGTCACAGGAATGGTTCATAACATAGACAGTAGGAAGAGTCAGTCTTCTTGTACTTAAGTCGAAATTGTGCCTTTTTGTATTTAATTCCGATGCAATTTCTGTGTTTCATCGTCAGTAAGATGGTCAGGGGGATACAGTAAACCTGAAGTGAAGCATCGGAATCTATAACTAGTGTCACAGGAATGGTTCAAAACATAGACAGTAAGAAGTGTCAGTTTACTTGTACTTATGTCGGCATTGTGCCTTTTGTATTTAATTCCGATGCAATTTCTATGATTCGTCGTCAATAAGAAGGTCACAGGGATACAGTAAACCTGAAGTGAAGCATCGGAATCTTTAACTAGTGTCACAGGAATGGTTCAGAACATAGACAGTAAGAAGAGCCAGTCTTCTTGTACTTGAGTTGGCATTGTGCCTTTTGTATTTAATTCCGATGACTTTTCTGTGCTTGATCGTCAATAAGAAGGTCAGAGGGATACAGTAAACCTGAAGTGAAGCATCGGAATCTATAACTAGTGTCAGAGGAATGGTTCAAACCATAGACAGTAAGAAGAGTCAGTATTCTTGTACTGAAGTCGGCACTGTGCCTTTTGTATTTAATTAAGATGCAATTTCTGTGTTTCATCGTCAATAAGAAGGTCAGAGGACTACAGTAAACCAGACGAAAAGCATCGTAATCTATAACTAGTGTTACAGGAATGGTTCAAATCTTAGACAGTAAGAAGAGTCAGTCTTCTTGAACTTAAGTCGGCATTGTGCCTTTTGTATTTAATTCCGATGTAGTTTCTGTGTTTCATCGTCAATAAGAAGGTCAGAGTGATAAGGTAAAACTGACGTGAAGCATCGGAATCTATAACTAGTGACACAGGAATGGTTCAAAACATAGACAGTAAGAAGAGTCAGTCTTCTTGTACTTATGTCGGCATTGTGCCTTTTGTATTTAATTCCGATGAAATTTCTGTGCTACATCGTCAATAAGATGGTCAGCTGGATACAGTGAACCTGAAGTTAAGTATCGGAACCTATAACTAGTGTCACAGGAATGGTTCAAATCATAGACAGTAAGAGGAGCTAGTCTTCTTGTACTTGAGTCGGCATTGTGCCTTTTGTATATAATTCCGATCAATTTTCTGTGTTTGATCGTCAATAAGAAGGTCAGAGGGATGCAGTTAACCTGAAGTGAAGCATCGGAATCTATAACTAGTGTCACAGGAATGGTTCAAAACATAGACAGTAAGAAGAGTCAGTCTTCTTGTACTTAAGTCGGCATTGTGCCTTTTGTATATAATTCCGATTCAATTTCTGTGTTTCATCGTCAATAAGAAGGTCAGAGGGATACAGTAAACCTGAAGTGAAGCATAGGAATCTATAGCTAGTGTCACAGGAATGGTTCAAAACAAAGACAGTAAAAAGAGCCAGTCTTCTTGTACTTGAGTCGGCATTGTGCCTTTTGTAATTAATTCCGATGCAATTTCTGTGTTTCATCGTCAATAAGAAGGTCAGAGGGATACACTAAACCTGAAGTGAAGCATCGGAATCTATAACTAGTGTCATCGGAATGGTTCAAAACATAGACAATAGATAGATTCAGCCTTCTAGTACTTCACTCGGCATATTGCCTTTTGTATTTAATTCCGATGCAATTTCTGTGTTTCATCGTCAATAAGATGGTCAGAGGGATACAGTAAACCTGAAGTGCAGCATCGGAATCTATAACTAGTGTCACAGGAATGGTTCAAAACATAGACAGTAAGAAGAGTCAGCTTTCTTGTACTTAAGTCGGCATCGTGCCTTATGTATTTAATTCCAAGCAATTTCTGTGTTTCATCGTCAATAAGAAGGTCAGCTGGTAATTGTAAACCTGAAGTGAAGCATCGGAATCTATAACTACTGTCACAGGAATATTTCAAAACATAAACAGTAAGTAGAGTCAGTCTTCTTGTTCATTAGTCGGCATTGTGCCATTTGTATTTAATTCCGATGCAATTTATGTGCTTCATCGTCAATAAGAAGGTCAGCTGGATATAGTAAACCTGAAGTGAAGCATCGGAATCTATAACTAGTGTCACAGGAATGGTTCAAAACATAGACAGTAAGAAGAGTCACTCTTTTTGTACTTAAGTCGGCATTTTGCCTTTTGTATTTAATTCCGATGCAATTTCTGTGTTTCATCGTCAAAACGAAGGTCAGAGGGATACAGTAAACCTGAAGTGAAGCATCGGAATCTATAACTAGTGTCACAGGAATGGTAGAAAACATTGAGAGTAAGAAGAGTCAGTCTTCTTGTACTTAAGTCGGCATTGTGCCTTTTGTATTTAATTAAGATGCAATTTCTGCGTTTCATCGTCAATAAGGAGGTCAGAGGGATACAGAAAACCAGAAGTGAAGCATCGGAATCTAAAACTAGTGTCACAGCAATGGTTCAAAACATAGATAGTAGGAAGAGTCAGTCTTCTTGTACTTAAGTCGGCATTGTGTATTTTGTATTTAATTCCGATGCAATTTCTGTGTTTTGTCGTCAATAGAATGTTCAGAGGGATACAGTAAACCTGAAGTGAACCATCGGTATCTATAACTAGTGTCACAGGAATGGTTCAAAACTTAGACAGTAAGAAGGGTCAGTCTTCTTGTACTTAAGTCGGCATTGTGCCTTTTGTATAAAATGCCGATGCAATTTCTGTGTTTCATCGTCAATAAGAAGGTCAGCTGGGTACAATAAACCTGAAGTAAAGCATCGGAATCTATAACTAGTGTCACAGGATTGGTTCAAATCATAGACAGTAAGAAGAGTCAATCTTCTTGTACTTAAGTCGGCATTGTGCCGTCTGTATTTAATTAAGATGCAATTTCTGTGTTTCATCGTCAATAAGAAGGTAAAATGGATACAGTAAACCTGAAGTGAAGCATCGGAATCTATAACTAGTGTCACAGGAATGGTTCAAAACATAGACAATAAGAAGAGTCAGTCTTCTTGTACTTAAGTCGGAATTGTGCCTTTTGTATTTAATTCCGATGCAATTTCTGTGTTTCATCGTCAAAACGAAGGTCAGAGGGATACAGTATACCTGAAGTGAAGCATCGGAATCTATAACTAGTGTCACAGGAATGGTAGAAAACATTGAGAGTAAGAAGAGTCAGTCTTCTTGTACTTAAGTCGGCATTGTGCCTTTTGTATTTAATTAAGATGCAATTTCTGCGTTTCATCGTCAATAAGGAGGTCAGAGGATACAGAAAACCAGAAGTGAAGCATCGGAATCTAAAACTAGTGTCACAGCAATGGTTCAAAACATAGATAGTAGGAAGAGTTAGTCTTCTTGCACTTAAGTCGGCATTGTGCATTTTGTATTTAATTCCGATGCATTTTCTGTGTTTTGTCGTCAATAGAATGTTCAGAGGGATACAGTAAACCTGATGTGAAGCATCGGAATCTATAAATAGTGTCACAGGAATGGTTCAAAACATAGACAGTAAGAAGAGTCAGTTTTCTTGTACTTAAGTCGGCATTGGGCCTTTTGAATATAATTACGATGCAATGTCTGTGTTTCTTCGTCAATAAGAAGGTCAGAGGGATACAGTAAATCTGAAGGGAAGCATTGGAATCTATAACTAGTGTCACAGTAATGGTTCAAAACATAGACAGTAAGAAGAGCCAGTCTTCTTGTACTTGGGTGGTCATTGTGCCCTTTGTATTTAATTCGGATGCAACATCTGTGTTTCATCGTCAAAAAGAGCGTCAGAGGGATACAGTAAACCTGAAGTGAAGCATCAGAATCTATAACTAGTGTCACAGGAATGGTCCAAATCATAGACATTAAGAAGAGTCAGTCTTCTTGAACTTAAGTCGGCATTGTGCCTTTTGTATTTAATTCCGATGTAATTTCTGTGCTTCATCGTCAATAAGATGGTCAGCTGGATACAGTGAACCTAAAGTTAAGCATCGGAACCTATAACTAGTGTCACAGGAATGGTTCAAATCATAGACAGTAAGAGGAGCCAGTCTTTTTGTACTTGAGTCGGCATTGTGCCTTTTGTATATAATTCCGATCAATTTTCAGTGTTTGATGGTCAATAAGAAGGTCAGAGGGGTACAGTAAACCTGAAGTGAAGCATCGGTATCTATAACTAGTGTCACAGGAGTGGTAGAAACATTGACAGTAAGAAGAGTCAGTCTTCTTGTACTTAAGTCGGCATTGTGCCTTTTGTATTTATTTAAGATGCAATTTCTGTGTTTCATCGTCAATAAGGAGGTCAGAGGGATACAGAAAACCTGAAGTGATGCATCGGAATCTAAAACTAGTGTCACAGGAATGGTTCAAAACATAGACAGTAAGAAGTGTCAGTTTACTTGTACTTATGTCGGCATTGTGCCTTTTGTATTTAATTCCGATGCAATTTCTATGATTCGTCGTCAATAAGAAGGTCACAGGGATACAGTAAACCTGAAGTGAAGCATCGGAATCTTTAACTAGTGTCACAGGAATGGTTCAGAACATAGACAGTAAGAAGAGCCAGTCTTCTTGTACTTGAGTTGGCATTGTGCCTTTTGTATTTAATTCCGATGACTTTTCTGTGCTTGATCGTCAATAAGAAGGTCAGAGGGATACAGTAAACCTGAAGTGAAGCATCGGAATCTATAACTAGTGTCAGAGGAATGGTTCAAACCATAGACAGTAAGAAGAGTCAGTATTCTTGTACTGAAGTCGGCACTGTGCCTTTTGTATTTAATTAAGATGCAATTTCTGTGTTTCATCGTCAATAAGAAGGTCAGAGGACTACAGTAAACCAGACGAAAAGCATCGTAATCTATAACTAGTGTTACAGGAATGGTTCAAATCTTAGACAGTAAGAAGAGTCAGTCTTCTTGAACTTAAGTCGGCATTGTGCCTGTTGTATTTAATTCCGATGTAGTTTCTGTGTTTCATCGTCAATAAGAAGGTCAGAGGGATAAGGTAAAACTGACGTGAAGCATCGGAATCTATAACTAGTGACACAGGAATGGTTCAAAACATAGACAGTAAGAAGAGTCAGTCTTCTTGTACTTATGTCGGCATTGTGCCTTTTGTATTTAATTCCGATGAAATTTCTGTGCTACATCGTCAATAAGATGGTCAGCTGGATACAGTGAACCTGAAGTTAAGTATCGGAACCTATAACTAGTTTCACAGGAATGGTTCAAATCATAGACAGTAAGAGGAGCTAGTCTTCTTGTACTTGAGTCGGCATTGTGCCTTTTGTATATAATTCCGATCAATTTTCTGTGTTTGATCGTCAATAAGAAGGTCAGAGGGATGCAGTTAACCTGAAGTGAAGCATCGGAATCTATAACTAGTGTCACAGGAATGGTTCAAAACATAGACAGTAAGAAGAGTCAGTCTTCTTGTACTTAAGTCGGCATTGTGCCTTTTGTATATAATTCCGATTCAATTTCTGTGTTTCATCGTCAATAAGAAGGTCAGAGGGATACAGTAAACCTGAAGTGAAGCATAGGAATCTATAGCTAGTGTCACAGGAATGGTTCAAAACAAAGACAGTAAAAAGAGCCAGTCTTCTTGTACTTGAGTCGGCATTGTGCCTTTTGTAATTAATTCCGATGCAATTTCTGTGTTTCATCGTCAATAAGAAGGTCAGAGGGATACACTAAACCTGAAGTGAAGCATCGGAATCTATAACTAGTGTCATCGGAATGGTTCAAAACATAGACAATACATAGATTCAGCCTTCTTGTACTTCACTCGGCATATTGCCTTTTGTATTTAATTCCGATGCAATTTCTGTGTTTCATCGTCAATAAGAAGGTCAGGGGGATACAGTAAACCTGACGTGAAGCATCGGAATCTATAACTAGTGTCACAGGAATGGTTCAAAGCATAGACAGTAAGAAGTGTCAGTTTACTTGTACTTATGTCGGCATTGTGCCTTTTGTATTTAATTCCGATGCAATTTCTATGATTCGTCGTCAATAAGAAGGTCACAGGGATACAGTAAACCTGAAGTGAAGCATCGGAATCTTTAACTAGTGTCACAGGAATGGTTCAAAACATAAACAGTAAGATGAGTCAGTTTTCTTGTACTTAAGTCGGTATTGTGCCTTTCCAATTTAATTCTGATGCAATTTCTGTGTTTCATCGTAAATATGATGGTCCAAGGGATACAGCAAACCTGGAGTGAAGCATCGGAATCTATAACTAGTGTCACAGGGATGGTTCAAAATATAGACAGTACGAAAAGTCAGAATTCTTGTACTTAAGTCGGCATTGTGCCTTTTGTATTTAATTAAGATACAATTTCTGTGTTTCATCGTTAATAAGAAGGTTAGAGGGATACAGTAAACCTGAAGTGAAGCATCGGAATCTATAACTAGTGTCACAGGAATGGTTCAAAACATAGACAGTGAGAAGAGTCAGTCTTCTTGTACTGAAGTCGGCATTCTGACTTTTGGATATAATTCCGATGCAATTTCTGTGTTTCATCGTCAATAAGAAGCTCAGAGGGATACAGTAAACCTGAAGTGAAGCATCGGACTCTGTAACTAGTGACACAGGAATGGTTCAAACCATAGACAGTAAGAAGGATAAGTCTTCTTGTACTTAAGTCGGCATTGTGCCTTTTGTATTTAATTCCGATGCAATATCTGTATATCTTAGTCAATAAGAAGGTCAGGCGGATACAGTAAGCCTGAAGTGAAGCATCGGAATCTATAACTAGTGTCACAGAAATGGTTCAAAACATAGACAGTAAGAAGACCCAGTCTTCTTGTACTTGAGTTGGCATTGTGCCATTTGTATTTAATTCCGATGACTTTTCTGTGCTTGATCGTCAATAAGAAGGTCAGAGGGATACAGTAAACCTGAAGTGAAGCATCGGAATCTATAACTAGTGTCAGAGGAATGATTCAAACCATAGACAGTAAGAAGAGTCAGTATTCTTGTACTGAAGTCGGCATTGTGCCTTTTGTATTTAATTAAGATGCAATTTCCGTGTTTCATCGTCAATAAGAAGGTCAGAGGACTACAGTAAACCAGACGTAAAGCATCGTTATCTATAACTAGTGTCACAGGAATGGTCCAAAACATGGAGAGTAAGAAGAGTTAGTCTTCTTGTACTTAAGTCGGCATTGTGCCTTTTGTATAAAATGCCGATGCAATTTTTGTGTTTCATCGTCAACAAGAAGGTCAGCTGGGTACAATAAACCTGAAGTAAAGCATCGGAATATATAACTAGTGTCACATAAATGGTCCAAATCATAGACATTAAGAAGAGTCAGTCTTCTTGAACTTAAGTTGGCATTGTGCCTTTTGTATTTAATTTCGATGCAGTTTCTGTGTTTCATCGTCAATAAGAAGGTCAGAGGGATACAGTAAAACTGAAGTGAAGCATCGGAATCTATAACTCGTGTCACAGGAATGGTTCAAAACATAGACAGTAAGAAGAGTCAGTCTTCTTGTACTTAAGTCGGCATTGTGCCTTTTGTATTTAATTCCGATGCAATTTCTGTGCTTCATCGTCAATAAGATGGTCAGCTGGATACAGTGAACCTAACGTTAAGCATCGGAACCTATAACTTGTGTCACAGGAATGGTAAAATTATAGACAGTAAGAAGAACCAGTCTTCTTGTACTTGAGTCGGCATTGTGCCTTTTGTATATAATTCCGATCAATTTTCTGTGTTTGAACGTCAATAAGAAGGTCAGAGGGATACAGTAAACCTGAAGTGAAGCATCGGAATCTATAACTAGTGTCACAGGAATGGTTCAAAACATAGACAGTAAGAAGAGTCAGTCTTCTTGTACTTAAGTCGGCATTGTGCCTTTTGTATATAATTCCGATGCAATTTCTGTGTTTCATCGTCAATAAGAAGGTCAGAGGGATACAGTAAACCTGAAGTGTAGCATAGGAATCTATAGCTAGTGTCACAGGAATGGTTCAAAACAAAGACAGTAAGAAGAGCCAGTCTTCTTGTACTTGAGTCGGCCCTGTGCCTTTTGTAATTAATTCCGATGCAATATCTGTGTTTCATCGTCAATAAGGAGGTCAGAGGGATACAGAAAACCTGAAGTGAAGCATAGGAATCTAAAACTACTGTCACAGGAGTGGTTCAAACATAGACAGTAGGAAGAGTCAGTCTTCTTGTACTTAAGTCGGAATTGTGCCTTTTGTATTTAATTCCGATGCAATTTCTGTGTTTCATCGTCAAAACGAAGGTCAGAGGGATACAGTATACCTGAAGTGAAGCATCGGAATCTATAACTAGTGTCACAGGAATGGTAGAAAACATTGAGAGTAAGAAGAGTCAGTCTTCTTGCACTTAAGTCGGCATTGTGCATTTTGTATTTAATTCCGATGCAATTTCTGTGTTTTGTCGTCAATAGAATGTTCAGAGGGATACAGTAAACCTGATGTGAAGCATCGGAATATATAAATAGTGTCACAGGAATGGTTCAAAACATAGACAGTATGAAGAGTCAGTTTTCTTGTACTTAAGTCGGCATTGGGCCTTTTGAATATAATTACGATGCAATGTCTGTGTTTCTTCGTCAATAAGAAGGTCAGAGGGATACAGTAAATCTGAAGGGAAGCATTGGAATCTATAACTAGTGTCACAGTAATGGTTCAAAACATAGACAGTAAGAAGAGCCAGTCTTCTTGTACTTGGGTCGTCATTGTGCCCTTTGTATTTAATTCGGATGCAACATCTGTGTTTCATCGTCAAAAAGAGCGTCAGAGGGATACAGTAAACCTGAAGTGAAGCATCAGAATCTATAACTAGCGTCACAGGAATGGTTCAAAACATAGACACTAGGAAGAGT
This sequence comes from Schistocerca piceifrons, assembly GCF_021461385.2. NCBI lineage: Eukaryota > Metazoa > Arthropoda > Insecta > Orthoptera > Acrididae > Schistocerca > Schistocerca piceifrons. Next base: position 487,643 of record NW_025727722.1, on the reverse strand, counting down.
CAATCTTCTTGTACTTAAGTCGGCATTTTGCCTTTTGTATTTAATTCCGATGCAATTTCTGTGTTTCATCGTCAATAAGAAGGTCAGCTGGTAATAGTAAACCTGAAGTGAAGCATCGGAACCTATAACTAGTGTCACAGGAATATTTCAAAACATAAACAGTAAGTACAGTCAGTCTTCTTGTTCATTAGTCTGTATTGTGATTTTTGTATTTAATTCCGATGCAATATCTGTATATCTTAGTCAATAAGAAGGTCAGGCGGATACAGTAAGCCTGAAGTGAAGCATCGGAATCTATAACTAGTGTCACAGAAATGGTTCAAAACATAGACAGTAAGAAGACCCAGTCTTCTTGTACTTGAGTTGGCATTGTGCCATTTGTATTTAATTCCGATGACTTTTCTGTGCTTGATCGTCAATAAGAAGGTCAGAGGGATACAGTAAACCTGAAGTGAAGCATCGGAATCTATAACTAGTGTCAGAGGAATGATTCAAACCATAGACAGTAAGAAGAGTCAGTATTCTTGTACTGAAGTCGGCATTGTGCCTTTTGTATTTAATTAAGATGCAATTTCCGTGTTTCATCGTCAATAAGAAGGTCAGAGGACTACAGTAAACCAGACGTAAAGCATCGTTATCTATAACTAGTGTCACAGGAATGGTCCAAAACATGGAGAGTAAGAGGAGTTAGTCTTCTTGTACTTAAGTCGGCATTGTGCCTTTTGTATAAAATGCCGATGCAATTTTTGTGTTTCATCGTCAACAAGAAGGTCAGCTGGGTACAATAAACCTGAAGTAAAGCATCGGAATATATAACTAGTGTCACATAAATGGTCCAAATCATAGACATTAAGAAGAGTCAGTCTTCTTGAACTTAAGTTGGCATTGTGCCTTTTGTATTTAATTTCGATGCAGTTTCTGTGTTTCATCGTCAATAAGAAGGTCAGAGGGATACAGTAAAACTGAAGTGAAGCATCGGAATCTATAACTCGTGTCACAGGAATGGTTCAAAACATAGACAGTAAGAAGAGTCAGTCTTCTTGTACTTAAGTCGGCATTGTGCCTTTTGTATTTAATTCCGATGCAATTTCTGTGCTTCATCGTCAATAAGATGGTCAGCTGGATACAGTGAACCTAACGTTAAGCATCGGAACCTATAACTTGTGTCACAGGAATGGTAAAATTATAGACAGTAAGAAGAACCAGTCTTCTTGTACTTGAGTCGGCATTGTGCCTTTTGTATATAATTCCGATCAATTTTCTGTGTTTGAACGTCAATAAGAAGGTCAGAGGGATACAGTAAACCTGAAGTGAAGCATCGGAATCTATAACTAGTGTCACAGGAATGGTTCAAAACATAGACAGTAAGAAGAGTCAGTCTTCTTGTACTTAAGTCGGCATTGTGCCTTTTGTATATAATTCCGATGCAATTTCTGTGTTTCATCGTCAATAAGAAGGTCAGAGGGATACAGTAAACCTGAAGTGTAGCATAGGAATCTATAGCTAGTGTCACAGGAATGGTTCAAAACAAAGACAGTAAGAAGAGCCAGTCTTCTTGTACTTGAGTCGGCCCTGTGCCTTTTGTAATTAATTCCGATGCAATATCTGTGTTTCATCGTCAATAAGGAGGTCAGAGGGATACAGAAAACCTGAAGTGAAGCATAGGAATCTAAAACTACTGTCACAGGAGTGGTTCAAACATAGACAGTAGGAAGAGTCAGTCTTCTTGTACTTAAGTCGGAATTGTGCCTTTTGTATTTAATTCCGATGCAATTTCTGTGTTTCATCGTCAAAACGAAGGTCAGAGGGATACAGTATACCTGAAGTGAAGCATCGGAATCTATAACTAGTGTCACAGGAATGGTAGAAAACATTGAGAGTAAGAAGAGTCAGTCTTCTTGCACTTAAGTCGGCATTGTGCATTTTGTATTTAATTCCGATGCAATTTCTGTGTTTTGTCGTCAATAGAATGTTCAGAGGGATACAGTAAACCTGATGTGAAGCATCGGAATATATAAATAGTGTCACAGGAATGGTTCAAAACATAGACAGTAAGAAGAGTCAGTTTTCTTGTACTTAAGTCGGCATTGGGCCTTTTGAATATAATTACGATGCAATGTCTGTGTTTCTTCGTCAATAAGATGGTCAGAGGGATACAGTAAATCTGAAGGGAAGCATTGGAATCTATAACTAGTGTCACAGTAATGGTTCAAAACATAGACAGTAAGAAGAGCCAGTCTTCTTGTACTTGGGTCGTCATTGTGCCCTTTGTATTTAATTCGGATGCAACATCTGTGTTTCATCGTCAAAAAGAGCGTCAGAGGGATACAGTAAACCTGAAGTGAAGCATCAGAATCTATAACTAGCGTCACAGGAATGGTTCAAAACATAGACACTAGGAAGAGTCAATCTTCTTGTACTTAAGTCGGCATTTTGCCTTTTGTATTTAATTCCGATGCAATTTCTGTGTTTCATCGTCAATAAGAAGGTCAGCTGGTAATAGTAAACCTGAAGTGAAGCATCGGAACCTATAACTAGTGTCACAGGAATATTTCAAAACATAAACAGTAAGTACAGTCAGTCTTCTTGTTCATTAGTCTGTATTGTGATTTTTGTATTTAATTCCGATGCAATTTATGTGCTTCATCGTCAATAAGAAAGTCAGCTGGATACAGTAAACCTGAAGTGAAGCATCTGAATCTATATCTAGTGTCACAGGAATGGTTCAAAACATAGACAGTAAGAAGAGCCAGTCTTCTTGTACTTGGGTCAGCATTGTGCCTTTTGTATTTAATTCCGATGAATTTTCTGTGTTTGATCGCCAATAAGAAGGTCAGAAAGATACAGTAAACCTGAAGTGAAGCATCGGAATCTATAACTAGTGTCATAGGAATGGTTCAAACCATAGACAGTGAGAAGAGTCAGTGTTCTTGTACTGAAGTCGGCATTGTGGCTTTTGTATTTAATTAAGATTTAATATCTGTGTTTCATCGTCAATAATAAGGTCAGAGGGATACAGTAAACCTGTTGTGAAGCATCGGAATCTATAACTAGTGTCACAGGAATGGTTCAAAACAGACAGTAAGAAGAGTCAATCTTCTTGAACTGAAGTCGGCATTGTGCCGTCTGTATTTAATTAAGATGCAATTTCTGTGTTTCATCGTCAATAAGAAGGTGAAATAGATACAGTAAACCTGAAGTGAAGCATCGGAATCTATAACTAGTGTTACAGGAATGGTTCAAAACATAGACAGTAAGAAGAGTCAGCCTTCTTGTACTTAAGTCGGCATTGTGGCTTTTGTATAAATTGCCGATGCAATTTCTGTGTTTCATCGGCAAGAAGAACGTCAGCTGGGTACAGTAAACCTGAAGTAAACCATCGGAATCTATAACTAGTGTCACAGGAATGGTCCAAATCATAGACATTAAGAAGAGTCAGTCTTCTTGAACTTAAGTCGGCATTGTGCCTTTTGTATTTAATTCCGATGTAATATCTGTGCTTCATCGTCAATAAGATGGTCAGCTGGATACAGTGAACCTAAAGTTAAGCATCGGACTCTATAACTAGTGTCACAGGAATGGTTCAAATCATAGACAGTAAGAGGAGCCAGTCTTTTTGTACTTGAGTCGGCATTGTGCCTTTTGTATATAATTCCGATCAATTTTCAGTGTTTGATGGTCAATATAAAGGTCAGAGGGATACAGTAAACCTGAAGTGAAGCATCGGTATCTATAACTAGTGTCACAGGAGTGGTAGAAACATTGACAGTAAGAAGAGTCAGTCTTCTTGTACTTAAGTCGGCATTGTGCCTTTTGTATTTATTTAAGATGCAATTTCTGTGTTTCATCGTCAATAAGGAGGTCAGAGGGATACAGAAAACCTGAAGTGATGCATCGGAATCTAAAACTAGTGTCACAGGAATGGTTCATAACATAGACAGTAGGAAGAGTCAGTCTTCTTGTACTTAAGTCGAAATTGTGCCTTTTTGTATTTAATTCCGATGCAATTTCTGTGTTTCATCGTCAGTAAGATGGTCAGGGGGATACAGTAAACCTGAAGTGAAGCATCGGAATCTATAACTAGTGTCACAGGAATGGTTCAAAACATAGACAGTAAGAAGTGTCAGTTTACTTGTACTTTTGTCGGCATTGTGCCTTTTGTATTTAATTCCGATGCAATTTCTATGATTCGTCGTCAATAAGAAGGTCACAGGGATACTGTAAACCTGAAGTGAAGCATCGGAATCTTTAACTAGTGTCACAGGAATGGTTCAAAACAGAAACAGTAAGATGAGTCAGTTTTCATGTACTTAAGTCGGTATTGTGCCTTTCCAATTTAATTCTGATGCAATTTCTGTGTTTCATCGTAAATATTAAGGTCCAAGGGATACAGCAAACCTGGAGTGAAGCATCGGAATCTATAACTAGTGTCACAGGGATGGTTCAAAATATAGACAGTACGAAGAGTCAGAATTCTTGTACTTAAGTCGGCATTGTGCCTTTTGTATTTCATTAAGATACAATTTCTGTGATTCATCGTTAATAAGAAGGTCAGAGGGATACAGTAAACCTGAAGTGAAGCATCGGATTCTATAACTAGTGTCACAGGAATGGTTCAGAACATAGACAGTAAGAAGAGCCAGTCTTCTTGTACTTGAGTTGGCATTGTGCCTTTTGTATTTAATTCCGATGACTTTTCTGTGCTTGATCGTCAATAAGAAGGTCAGAGGGATACAGTAAACCTGAAGTGAAGCATCGGAATCTATAACTAGTGTCAGAGGAATGGTTCAAACCATAGACAGTAAGAAGAGTCAGTATTCTGGTACTGAAGTCGGCACTGTGCCTTTTGTATTTAATTAAGATGCAATTTCTGTGTTTCATCGTCAATAAGAAGGTCAGAGGACTACAGTAAACCAGACGAAAAGCATCGTAATCTATAACTAGTGTTACAGGAATGGTTCAAATCTTAGACAGTAAGAAGAGTCAGTCTTCTTGTACTTAAGTCGGCATTGTGCCTTTGGTATAAAATGCCGATGCAATTTCTGTGTTTCATCGTCAATAAGAAGGTCAGCTGGGTACAGTAAACCTAAAGTAAAGCATCGGAATCTATAACTAGTGTCACAGGAATGGTCCAAAACATAGACAATAAGAAGAGTCAGTCTTCTTGAACTTAAGTCGGCATTGTGCCTTTTGTATTTAATTCCGATGTAGTTTCTGTGTTTCATCGTCAATAAGAAGGTCAGAGGGATAAGGTAAAACTGACGTGAAGCATCGGAATCTATAACTAGTGTCACAGGAATGGTTCAAAACATAGACAGTAAGAAGAGTCAGTCTTCTTGTACTTATGTCGGCATTGTGCCTTTTGTATTTAATTCCGATGAAATTTCTGTGCTACATCGTCAATAAGATGGTCAGCTGGATACAGTGAACCTGAAGTTAAGTATCGGAACCTATAACTAGTGTCACAGGAATGGTTCAAATCATAGACAGTAAGAGGAGCTAGTCTTCTTGTACTTGAGTCGGCATTGTGCCTTTTGTATATAATTCCGATCAATTTTCTGTGTTTGATCGTCAACAAGAAGGTCAGAGGGATGCAGTTAACCTGAAGTGAGGCATCGGAATCTATAACTAGTGTCACAGGAATGGTTCAAAACATAGACAGTAAGAAGAGTCAGTCTTCTTGTACTTAAGTCGGCATTGTGCCTTTTGTATATAATTCCGATTCATTTTCTGTGTTTCATCGTCAATAAGAAGGTCAGAGGGATACAGTAAACCTGAAGTGAAGCATAGGAATCTATAGCTAGTGTCACAGGAATGGTTCAAAACAAAGACAGTAAAAAGAGCCAGTCTTCTTGTACTTGAGTCGGCATTGTGCCTTTTGTAATTAATTCCGATGCAATTTCTGTGTTTCATCGTCAATAAGAAGGTCAGAGGGATACACTAAACCTGAAGTGAAGCATCGGAATCTATAACTAGTGTCATCGGAATGGTTCAAAACATAGACAATAGATAGATTCAGCCTTCTTGTACTTCACTCGGCATATTGCCTTTTGTATTTAATTCCGATGCAATTTCTGTGTTTCATCGTCAATAAGAAGGTCAGGGGGATACAGTAAACCTGACGTGAAGCATCGGAATCTATAACTAGTGTCACAGGAATGGTTCAAAGCATAGACAGTAAGAAGTGTCAGTTTACTTGTACTTATGTCGGCATTGTGCCTTTTGTATTTAATTCCGATGCAATTTCTATGATTCGTCGTCAATAAGAAGGTCACAGGGATACAGTAAACCTGAAGTGAAGCATCGGAATCTTTAACTAGTGTCACAGGAATGGTTCAAAACATAAACAGTACGATGAGTCAGTTTTCTTGTACTTAAGTCGGTATTGTGCCTTTCCAATTTAATTCTGATGCAATTTCTGTGTTTCATCGTAAATATGATGGTCCAAGGGATACAGCAAACCTGGAGTGAAGCATCGGAATCTATAACTAGTGTCACAGGGATGGTTCAAAATATAGACAGTACGAAGTGTCAGAATTCTTGTACTTAAGTCGGCATTGTGCCTTTTGTATTTAATTAAGATACAATTTCTGTGTTTCATCGTTAATAAGAAGGTCAGAGGGATACAGTAAACCTGAAGTGAAGCATCGGAATCTATAACTAGTGTCACAGGAATGGTTCAAAACATAGACAGTGAGAAGAGTCAGTCTTCTTGTACTGAAGTCGGCATTCTGACTTTTGTATATAATTCCGATGCAATTTCTGTGTTTCATCGTCAATAAGAAGCTCAGAGGGATACAGTAAACCTGAAGTGAAGCATCGGACTCTGTAACTAGTGACACAGGAATGGTTTTAAACCATAGACAGTAAGAAGGATAAGTCTTCTTGTACTTAAGTCGGCATTGTGCCTTTTGTATATAATTCCGATGCAATATCTGTATATCTTAGTCAATAAGAAGGTCAGGGGGATACAGTAAGCCTGAAGTGAAGCATCGGAATCTATAACTAGTGTCACAGAAATGGTTCAAAACATAGACAGTAAGAAGACCCAGTCTTCTTGTACTTGAGTTGGCATTGTGCCATTTGTATTTAATTCCGATGACTTTTCTGTGCTTGATCGTCAATAAGAAGGTCAGAGGGATACAGTAAACCTGAAGTGAAGCATCGGAATCTATAACTAGTGTCAGAGGAATGGTTCAAACCATAGACAGTAAGACGAGTCAGTATTCTTGTACTGAAGTCAGCATTGTGCCTTTTGTATTTAGTTAAGATGCAATTACTGTGTTTCATCGTCAATAAGAAGGTCAGAGGACTACAGTAAACCAGACGAAAAGCATCGTAATCTACAACTAGTGTTACAGGAATGGTTCAAAGCATAGACAGTAAGAAGAGTCAGTCTTCTTGTACTTAAGTCGGCATTGTGCCTTTGGTATAAAATGCCGATGCAATTTCTGTGTTTCATCGTCAATAAGAAGGTCAGAGGGATGAGGTAAAACTGACGTGAAGCATCGGAATCTATAACTAGTGTCACAGGAATGGTTCAAAACATAGACAGTAAGAAGAGTTAGTCTTCTTGTACTTAAGTCGGCATTGTGCCTTTTGTATTTAATTCCGATGCAATTTCTGTGCTTCATCGTCAATAAGATGGTCAGCTGGATACAGTGAAACTGAAGTTAAGTATCGGAACCTATAACTAGTGTCACAGGAATGGTTCAAATCATAGACAGTAAGAGGAGCCAGTCTTCTTGTACTTGAGTCGGCATTGTGCCTTTTGTATATAATTCCGATCAATTTTCTGTGTTTGATCTTCAATAAGAAGGTCAGAGGGATACAGTTAACCTGAGGTGAAGCATCGGAATCTATAACTAGTGTCACAGGAATGGTTCAAAACATAGACAGTAAGAAGAGTGAGTCTTCTTGTACTTAAGTCGACATTGTGCCTTTTGTATATAATTCCGATTCAATTTCTGTGTTTCATCGTCAATAAGAAGGTCAGAGGGATACAGTAAACCTGAAGTGAAGCATAGGAATCTATAGCTAGTGTCACAGGAATGGTTCAAAACAAAGACAGTAAGGAGGGTCAGTTTTCTTGTACTTAAGTCGGCATTGGGCCTTTTGAATATAATTACGACGCAATGTCTGTGTTTCTTCGTCAATAAGATGGTCAGAGGGATGCAGTAAACCTGAAGGGAAGCATCGGAATCTATAACTAGTGTCACAGTAATGGTTCAAAACATAGACAGTAGGAAGAGTCAATCTTCTTGTATATAAGTCGGCATTGTGCCTTTTGTATTTATTTTCCGCTGTAATTTGTGTGTTTCATCGTCAATAAGAAGGTCAGAGGGATACAGTAAACCTGAAGTGCAGCATCGGAATCCGTAACTAGTGTCACAGGAATGGTTCAAATCATAGACTGTAAGAAGAGCCAGTCTTCTTGAACTTGAGTCAGCATTGTGCCTTTTGTATATAATTCCGATCAATTTTCTGTGTTTGATCGTCAATAAGAAGGTCAAAGGGATACAGTTAACCTGAAGTGAAGCATCGGAATATATAACTATTGTCACAGGAATGGTTCAAACATAGAGAGTAAGAAGAGTCAGTCTTCTTGTACTTAAGTCGGCATTGTGCCTTTTGTATTTAATTAAGATGCAATTTCTGCGTTTCATCGTCAATAAGGAGGTAAGTGGGATACAGAAAACCTGAAGTGAAGCATCGGAATGTAAAACTAGTGTCACAGCAATGGTTCAAAGCATAGACAGTAGGAAGAGTCAGTCTTCTTGTACTTAAGTCGGCATTGTGCATTTTGTATTTAATTCCGATGCAATTTCTGTGTTTTGTCGTCAATAGAATGTTCAGAGCAATACAGTAAACCTGAAGTGAATCATCGGAATCTGTAACTAGTGTCACAGGAATGGTTCAAAACATAGACAGTAAGAAGAGTCAGTTTTCTTGTACTTAAGTCGGCATTGGGCCTTTTGAATATAATTACGATGCAATGTCTGTGTTTCTTCGTCAATAAGATGGTCAGAGGGATACAGTAAACCTGAAGGGAAGCATTGGAATCTATAACTAGTGTCACAGTAATGGTTCAAAACATAGACACTAAGAAGAGCCAGTCTTCTTGTACTTGGGTCGTCATTGTGCCTTTTGTATTTAATTCGGATGCAACTTCTGTGTTTCATCGTCAATAAGAGCGTCAGAGGGATACAGTAAACCTGAAGTGAAGCATCGGAATCTATAACTAGTGTCACAGGAATGGTTCAAAACATAGACAGTAGGAAGAGTCAATCTTCTTGTACTTAAGTCGGCATTGTGCCTTTTGTATATAATTCCAATGCAATTTCTGTGTTTCATCGTCAATAAGAAGGTCAGAGGGATACAGTAAACCTGAAGTGAAGCATAGGAATCTGTAGCTAGTGTCACAGGAATGGTTCAAAACAAAGACAGTAAGAAGAGCCAGTCATCTCGTACTTGAGTCGGCATTGTGCCTTTTGTATTTAATTCCGATGCAATTTCTGTGTTTCATCGTCAATACGAAGGTCAGAGGGATACAGTTAACCTGAGGTGAAGCATCGGAATCTATAACTAGTGTCACAGGAATGGTTCAAAACATAGACAGTAAGAAGAGTCAGTCTTCTTGTACTTAAGTCGACATTGTGCCTTTTGTATATAATTCCGATTCAATTTCTGTGTTTCATCGTCAATAAGAAGGTCAGAGGGATACAGTAAACCTGAAGTGAAGCATAGGAATCTATAGCTAGTGTCACAGGAATGGTTCAAAACAAAGACAGTAAGGAGGGTCAGTTTTCTTGTACTTAAGTCGGCATTGGGCCTTTTGAATATAATTACGATGCAATGTCTGTGTTTCTTCGTCAATAAGATGGTCAGAGGGATACAGTAAACCTGAAGGGAAGCATCGGAATCTATAACTAGTGTCACAGTAATGGTTAAAACATAGACAGTAGGAAGAGTCAATCTTCTTGTATATAAGTCGGCATTGTGCCTTTTGTATTTATTTTCCGCTGTAATTTGTGTGTTTCATCGTCAATAATAAGGTCAGAGGGATACAGTAAACCTGAAGTGCAGCATCGAAATCCGTAACTAGTGTCACAGGAATGGTTCAAATCATAGACTGTAAGAAGAGCCAGTCTTCTTGAACTTGAGTCAGCATTGTGCCTTTTGTATATAATTCCGATCAATTTTCTGTGTTTGATCGTCAATAAGAAGGTCAGAGGGATACAGTTAACCTGGTGTGAAGCATCGGAATATATAGCTATTGTCACAGGAATGGTTCAAACATAGAGAGTAAGAAGAGTCAGTCTTCTTGTACTTAAGTCGGCATTGTGCCTTTTGTATTTAATTAAGATGCAATTTCTGCGTTTCATAGGAATAAGGAGGTAAGAGGGATACAGAAAACCTGAAGTGAAGCATCGGAATGTAAAACTAGTGTCACAGCAATGGTTCAAAGCATAGACAGTAGGAAGAGTCAGTCTTCTTGTACTTAAGTCGGCATTGTGCATTTTGTATTTAATTCCGATGCAATTTCTGTGTTTTGTCGTCAATAGAAAGTTCAGAGGAATACAGTAAACCTGAAGTGAATCATCGGAATCTGTAACTAGTGTCACAGGAATGGTTCAAAACATAGACAGTAAGAAGAGTCAGTTTTCTTGTACTTAAGTCGGCATTGGGCCTTTTGAATATAATTACGATGCAATGTCTGTGTTTCTTCGTCAATAAGATGGTCAGAGGGATACAGTAAACCTGAAGGGAAGCATTGGAATCTATAACTAGTGTCACAGTAATGGTTCAAAACATAGACACTAAGAAGAGCCAGTCTTCTTGTACTTGGGTCGTCATTGTGCCTTTTGTATTTAATTCGGATGCAACTTCTGTGTTTCATCGTCAATAAGAGCGTCAGAGGGATACAGTAAACCTGAAGTGAAGCATCGGAATCTATAACTAGTGTCACAGGAATGGTTCAAAACATAGACAGTAGGAAGAGTCAATCTTCTTGTACTTAAGTCGGCATTGTGCCTTTTGTATTTATTTTCCGCTGCAATTTGTGTGTTTCATCGTCAATAAGAAGGTCAGAGGGATACAGTAAACCTGAAGTGCAGCATCGGAATCCATAACTAGTGTCACAGGAATGGTTCAGAAGATAGACAGTAAGAAGAGTCAGCTTTCTTGTACTTAAGTCGCCATTGTGCCTGATGTATTTAATTCCGATGCAATTTCTGTGTTTCATCGCCAATAAGAAGGTCAGCTGGTAATAGTAAACCTGAAGTGAAGCATCGGAATCTATAACTAGTGTCACAGGAATATTTCAAAACATAAACAGTAAGTAGAGTCAGTCTTCTTGTTCATTAGTCTGTATTGTGCCTTTTGTATTTAATTCCGATGCAATTTATGTGCTTCATCGTCAATAAGAAGGTCAGCTGGATACAGTAAACCTGAAGTGAAGCATCTGAATCTATATCTAGTGTCACAGGAATGGTTCAAAACATAGACAGTAAGAAGAGCCAGTCCTCTTGTACTTGGGTCGGCATTGTGCCTTTTGTATTTAATTCCGATGAATTTTCTGTGTTTGATCGCCAATATGAAGGTCAGAGGGATACAGTAAACCTGAAGTGAAGAATCGGAATCTATAACTAGTGTCATAGGAATGGTTCAAACCATAGACAGTAAGAAGAGTCAGTGTTCTTGTACTAAAGTCGGCATTGTGCCTTATGTATTTAATTAAGATTTAATATCTGTGTTTCATCGTCAATAATAAGGTCAGAGGGATACAGTAAACCTGATGTGAAGCATCGGAATCTATAACTAGTGTCACAGGAATGGTTCAAAACATAGACAGTAAGAAGAGTCAGTCTTCTTGTACTTAAGTCGGCATTGTGCCTTTTGTATTTAATTCCGATGCAATTTCTGTGCTTCATCGTCAATAAGATGGTCAGCTGGATACAGTGAACCTAAAGTTAAGCACCGGAATCTATAACTAGTGTCACAGGAATGGTTCAAATCATAGACTGTAAGAAGAGCCAGTCTTCTTGTAATTGAGTCGGCATTGTGCCTTTTGTATATGATTCCGATCAATTTTCAGTGTTTGATCGTCAATAAGAAGGACAGTCGGATACAGTAAACCTGAAGTGAAGCATCGGAATCTATAACTAGTGTCACAGGAGTGGTTCAAAACATAAACAGTAAGATGAGTCAGTTTTCTTGTACTTACGTCGGTATTGTGCCTTTCCAATTTAATTCTGATGCAATTTCTGTGTTTCATCGTAAATATGAAGGTCGAAGGGATACAGCAAACCTGGAGTGAAGCATTGGTATCTATAACTAGTGTCACAGGGATGGTTCAAAATATAGACAGTACAAAGAGTCAGAATTCTTGTACTTAAGTCGGCATTGTGCCTTTTGTATTTAATTAAAATACAATATCTGTGTTTCATCGTTAATAAGAAGGTCAGAGGGATACAGTAAACCTGAAGTGAAGCATCGGAATCTATAACTAGTGTCACAGGAATGGTTCAAAACATAGACAGTGAGAAGAGTCAGTCTTCTTGTACTGAAGTCGGCATTCTGACTTTTGTATATAATTCCGATGCAATTTCTGTGTTTCATCGTCAATAATAAGCTCAGAGGGATACAGTAAACCTGAAGTGAAGCATTGGTATCTATAACTAGTGTCACAGGAATGGTTCAAAACATAGACAGTAAGAAGAGCCAGTCTTCTTGTACTTGAGTTGGCATTGTGCCTTTTGTATTTAATTCCGATAACTTTTCTGTGCTTGATCGTCAATAATAAGGTCAGAGGGATACAGTAAACTTGAAGTGAAGCATCGGAATCTATAACTAGTGTCACAGGAATGGTTCAAACCATAGACAGTAAGAAGAGTCAGTATTCTTGTACTGAAGTCGGCATTGTGCCTTTTGTATTTAATTAAAATGCAATTTCTGTGTTTCATCGTCAATAAGAAGGTCAGAGGACTACAGTAAACCTGAAGTGAAGCATAGGAATCTATAGCTAGTGTCACAGGAATGGTTCAAAACAAAGACAGTACGAAGAGCCAGTCTTCTTGTACTTGAGTCGGTATTGTGCCTTTTGTAATTAATTCCGATGCAATTTCTGTGTTTCATCGTCAATAAGGAGGTCAGAGGGATACAGTAAACCTAAAGTGAAGCATCGGAATCTATAACTAGTGTCACAGGAATGGTTCAAACCATAGACAGTAAGAAGAGTCAGTGTTCTTGTACTGAAGTCGGCATTGTGCCTTTTGCATTCAATTAAGATTTAATATCTGTGTTTCATCGTCAATAATAAGGTCAGAGGGATACAGTAAACCTGATGTGAAGCATCGGAATCTATTACCAGTGTCACAGGAATGGTTCAAAACATAGACAGTAAGAAGAGCCCGTCCTCTTGTACCTGAGTTGGCATTGTGCCTTTTGTATTTAATTCCGATGAATTATCTGTGCTTGATCGTCAATACGAAGGTCAGAGGGATACAGTAAACCTGAAGTGAAGCATCGGAATCTATAACTAGTGTCACAGAAATGGTTCAAAACATAGACAGCAAGAAGAGCCAGTCTTCCTGTACCTGAGTTATCATTGTGCTTTCTGTATTTAATTCCGATGAATTTTCTGTGCTTGATCGTCAATAAGAAGGTCAGAGCGATACAGTAAACCAGAAGTGAAGCATCGGAATCTATAACTAGTGTCAGAGGTATGATTCAAAACATAGACAGTAAGAAGTGTCAGTATTCTTGTACTGAAGTCGGCATTGTGATTTTGTATTTAATTAAGATGCAATTTCTGTCTTTCATCGTCAATAAGAAGGTCAGAGGACTACAGTAAACCAGACGTAAAGCATCATAATCTATAACTAGTGTCACAGGAATGGTTCAAAGTATAGACAGTAAGAAGAGTCGGTCTTCTCGTAAAGTCGGCATTGTGCCTTTTGTATTTAATTCCGACGCAATTTCTGTGCTTCATCGTCAATAAGATGGTCAGCTGGATACAGTGAACCTAAAGTTAAGCATCGGAATCTATAACTAGTGTCACAGGAATGGTTCAAATCATAGACAGTAAGAAGAGCCAGTCTTCTTGTACTTGAGTCGGCATTGTGCCGTTTGTATATAGTTCCGATCAATTTTCTGTGTTTGATCGTCAATAAGAAGGTCAGAGGGATACAGTATACCTGAAGTGAAGCATCGGAATCTATAACTAGTGTCACAGGAATGGCTGAAAACATAGACAGTAAGAAGAGTCAGTCTTCTTGTACTTAAGTCGGCATGGTGCCTTTTGTATATAATTCCGATGCAATTTCTGTGTTTCATCGTCAATAAGAAGGTCAGAGGGATACAGTAAACCTGAAGTGAAGCATAGGAATCTGTAGCTAGTGTCACAGGAATGGTTCAAAACAAAGACAGTAAGAAGAGCCAGTCATCTCGTACTTGAGTCGGCATTGTGCCTTTTGTATTTAATTCCGATGCAATTTCTGTGTTTCATCGTCAATACGAAGGTCAGAGGGATACAGTTAACCTGAGGTGAAGCATCGGAATCTCTATAACTATTGTCACAGGAATGGTTCAAAACATAGACAGTAAGAAGAGTCAGTCTTCTTGTACTTAAGTCGACATTGTGTCTTTTGTATATAATTCCGATTCAATTTCTGTGTTTCATCGTCAATAAGAAGGTCAGAGGGATACAGTAAACCTGAAGTGAAGCATAGGAATCTATAGCTAGTGTCACAGGAATGGTTCATAACAAAGACAGTACAGAGGGTCAGTTTTCTTGTACTTAAGTCGGCATTGGGCCTTTTGAATATAATTACGATGCAATGTCTGTGTTTCTTCGTCAATAAGATGGTCAGAGGGATACAGTAAACCTGAAGGGAAGCATCGGAATCTATAACTAGTGTCACAGTAATGGTTAAAACATAGACAGTAGGAAGAGTCAATCTTCTTGTATATAAGTCGGCATTGTGCCTTTTGTATTTATTTTCCGCTGTAATTTGTGTGTTTCATCGTCAATAAGAAGGTCAGAGGGATACAGTAAACCTGAAGTGCAGCATCGGAATCCGTAACTAGTGTCACAGGAATGGTTCAAATCATAGACTGTAAGAAGAGCCAGTCTTCTTGAACTTGAGTCAGCATTGTGCCTTTTGTATATAATTCCGATCAATTTTCTGTGTTTGATCGTCAATAAGAAGGTCAGAGGGATACAGTTAACCTGAAGTGAAGCATCGGAATATATAACTATTGTCACAGGAATGGTTCAAACATAGAGAGTAAGAAGAGTCAGTCTTCTTGTACTTAAGTCGGCATTGTGCCTTTTGTAATTAATTAAGATGCAATTTCTGCGTTTCATCGTCAATAAGGAGGTAAGAGGGATACAGAAAACCTGAAGTGAAGCATCGGAATGTAAAACTAGTGTCACAGCAATGGTTCAAAGCATAGACAGTAGGAAGAGTCAGTCTTCTTGTACTTAAGTCGGCATTGTGCATTTTGTATTTAATTCCGATGCAATTTCTGTGTTTTGTCGTCAATAGAATGTTCAGAGGAATACAGTAAACCTGAAGTGAATCATCGGAATCTGTAACTAGTGTCACAGGAATGGTTCAAACATAGACAGTAAGAAGAGTCAGTTTTCTTGTACTTAAGTCGGCATTGGGCCTTTTGAATATAATTACGATGCAATGTCTGTGTTTCTTCGTCAATAAGAAGGTCAGAGGGATACAGTAAACATGAAGGGAAGCATTGGAATCTATAACTAGTGTCACAGTAATGGTTCAAAACATAGACACTAAGAAGAGCCAGTCTTCTTGTACTTGGGTCGTCATTGTGCCTTTTGTATTTAATTCGGATGCAACTTCTGTGTTTCATCGTCAATAAGAGCGTCAGAGGGATACAGTAAACCTGAAGTGAAGCATCGGAATCTATAACTAGTGTCACAGGAATGGTTCAAAACATAGACAGTAGGAGGAGTCAATCTTCTTGTACTTAAGTCGGCATTGTGCCTTTTGTATTTATTTTCCGCTGCAATTTGTGTGTTTCATCGTCAATAAGAAGGTCAGAGGGATACAGTAAACCTGAAGTGCAGCATCGGAATCCATAACTAGTGTCACAGGAATGGTTCAGAAGATAGACAGTAAGAAGAGTCAGCTTTCTTGTACTTAAGTCGCCATTGTGCCTGATGTATTTAATTCCGATGCAATTTCTGTGTTTCATCGCCAATAAGAAGGTCAGCTGGTAATAGTAAACCTGAAGTGAAGCATCGGAATCTATAACTAGTGTCACAGGAATATTTCAAAACATAAACAGTAAGTAGAGTCAGTCTTCTTGTTCATTAGTCTGTATTGTGCCTTTTGCATTTAATTCCGATGCAATTTATGTGCTTCATCGTCAATAAGAAGGTCAGCTGGATACAGTGAACCTAAAGTTAAGCACCGGAATCTATAACTAGTGTCACAGGAATGGTTCAAATCATAGACTGTAAGAAGAGCCAGTCTTCTTGTAATTGAGTCGGCATTGTGCCTTTTGTATATGATTCCGATCAATTTTCAGTGTTTGATCGTCAATAAGAAGGACAGTCGGATACAGTAAACCTGAAGTGAAGCATCGGAATCTATAACTAGTGTCACAGGAGTGGTTCAAAACATAAACAGTAAGATGAGTCAGTTTTCTTGTACTTACGTCGGTATTGTGCCTTTCCAATTTAATTCTGATGCAATTTCTGTGTTTCATCGTAAATATGAAGGTCCAAGGGATACAGCAAACCTGGAGTGAAGCATTGGTATCTATAACTAGTGTCACAGGGATGGTTCAAAATATAGACAGTACAAAGAGTCAGAATTCTTGTACTTAAGTCGGCATTGTGCCTTTTGTATTTAATTAAAATACAATATCTGTGTTTCATCGTTAATAAGAAGGTCAGAGGGATACAGTAAACCTGAAGTGAAGCATCGGAATCTATAACTAGTGTCACAGGAATGGTTCAAAACATAGACAGTGAGAAGAGTCAGTCTTCTTGTACTGAAGTCGGCATTCTGACTTTTGTATATAATTCCGATGCAATTTCTGTGTTTCATCGTCAATAATAAGCTCAGAGGGATACAGTAAACCTGAAGTGAAGCATCGGACTCTGTAACTAGTGTCACAGGAATGGTTCAAAACATAGACGTTAAGAAGGATAAGTCTTCTTATACTTAAGTCAGCATTGCGCCTTTTGTATTTAATTCCGATGCAATATCTGTATATCTTAGTCAATAAGAAGGTCAGAGGGATACAGTAAGCCTGAAGTGAAGCATCGGAATCTATAACTAGTGTCACAGAAATGGTTCAAAACATAGACAGTAGGAAGAGCCAGTCTTCTTGTACTTGAGTTGGCATTGTGCCTTTTGTATTTAATTCCGATAACTTTTCTGTGCTTGATCGTCAATAATAAGGTCAGAGGGATACAGTAAACTTGAAGTGAAGCATCGGAATCTATAACTAGTATCACAGGAATGGTTCAAACCATAGACAGTAAGAAGAGTCAGTATTCTTGTACTGAAGTCGGCATTGTGCCTTTTGTATTTAATTAAGATGCAATTTCTGTGTTTCATCGTCAATAAGAAGGTCAGAGGACTACAGTAAACCTGAAGTGAAGCATAGGAATCTATAGCTAGTGTCACAGGAATGGTTCAAAACAAAGACAGTACGAAGAGCCAGTCTTCTTGTACTTGAGTCGGTATTGTGCCTTTTGTAATTAATTCCGATGCAATTTCTGTGTTTCATCGTCAATAAGGAGGTCAGAGGGATACAGTAAACCTAAAGTGAAGCATCGGAATCTATAACTAGTGTCACAGGAATGCTTCAAACCATAGACAGTAAGAAGAGTCAGTGTTCTTGTACTGAAGTCGGCATTGTGCCTTTTGCATTTAATTAAGATTTAATATCTGTGTTTCATCGTCAATAATAAGGTCAGAGGGATACAGTAAACCTGATGTGAAGCATTGGAATCTATTACCAGTGTCACAGGAATGGTTCAAAACATAGACAGTAAGAAGAGCCCGTCCTCTTGTACCTGAGTTGGCATTGTGCCTTTTGTATTTGATTCCGATGAATTATCTGTGCTTGATCGTCAATACGAAGGTCAGAGGGATACAGTAAACCTGAAGTGAAGCATCGGAATCTATAACTAGTGTCACAGAAATGGTTCAAAACATAGACAGCAAGAAGAGCCAGTCTTCCTGTACCTGAGTTGGCATTGTGCTTTCTGTATTTAATTCCGATGAATTTTCTGTGCTTGATCGTCAATAAGAAGGTCAGAGCGATACAGTAAACCAGAAGTGAAGCATCGGAATCTATAACTAGTGTCAGAGGTATGATTCAAAACATAGACAGTAAGAAGTGTCAGTATTCTTGTACTGAAGTCGGCATTGTGATTTTGTATTTAATTAAGATGCAATTTCTGTCTTTCATCGTCAATAAGAAGGTCAGAGGACTACAGTAAACCAGACGTAAAGCATCATAATCTATAACTAGTGTCACAGGAATGGTTCAAAGTATAGACAGTAAGAAGAGTCAGTCTTCTCGTAAAGTCGGCATTTTGCCTTTTGTATTTAATTCCGACGCAATTTCTGTGCTTCATCGTCAATAAGATGGTCAGCTGGATACAGTGAACCTAAAGTTAAGCATCGGAATCTATAACTAGTGTCACAGGAATGGTTCAAATCATAGACAGTAAGAAGAGCCAGTCTTCTTGTACTTGAGTCGGCATTGTGCCGTTTGTATATAGTTCCGATCAATTTTCTGTGTTTGATCGTCAATAAGAAGGTCAGAGGGATAGAGTTAAGCTGAAGTGAAGCATCGGAATCTGTAACTAGTGTCACAGGAATGGTTCAAAACATAGACAGTAAGAAGAGTCAGTCTTCTTGTACTTAAGTCGGCATGGTGCCTTTTGTATATAATTCCGATGCAATTTCTGTGTTTCATCGTCAATAAGAAGGTCAGAGGGATACAGTAAACCTGAAGTGAAGCATAGGAATCTGTAGCTAGTGTCACAGGAATGGTTCAAAACAAAGACAGTAAGAAGAGCCAGTCATCTCGTACTTGAGTCGGCATTGTGCCTTTTGTATTTAATTCCGATGCAATTTCTGTGTTTCATCGTCAATACGAAGGTCAGAGGGATACAGTAAACCTGAAGTGAAGCATCGGAATCTGTAACTAGTGTCACAGGAATGGTTCAAAACATAGACAGTAAGAAGGGTAAGTATTCTTGTACTTGAGTCGGCATTGTGCATTTTGTATTTAATTCCGATGCAATATCTGTATATCTTAGTCAAGAAGAAGGTCAGAGGGATCCTGTAAGCCTGAAGTGAAGCATCGGAATCTGTAACTAGTGTCACAGAAATGGTTCAAAACATAGACAGTAAGAACAGCCAGTCTTCTTGTACTTGAGTCGGCTTTGTGCCTTTTGTATATAATTCCGATCAATTTTCTGTGTTTGATCGTCAGTAAGAAGGTCAGAGGGATAGAGTTAAGCTGAAGTGAAGCATCGGAATCTGTAACTAGTGTCACAGGAATGGTTCAAAACATAGACAGTAAGAAGAGTCAGTCTTCTTGTACTTAATTCGGCATTGTGCGTTTTGTATATAATTCCGATTCAATTTCTGTGTTTCATCGTCAATAAGAAGGTCAGAGGGATACAGTAAACCTGAAGTGAAGCATAGGAATCTATAGCTAGTGTCACAGGAATGGTTCAAAACAAAGACAGCAAGAAGAGCCAGTCTTCTTGTACTTGAGTCGGTATTGTGCCTTTTGTAATTAATTCCGATGCAATTTCTGTGTTTCATCGTCAATAAGAAGGTCAGAGGGATACAGTAAACCTGAAGTGAAGCATCGGAATCTATAACTAGTGTCACAGGAATTCTTCAAAACATAGACAGTAAGAAGAGTCAGTTTTCTTGTACTTAAGTCGGGTTTGTGCCTTTTGTATTTACTTCCGATGCAATTTCTGTGTTTCATCGACAATAAGGAGGTCAGAGGGATACAGTAACCCTGTAGTGAAGCATCGGAATCTATAACTAGTGTCACAGGAATGGTTCAAACATAGAGAGTAAGAAGAGTCAGTCTTTGTGTACTTAAGTCGGCATTGTGCCTTTCATATTTAATTCCGATGCAATTTCTGTGTTTCATCGTCAATAAGAAGGTCAGAGGGATACAGTAAACCTGAAGTGAGCATCGGAATCTATAACTAGTGTCACAGGATTGGTTCAAAACATAGACAGTAAGATTAGTCAGTTTTCTTGTACTTAAGTCGGCATTGGGCCTTTTGAATATAATTACGATGCAATGTCTGTTTTTCTTCGTCAATAAGAAGGTCAGAGGGATACAGTAAACCTGAAGGGAAGCATCGGAATCTATAACCAGTGTCACAATAATGGTTCAAAACATAGACAGAAAGAAGAGCCAGTCTTCTTGTACTTGGGTCGCCATTGTGCCTTTTGTATTTAATTCGGTTGCAACTTCTGTGTTTCATTGTCAATAAGAACGTCAGAGGGATACAGTAAACCTGAAGTGAAGCATCGGAATCTATAACTAGTGTCACAGGAATGGTTCAAAACATAGACAGTAGGAAGAGTCAATCTTCTTGTACATAAGTCGGCATTGTGCCTTTTGTATTTATTTTCCGCTGCAATTTGTGTGTTTCATCGTCAATAAGAAGGTCAGAGGGATACAGTAAACCTGAAGTGCAGCATCGGAATCCATAAGTAGTGTCACAGGAATGGTTCAAAACATAGACAGTAAGAAGAGTCAGCTTTCTTGTACTTAAGTCGGCATTCTGCCTTATGTATTTAATTAAGATGCATTTTCTGCGTTTCATCGTCAATAAGAAGGTCAGAGGACTACAGTAAACCAGACGTAAAGCATCATAATCTATAACTAGTGTCACAGGAATGGTTCAAAACATAGACAGTAAGAAGAGTCAGTCTTCTTGTACTTAAGTCGGCATTGTGCCTTTTGTATAAAATGCCGATGCAATTTCTGTGTTTCATCGTCAATAAGAAGGTCAGCTGGGTACAGTAAACCTAAAGTAAAGCATCGGAATCTATAACTAGTGTCACAGGAATGGTCCAAATCATAGACATTAAGAAGAGTCAGTCTTCTTGAACTTAAGTTGGCATTGTGCATTTTGTATTTAATTCCGATGCAATTTCTGTGTTTCATCGTCAATACGGAGGTCAGAGGGATACAGTAAACCTAAAGTGAAGCATCGGAATGTATAACTAGTGTCACAGGAATGGTTCAAAACGTAGACAGTAAGAAGAGTCAGTCTTCTTGTACATAAGTCGGCATTGTGCTATTTATATTTAATTCCTATGCAATTTCTGTGCTTCATCGTCAATAAGAAGGTCAGCTGGATACAGTAAACCTGAAGTGAAGCATCGGAATCTATAACTAGTTTCACAGGAATGGTTCAAAACATGGACAGTAAAAAGAGCCAGTCTTCTTGTACTTGAGTCGGCATTGTGCCTTTTGTATTTAATTCCGAAGTAATTTCTGTGTTTCATCGTCAATACGAAGGTCAGAGGGATACAGTAAACCTGAAGTGAAGCATCGGAATCTGTAACTAGTGTCACAGGAATGGTTCAAAACATAGACAGTAAGAAGGGTAAGTCTTCTTGTACTTGAGTCGGCATTGTGCATTTTGCATTTAATTCCGATGCAATATCTGTATATCTTAGTCAAGAAGAAGGTCAGAGGGATCCTGTAATCCTGAAGTGAAGCATCGGAATCTGTAACTAGTGTCACAGAAATGGTTCAAAACATAGACAGTAAGAAGAGTCAGTCTTCTTGTACTTAAGTCGGCATTGTGCGTTTTGTATATAATTCCGATTCAATTTCTGTGTTTCATCGTCAATAAGAATGTCAGAGGGATACAGTAAACCTGAAGTGAAGCATCGGAATCTATAACTAGTGTCACAGGAATTCTTCAAAACATAGACAGTAAGAAGAGTCAGTTTTCTTGTACTTAAGTCGGGTTTGTGCCTTTTGTATTTACTTCCGATGCAATTTCTGTGTTTCATCGACACTAAGGAGGTCAGAGGGATACAGTAACCCTGAAGTGAAGCATCGGAATCTATAACTAGTGTCACAGGAATGGTTCAAACATAGAGAGTAAGAAGAGTCAGTCTTTGTGTACTTAAGTCGGCATTGTGCCTTTTATATTTAATTCCGATGCAATTTCTGTGTTTCTTCGTCAATAAGAAGATCAGAGGGATACAGTAAACCTGAAGTGAAGCATCGGAATCTATAACTAGTGTCACAGGAATGGTAGAAACATTGACAGTAAGAAGAGTCAGTCTTCTTGTACTTAAGTCGGCACTGTGCCTTTTGTATTTAATTAAGATGCAATTTCTGTGTTTCATCGTCAATAAGGAGGTCAGAGGGATACAGAAAACCTGAAGTGAAGCATCGGAATCTAAAACGAGTGTCACAGCAATGGTTCAAAACAAAGACAGTAGGAAGAGTCAGTCTTCTTGTACTTAAGTCGGCATTGTGCATTTTGTATTTCATTCCGATGCAATTTCTGTGTTTTGTCGTCAATAAGAAGTTCAGAGGGATACAGTAAACCTGAAGTGAGCATCGGAATCTATAACTAGTGTCACAGGATTGGTTCAAAACATAGACAGTAAGATGAGTCAGTTTTCTTGTACTTAAGTCGGCATTGGGCCTTTTGAATATAATTACGATGCAATGTCTGTTTTTCTTCGTCAATAAGAAGGTCAGAGGAATACAGTAAACCTGAAGGGAAGCATCGGAATCTATAACCAGTGTCACAGTAATGGTTCAAAACATAGACAGAAAGAAGAGCCAGTCTTCTTGTACTTGGGTCGCCATTGTGCCTTTTGTATTTAATTCGGTTGCAACTTCTGTGTTTCATCGTCAATAAGAGCGTCAGAGGGATACAGTAAACCTGAAGTGAAGCATCGGAATCTATAACTAGTGTCACAGGAATGGTTCAAAACATAGACAGTAGGAAGAGTCAATCTTCTTGTACATAAGTCGGCATTGTGCCTTTTGTATTTATTTTCCGCTGCAATTTGTGTGTTTCATCGTCAATAAGAAGGTCAGAGGGATACAGTAAACCTGAAGTGCAGCATCGGAATCCATAAGTAGTGTCACAGGAATATTTCAAAACATAAACAGTAAGTAGAGTCAGTCTTCTTGTTCATTAGTTGGCATTGTGCCTTTTGTATTTAATTCCGATGCAATTTATGTGCTTCATCGTCAATAAGAAGGTCAGCTGGATACAGTAAACCTGAAGTGAAGCATCTGAATCGATATGTAGTGTCACAGGAATGGATCACAACATAGACAGTAAGAAGAGCCAGTCTTCTTGTACTTGTGTCGGCATTGTGCTTTTTGTATTCAATTCCGATGAATTTTCTGTGTTTGATCGTCAATAAGAAGGTCAGAGGGATACAGTAAACCAGAAGTGAAGCATAGGAATCTATAACTAGTGTCACACAAATGGTTCAAAACATAGACAGTAAGAAGAGCCAGTCTTCTTGTACCTGAGTTGGCATTGTGCCTTTTGTATTTAATTCCGATGAATTTTCTGTGCATGATTGTCAATAAGAAGGTCACAGGGATACAGTAAACCTGAATTGAAGCATCGGAATCTATAACTAGTGTCAAAGGAATGATTCAAACCATAGACAGTAGGAAGAGTCAGTATTCTTGTACTGAAGTCGGCATTGTGCCTTTTGTATTTAATTAAGATGCAATTTCTGTGTTTCATCGTCAATAAGATGGTCAGAGGACTACAGTAAACCAGACGTAAAGCATCATAATCTATAACTAGTGTCACAGGAATTGTTCAAAACATAGACAGTAAGAAGAGTCAGTCTTCTTGTACTTAAGTCAGCATTGTGCCTTTTGTATAAAATGCCGATGCAATTTCTGAGTTTCATCGTCAATAAGAAGGTCAGCTGGGTACAGTAAACCTAAAGTAAAGCATCGGAATCTATAACTAGTGTCACAGGAATGGTCCAAATCATAGACATTAAGAAGAGTCAGTCTTCTTGAACTTAAGTCGGCATTGTGCCTTTTGTATTTAATTCCGATGTAATTTCTGTGCTTCATCGTCAATAAGATGGTCAGCTGGATACAGTGAACCTAAAGTTAAGCATCGGAATCTATAACTAGTGTCACAGGAATGGTTCAAAGCACAGACAGTAGGAAGAGTCAGCTTTCTTGTACTTAAGTCGGCATTGTGCCTGATGTATTTAATTCCGATGCAATTTCTGTGTTTCATCGTCAACAAGATGGTCGGCTTGTAATAGTAAACCTGAAGTGAAACATCGGAATCTATAACTAGTGTCACAGGAATATTTCAAAGCATAAACAGTAAGTAGAGTCAGTCTTGTTGTTCATTAGTCGGCATTTTGCCTTTTGTATTTAATTCCGATGCAATTTATGTGCTTCATCGTCAATAAGAAGGTCAGCTGGATACAGTAAACCTGAAGTGAAGCATCTGAATCTATATGTAGTGTCACAGGAATGGTTCAAAACATAGACAGTAGAAGAGGCAGTCTTCTTGTACTTGGGTCGGCATTGTGCCTTTTGTATTTAATTCCGATGAATGTTCTGTGTTTGATCGTCAATAAGAAGGTCAGAGGGATACAGTAAACCTGAAGTGAAGCATCGGAATCTGTAACTAGTGTCACAGGAATGGTTCAAACCATAGACAGTAAGAAGAGTCAGTGTTCTTGTACTGAAGTCGGCATTGTGCCTTTTGTATTTAATTAAGATTTAATATCTGTGTTTCATCGTCAATAATAAGGTCAGAGGGATACAGTAAACCTGATGTGAAGCATCGGAATCTATAACTAGTGTCACAGGAATGGTTCAAAACATAGACAGTAAGAAGAGTCAATCTTCTTGTACTTAAGTCGGCATTGTGCCGTCTGTATTTAATTAAGATGCGATTTCTGTGTTTCATCGTCAATAAGAAGGTGAAATGGATACAGTAAACCTGAAGTGAAGCATCGGAATATATAACTAGTGTCACAGGAATGGTTCAAACATAGACAGTAAGAAGGGTCAATCTTCTTGTACTTAAGTCGGTATTGTGCCTTTTGTATTTAATTCCGATGCAATTTCTGTATATCTTCGTCAATAAGAAGGTCAGAGTGATACAGTAAACCTGAAGTTAAGCATCGGAATCTATAACTAGTGTCACAGAAATGGTTCAAAACATAGACAGTAAGAAGAGCCAGTCGTCTTGTACCTGAGTTGGCATTGTGCCTTTTGTATTTAATTCCGATGAATTTTCTGTGCTTGATCGTCAATAAGAAGGTCAGAGGGATACAGTAAACCTGAAGTGAAGCATCGGAATCTATAACTAGTGTCACAGAAATGGTTCAAAACATAGGCAGTAAGAAGAGCCATCTTCTTGTACCTGAGTTGGCATTGTGCCTTTTGTATTTAATTCCGATGAATTTTCTGTGCTTGATCATCAATAAGAAGGTCAGAGGGATACAGTAAACCTGAATTGAAGCATCGGAATCTATAACTAGTGTCAGAGGGATGATTCAAACCATAGACAGTAAGAAGAGTCAGTATTCTTGTGCTGAAGTCGGCATTGTGCGTTTTGTATTTAATTAAGACGCAATTTCTGTGTTTCATCGTCAATAAGAAGGTCAGAGGACTGCAGTAAACCAGACGTAAAGCATCATAATCTATAACTAGTGTCACAGGAATGGTTCAAAACATAGTAAGAAGAGTCAGTCTTCTTGTACTTAAGTCGGCATTGTGCCTTTTGTATAAAATGCCGATGCAGTTTCTGTGTTTCATCGTCAATAAGAAGGTCAGAGGGATACAGTAAAACTGAAGTGAAGCATCGGAATCTATAACTAGTGTCACAGGAATGGTTCAAAACAAATACAGTAAGAAGAGCCAGTCTTCTTGTACTTGAGTCGGCATTGTGCCATTTGTATATAATTCCGATCAATTTTCTGTGTTTGATCGACAATAAGAAGGTCAGAGGGATACAGTAAACCTGAAGGGAAGCATCGGAATCTATAACTAGTGTCACAGGAATGGTTCAAAACATAGACAGTAAGAAGAGTCAGTCCTCTTGTACATAAGTCGGCATTGTGCCTTTTGTATATAATTCCGATGCAATTTCTGTGTTTCATCGTCAATAAGAAGGTCAGAGGGATACAGTAAACCTGAAGTGAAGCATAGGAATCTATAGCTAGTGTCACAGGAATGGCTCAAAGCAAATACAGTAAGAAGAGCCAGTCTTCTTGTACTTGAGTCGGCATTGTGCCTTTTGTAATTAATTCCGATGCAATTTCTGTGTTTCATCGTCAATAAGGAGATCAGAGGGATACAGTAAACCTGAAGTGAAGCTTCGGAATCTATAACTAGTGTCACAGAAATGGTTCAAAACATAGACAGTAAGAAGAGTCAGTTTTCTTGTACTTAAGTCGGCTTTGTGCCTTTTGTATTTAATTCCGGTGCAATTTCTGTGTTTCGTCGACAATAAGAAGGTCAGAGTTATACAGTGAACCTGAAGTGAAGCATCGGAATCCATAACTAGTATCACAGCAATGGTTCAAACATGGAGAGTAACAAGAGTCAGCCTTTGTGTACTTATGTCGGCATTGTGCCTTTTATATTTAATTCCGATGCAATTTCTGTGTTTCATCGTCAATAAGAAGATCAGAGGGATACAGTAAACCTGAAGTGAAGCATCGGAATCTATAACTAGTGTCACAGGAATGGTAGAAACATTGACAGTAAGAAGAGTCAGTCTTCTTGTACTTAAGTCGGCATTGTGCCTTCTGTATTTAATTAAGATGCAATTTCTGTGCTTCATCGTCAACAAGAAGGTCAGCTGGATACAGTAAACCTGAATTGAAGCATCGGAATCTATAACTAGTGTCACAGGAATGGTTCAAAACATAGACAGTAAGAAGAGCCAGTCTTCTTGTACTTGAGTCGGCATTGTGCCGTTTCTATATAATTCCGATGCATTTTCTGTGTTTGATCGTCAATAAGAAGGTCAGAGGGATACAATAAACCTGAAGTGAAGCATCGGAATCTATTACTAGTGTCACAGGAATATTTCAAAACATAAACAGTAAGTAGAGTCAGTATTCTTGTACTTGTGTCGGCATTGTGCCTTTTGTATTTAATTCCGATGCAATTTATGTGCTTCATCGTCAATAAGAAGGTCAGCTGGATACAGTAAACCTGAAGTGAAGCATCTGAATAGATATGTAGTGTCACAGGAATGGATCACAACATAGACAGTAAGAAGAGCCAGTCTTCTTGTACTTGTGTCGGCATTGTGCCTTTTGTATTCAATTCCGATGAATTTTCTGTGTTTGATCGTCAATAAGAAGGTCAGAGGGATACAGTAAACCAGAAGTGAAGCATAGGAATCTATAACTAGTGTCACACAAATGGTTCAAAACATAGACAGTAAGAAGAGCCAGTCTTCTTGTACCTGAGTTGGCATTGTGCCTTTTGTATTTAATTCCGATGAATTTTCTGTGCATGATTGTCAATAAGAAGGTCACAGGGATACAGTAAACCTGAATTGAAGCATCGGAATCTATAACTAGTGTCAAAGGAATGATTCAAACCATAGACAGTAAGAAGAGTCAGTATTCTTGTACTGAAGTCGGCATTGTGCCTTTTGTATTTAATTAAGATGCAATTTCTGTGTTTCATCGTCAATAAGAAGGTCAGAGGACTACAGTAAACCAGACGTAAAGCATCATAATCTATAACTAGTGTCACAGGAATTGTTCAAAACATAGACAGTAAGAAGAGTCAGTCTTCTTGTACTTAAGTCGGCATTGTGCCTTTTGTATAAAATGCCGATGCAATTTCTGAGTTTCATCGTCAATAAGAAGGTCAGCTGGGTACAGTAAACCTAAAGTAAAGCATCGGAATCTATAACTAGTGTCACAGGAATGGTCCAAATCATAGACATTAAGAAGAGTCAGTCTTCTTGAACTTAAGTCGGCATTGTGCCTTTTGTATTTAATTCCGATGTAATTTCTGTGCTTCATCGTCAATAAGATGGTCAGCTGGATACAGTGAACCTAAAGTTAAGCATCGGAATCTATAACTAGTGTCACAGGAATGGTTCAAAGCACAGACAGTAGGAAGAGTCAGCTTTCTTGTACTTAAGTCGGCATTGTGCCTTATGTATTTAATTCCGATGCAATTTCTGTGTTTCATCGTCAACAAGAAGGTCGGCTGGTAATAGTAAACCTGAAGTGAAACATCGGAATCTATAACTAGTGTCACAGGAATATTTCAAAGCATAAACAGTAAGTAGAGTCAGTCTTGTTGTTCATTAGTCGGCATTGTGCCTTTTGTATTTAATTCCGATGCAATTTATGTGCTTCATCGTCAATAAGAAGGTCATCTGGATACAGTAAACCTGAAGTGAAGCATCTGAATCTATATGTAGTGTACAGGAATGGTTCAAAACATAGACAGTAAGAAGAGGCAGTCTTCTTGTACTTGGGTCGGCATTGTGCCTTTTGTATTTAATTCCGATGAATGTTCTGTGTTTGATCGTCAATAAGAAGGTCAGAGGGATACAGTAAACCTGAAGTGAAGCATCGGAATATGTAACTAGTGTCACAGGAATGGTTCAAACCATAGACAGTAAGAAGAGTCAGTGTTCTTGTACTGAAGTCGGCATTGTGCCTTTTGTATTTAATTAAGATTTAATATCTGTGTTTCATCGTCAATAATAAGGTCAGAGGGATACAGTAAACCTGATGTGAAGCATCGGAATCTATAACTAGTGTCACAGGAATGGTTCAAAACATAGACAGTAAGAAGAGTCAATCTTCTTGTACTTAAGTCGGCATTGTGCCGTCTGTATTTAATTAAGATGCAATTTCTGTGTTTCATCGTCAATAAGAAGGTGAAATGGATACAGTAAACCTGAAGTGAAGCATCGGAATATATAACTAGTGTCACAGGAATGGTTCAACCATAGACAGTAAGAAGGGTCAATCTTCTTGTACTTAAGTCGGTATTGTGCCTTTTGTATTTAATTCCGATTCAATATCTGTATATCTTCGTCAATAAGAAGGTCACAGTGATACAGTAAACCTGAAGTTAAGCATCGGAATCTATAACTAGTGTCACAGAAATGGTTCAAAACATAGACAGTAAGAAGAGCCAGTCCTCTTGTACCTGAGTTGGCATTGTGCCTTTTGTATTTAATTCCGATGAATTTTCTGTGCTTGATCGTCAATAAGAAGGTCAGAGGGATACAGTAAACCTGAAGTGAAGCATCGGAATCTATAACTAGTGTCACAGAAATGGTTCAAAACATAGGCAGTAAGAAGAGCCATCTTCTTGTACCTGAGTTGGCATTGTGCCTTTTGTATTTAATTCCGATGAATTTTCTGTGCTTGATCATCAATAAGAAGGTCAGAGGGATACAGTAAACCTGAATTGAAGCATCGGAATCTATAACTAGTGTCAGAGGGATGATTCAAACCATAGACAGTAAGAAGAGTCAGTATTCTTGTGCTGAAGTCGGCATTGTGCGTTTTGTATTTAATTAAGACGCAATTTCTGTGTTTCATCGTCAATAAGAAGGTCAGAGGACTGCAGTAAACCAGACGTAAAGCATCATAATCTATAACTAGTGTCACAGGAATGGTAGAAACATTGACAGTAAGAAGAGTCAGTCTTCTTGTACTTAAGTCGGCATTGTGCCTTCTGTATTTAATTAAGATGCAATTTCTGTGCTTCATCGTCAACAAGAAGGTCAGCTGGATACAGTAAACCTGAATTGAAGCATCGGAATCTATAACTAGTGTCACAGGAATGGTTCAAATCATAGACAGTAAGAAGAGCCAGTCTTCTTGTACTTGAGTCGGCATTGTGCCATTTCTATATAATTCCGATGCATTTTCTGTGTTTGATCGTCAATAAGAAGGTCAGAGGGATACAATAAACCTGAAGTGAAGCATCGGAATCTATTACTAGTGTCACAGGAATGCTTCAAAACATAGTCAGTAAGAAGAGTCAGTCTTCTTGTACTTACGTCTGCATTGTGCCTTATGTATTTAATGAAGATGCAATTTCTGTGTTTTGTCGTCAATAAGAAGGTCAGTGGGATACAGTAAACCTGAAGTGAAGCATCGGAATCTATAACTAGTGTCACAGGAATGGTAGAAACATTGACAGTAAGAAGAGTCAGTCTTCTTGTACTTAAGGCGGCATTGTGCCTTCTGTATTTAATTAAGATGCAATTTCTGTGCTTCATCGTCAACAAGAAGGTCAGCTGGATACAGTAAACCTGAATTGAAGCATCGGAATCTATTACTAGTGTCACAGGAATGGTTCAAAACATAGACAGTAAGAAGAGTCAGTCTTCTTGTACTTAAGTCGGCATTGTGCCTTTTGTATAAAATGCCGATGCAATTTCTGTGTTTCATCGTCAATAAGAAGGTCAGCTGGGTACAGTAAACCTAAAGTAAAGCATCGGAATCTATAACTAGTGTCACAGGAATGGTCCAAATCATAGACATTAAGAAGAGTCAGTCTTCTTGAACTTAAGTTGGCATTGTGCCTTTTGTATTTAATTCCGATGTAATTTCTGTGCTTCATCGTCAAAAAGATGGTCAGCTGGTAATAGTAAACCTGAAGTGAAGCATCGGAATCTATAACTAGTGTCACAGGAATATTTCAAAACATAAACAGTAAGTAGAGTCAGTATTCTTGTACTTGTGTCGGCATTGTGCCTTTTGTATTTAATTCCGATGCAATTTATGTGCTTCATCGTCAAAAAGAAGGTCAGCTGGATACAGTAAACCTGAAGTGAAGCATCTGAATCGATATGTAGTGTCACAGGAATGGATCACAACATAGACAGTAAGAAGAGTCAGTCTTCTTGTACTTAAGTCGGCATTGTGCCTTTTGTATAAAATGCCGATGCAATTTCTGAGTTTCATCGTCAATAAGAAGGTCAGCTGGGTACAGTAAACCTAAAGTAAAGCATCGGAATCTATAACTAGTGTCACAGGAATGGTCCAAATCATAGACATTAAGAAGAGTCAGTCTTCTTGAACTTAAGTCGGCATTGTGCCTTTTGTATTTAATTCCGATGTAATTTCTGTGCTTCATCGTCAATAAGATGGTCAGCTGGATACAGTGAACCTAAAGTTAAGCATCGGAATCTATAACTAGTGTCACAGGAATGGTTCATAGCAAAGACAGTAGGAAGAGTCAGCTTTCTTGTACTTAAGTCGGCATTGTGCCTTATGTATTTAATTCCGATGCAATATCTGTGTTTCATCGACAACAAGAAGGACGGCTGGTAATAGTAAACCCGAAGTGAAACATCGGAATCTATAACTAGTGTCACAGGAATATTTCAAAACATAAGCAGTAAGTAGAGTCAGTCTTCTTGTTCATTAGTCGGCATTGTGCCTTTTGTATTTAATTCCGATGCAATTTATGTGCTTCATCGTCAATAAGAAGGTCAGCTGGATACAGTAAACCTGAAGTGAAGCATCTGAATCTATATGTAGTGTCACAGGAATGGTTCAAAACATAGACAGTAAGAAGAGGCAGTCTTCTTGTACTTGGGTCTGCATTGTGCCTTTTGTATTTAATTCCGATGAATGTTCTGTGTTTGATCGTCAATAAGAAGGTCAGAGGGATACAGTAAACCTGAAGTGAAGCATCGGAATCTGTAATTAGTGTCACAGGAATGGTTCAAACCATAGACAGTAAGAAGAGTCAGTGTTCTTGTACTGAAATCGGCATTGTGCCTTTTGTATTTAATTAAGATTTAATAACTGTGTTTCATCGTCAATAATAAGGTCAGAGGGATACAGTAAACCTGATGTGAAGCATCGGAATCTATAACTAGTGTCACAGGAATGGTTCAAACCATAGACAGTAAGAAGAGTCAGTCTTCTTGTACTTAAGTCGGCATGGTGCCTTTTGTATATAATTCCGATGCAATTTCTGTGTTTCATCGTCAATAAGAAGGTCAGAGGGATACAGTAAACCTGAAGTGAAGCATAGGAATCTGTAGCTAGTGTCACAGGAATGGTTCAAAGCAAAGACAGTAAGAAGAGCCAATCATCTCGTACTTGAGTCGGCACTGTGCCTTTTGTAATTAATTCCGATGCAATTTCTGTGTTTCATCGTCAATACGGAGGTCAGAGGGATACAGTAAACCTAAAGTGAAGCATCGGAATGTATAACTAGTGTCACAGGAATGGTTCAAAACGTAGACAGTAAGAAGAGTCAGTCTTCTTGTACATAAGTCGGCATTGTGCTATTTGTATTTAATTCCTATGCAATTTCTGTGCTTCATCGTCAATAAGAAGGTCAGCTGGATACAGTAAACCTGAAGTGAAGCATCGGAATCTATAACTAGTTTCACAGGAATGGTTCAAAACATGGACAGTAAAAAGAGCCAGTCTTCTTGTACTTGAGTCGGCATTGTGCCTTTTGTATATAATTCCGATGAATTTTCTGTGTTTGATCGTCAATAAGAAGGTCAGAGGGATACAGTAAACCTGAAGTGAAGCATCGGAATTTATTACTAGTGACACAGGAATGGTTCAAAACATAGACAGTAAGAAGAGTCAGTCTTCTTGTACTTACGTCTGCATTGTGCCTTTTGTATTTAATGAAGATGCAATTTCTGTGTCTTCTCGTTAATAAGAAGGTCAGTGGGATACAGTAAACCTAAAGTGAAGCATCGGAATCTATAACTAGTGTCACAGGAATGGTTCAAAACATAGACAGTAAGAAGAGTCACTCTTTTTGTACTTAAGTCGGCATTGTGATTTTTGTATTTAATTCCGAAGTAATTTCTGTGTTTCATCGTCAATACGAAGGTCAGAGGGATACAGTAAACCTGAAGTGAAGCATCGGAATCTGTAACTAGTGTCACAGGAATGGTTCAAAACATAGACAGTAAGAAGGGTAAGTCTTCTTGTACTTGAGTCGGCATTGTGCATTTTGCATTTAATTCCGATGCAATATCTGTATATCTTAGTCAAGAAGAAGGTCAGAGGGATCCTGTAAGCCTGAAGTGAAGCATCGGAATCTGTAACTAGTGTCACAGAAATGGTTCAAAACATAGACAGTAAGAAGAGCCAGTCTTCTTGTACTTGAGTCGGCTTTGTGCCTTTCGTATATAATTCCGATCAATTTTCTGTGTTTGATCGTCAGTAAGAAGGTCAGAGGGATAGAGTTAACCTGAAGTGAAGCATCGGAATCTGTAACTAGTGTCAAAGGAATGGTTCAAAACATAGACAGTAAGAAGAGTCAGTCTTCTTGTACTTAAGTCGGCATTGTGCGTTTTGTATATAATTCCGATTCAATTTCTGTGTTTCATCGTCAATAAGAAGGTCAGAGGGATACAGTAAACCTGAAGTGAAGCATCGGAATCTATAACTAGTGTCACAGGAATTCTTCATAACATAGACAGTAAGAAGAGTCAGTTTTCTTGTACTTAAGTCGGGTTTGTGCCTTTTGTATTTACTTCCGATGCAATTTCTGTGTTTCATCGACACTAAGGAGGTCAGAGGGATAAAGTAACCCTGAAGTGAAGCATCGGAATCTATAACTAGTGTCACAGGAATGGTTCAAACATAGAGAGTAAGAAGAGTCAGTCCTTGTGTACTTAAGTCGGCATTGTGCCTTTTATATTTAATTCCGATGCAATTTCTGTGTTTCATCGTCAATAAGAAGATCAGAGGGATACAGTAAACCTGAAGTGAAGCATCGGAATCTATAACTAGTGTCACAGGAATGGTAGAAACATTGACAGTAAGAAGAGTCAGTCTTCTTGTACTTAAGTCGGCACTGTGCCTTTTGTATTTAATTAAGATGCAATTTCTGTGTTTCATCGTCAATAAGGAGGTCAGAGGGATACAGAAAACCTGAAGTGAAGCATCGGAATCTAAAACGAGTGTCACAGCAATGGTTCAAAACAAAGACAGTAGGAAGAGTCAGTCTTCTTGTACTTAAGTCGGCATTGTGCATTTTGTATTTCATTCCGATGCAATTTCTGTGTTTTGTCGTCAATAAGAATTTCAGAGGGATACAGTAAACCTGAAGTGAGCATCGGAATCTATAACTAGTGTCACAGGAATGGTTCAAAACATAGACAGTAGGAAGAGTCAATCTTCTTGTACATAAGTCGGCATTGTGCCTTTGTATTTATTTTCCGCTGCAATTTGTGTGTTTCATCGTCAATAAGAAGGTCAGAGGGATACAGTAAACCTGAAGGGAAGCATCGGAATCTATAACCAGTGTCACAGCAATGGTTCAAAACATAGACAGTAAGAAGTGTCAGCTTTCTTGTACTTAAGTCGGCATTCTGCCTTATGTATTTAATTAAGATGCATTTTCTGCGTTTCATCGTCAATAAGAAGGTCAGAGGACTACAGTAAACCAGACGTAAAGCATCATAATCTATAACTAGTGTCACAGGAATGGTTCAAAACATAGACAGTAAGAAGAGTCAGTCTTCTTGTACTTAAGTCGGCATTGTGCCTTTTGTATAAAATGCCGATGCAATTTCTGTGTTTCATCGTCAATAAGAAGGTCAGCTGGGTACAGTAAACCTAAAGTAAAGCATCGGAATCTATAACTAGTGTCACAGGAATGGTCCAAATCATAGACATTAAGAAGAGTCAGTCTTCTTGAACTTAAGTTGGCATTGTGCCTTTTGTATTTAATTCCGATGTAATTTCTGTGCTTCATCGTCAAAAAGATGGTCAGCTGGTAATAGTAAACCTGAAGTGAAGCATCGGAATCTACAACTAGTGTCACAGGAATATTTCAAAACATAAACAGTAAGTAGAGTCAGTCTTCTTGTTCATTAGTTGGCATTGTGCCTTTTGTATTTAATTCCGATGCAATTTATGTGCTTCATCGTCAATAAGAAGGTCAGCTGGATACAGTAAACCTGAAGTGAAGCATCTGAATCGATATGTAGTGTCACAGGAATGGATCACAACATAGACAGTAAGAAGAGCCAGTCTTTTTGTACTTGTGTCGGCATTGTGCCTTTTGTATTCAATTCCGATGAATTTTCTGTGTTTGATCGTCAATAAGAAGGTCAGAGGGATACAGTAAACCAGAAGTGAAGCATAGGAATCTATAACTAGTGTCACAGAAATGGTTCAAAACATAGACAGTAAGAAGAGCCAGTCTTCTTGTACCTGAGTTGGCATTGTGCCTTTTGTATTTAATTCCGATGAATTTTCTGTGCATGATTGTCAATAAGAAGGTCACAGGGATACAGTAAACCTGAATTGAAGCATCGGAATCTATAACTAGTGTCAAAGGAATGATTCAAACCATAGACAGTAAGAAGAGTCAGTATTCTTGTACTGAAGTCGGCATTGTGCCTTTTGTATTTAATTAAGATGCAATTTCTGTGTTTCATCGTCAATAAGAAGGTCAGAGGACTACAGTAAACCAGTCGTAAAGCATCATAATCTATAACTAGTGTCACAGGAATTGTTCAAAACATAGACAGTAAGAAGAGTCAGTCTTCTTGTACTTAAGTCGGCATTGTGCCTTTTGTATAAAATGCCGATGCAATTTCTGAGTTTCATCGTCAATAAGAAGGTCAGCTGGGTAAAGTAAACCTAATCGGAATCTACAACTAGTGTCACAGGAATGGTCCAAATCATAGACATTAAGAAGAGTCAGTCTTCTTGAACTTAAGTCGGCATTGTGCCTTTTGTATTTAATTCCGATGTAATTTCTGTGCTTCATCGTCAATAAGAAGGTCAGCTGGATACAGTAAACCTGAAGTGAAACATCGGAATCTATAACTAGTGTCACAGGAATATTTCAAAGCATAAACAGTAAGTAGAGTCAGTCTTGTTGTTCATTAGTCGGCATTGTGCCTTTTGTATTTAATTCCGATGCAATTTATGTGCTTCATCGTCAATAAGAAGGTCATCTGGATACAGTAAACCTGAAGTGAAGCATCTGAATCTATATGTAGTGTACAGGAATGGTTCAAAACATAGACAGTAAGAAGAGGCAGTCTTCTTGTACTTGGGTCGGCATTGTGCCTTTTGTATTTAATTCCGATGAATGTTCTGTGTTTGATCGTCAATAAGAAGGTCAGAGGGATACAGTAAACCTGAAGTGAAGCATCGGAATATGTAACTAGTGTCACAGGAATGGTTCAAACCATAGACAGTAAGAAGAGTCAGTGTTCTTGTACTGAAGTCGGCATTGTGCCTTTTGTATTTAATTAAGATTTAATATCTGTGTTTCATCGTCAATAATAAGGTCAGAGGGATACAGTAAACCTGATGTGAAGCATCGGAATCTATAACTAGTGTCACAGGAATGGTTCAAAACATAGACAGTAAGAAGAGTCAATCTTCTTGTACTTAAGTCGGCATTGTGCCGTCTGTATTTAATTAAGATGCAATTTCTGTGTTTCATCGTCAATAAGAAGGTGAAATGGATACAGTAAACCTGAAGTGAAGCATCGGAATATATAACTAGTGTCACAGGAATGGTTCAACCATAGACAGTAAGAAGGGTCAATCTTCTTGTACTTAAGTCGGTATTGTGCCTTTTGTATTTAATTCCGATTCAATATCTGTATATCTTCGTCAATAAGAAGGTCACAGTGATACAGTAAACCTGAAGTTAAGCATCGGAATCTATAACTAGTGTCACAGAAATGGTTCAAAACATAGACAGTAAGAAGAGCCAGTCCTCTTGTACCTGAGTTGGCATTGTGCCTTTTGTATTTAATTCCGATGAATTTTCTGTGCTTGATCGTCAATAAGAAGGTCAGAGGGATACAGTAAACCTGAAGTGAAGCATCGGAATCTATAACTAGTGTCACAGAAATGGTTCAAAACATAGGCAGTAAGAAGAGCCATCTTCTTGTACCTGAGTTGGCATTGTGCCTTTTGTATTTAATTCCGATGAATTTTCTGTGCTTGATCATCAATAAGAAGGTCAGAGGGATACAGTAAACCTGAATTGAAGCATCGGAATCTATAACTAGTGTCAGAGGGATGATTCAAACCATAGACAGTAAGAAGAGTCAGTATTCTTGTGCTGAAGTCGGCATTGTGCGTTTTGTATTTAATTAAGACGCAATTTCTGTGTTTCATCGTCAATAAGAAGGTCAGAGGACTGCAGTAAACCAGACGTAAAGCATCATAATCTATAACTAGTGTCACAGGAATGGTAGAAACATTGACAGTAAGAAGAGTCAGTCTTCTTGTACTTAAGTCGGCATTGTGCCTTCTGTATTTAATTAAGATGCAATTTCTGTGCTTCATCGTCAACAAGAAGGTCAGCTGGATACAGTAAACCTGAATTGAAGCATCGGAATCTATAACTAGTGTCACAGGAATGGTTCAAATCATAGACAGTAAGAAGAGCCAGTCTTCTTGTACTTGAGTCGGCATTGTGCCATTTCTATATAATTCCGATGCATTTTCTGTGTTTGATCGTCAATAAGAAGGTCAGAGGGATACAATAAACCTGAAGTGAAGCATCGGAATCTATTACTAGTGTCACAGGAATGCTTCAAAACATAGTCAGTAAGAAGAGTCAGTCTTCTTGTACTTACGTCTGCATTGTGCCTTATGTATTTAATGAAGATGCAATTTCTGTGTTTTGTCGTCAATAAGAAGGTCAGTGGGATACAGTAAACCTGAAGTGAAGCATCGGAATCTATAACTAGTGTCACAGGAATGGTAGAAACATTGACAGTAAGAAGAGTCAGTCTTCTTGTACTTAAGTCGGCATTGTGCCTTCTGTATTTAATTAAGATGCAATTTCTGTGCTTCATCGTCAACAAGAAGGTCAGCTGGATACAGTAAACCTGAATTGAAGCATCGGAATCTATTACTAGTGTCACAGGAATGGTTCAAAACATAGACAGTAAGAAGAGTCAGTCTTCTTGTACTTAAGTCGGCATTGTGCCTTTTGTATAAAATGCCGATGCAATTTCTGTGTTTCATCGTCAATAAGAAGGTCAGCTGGGTACAGTAAACCTAAAGTAAAGCATCGGAATCTATAACTAGTGTCACAGGAATGGTCCAAATCATAGACATTAAGAAGAGTCAGTCTTCTTGAACTTAAGTTGGCATTGTGCCTTTTGTATTTAATTCCGATGTAATTTCTGTGCTTCATCGTCAAAAAGATGGTCAGCTGGTAATAGTAAACCTGAAGTGAAGCATCGGAATCTATAACTAGTGTCACAGGAATATTTCAAAACATAAACAGTAAGTAGAGTCAGTATTCTTGTACTTGTGTCGGCATTGTGCCTTTTGTATTTAATTCCGATGCAATTTATGTGCTTCATCGTCAAAAAGAAGGTCAGCTGGATACAGTAAACCTGAAGTGAAGCATCTGAATCGATATGTAGTGTCACAGGAATGGATCACAACATAGACAGTAAGAAGAGTCAGTCTTCTTGTACTTAAGTCGGCATTGTGCCTTTTGTATAAAATGCCGATGCAATTTCTGAGTTTCATCGTCAATAAGAAGGTCAGCTGGGTACAGTAAACCTAAAGTAAAGCATCGGAATCTATAACTAGTGTCACAGGAATGGTCCAAATCATAGACATTAAGAAGAGTCAGTCTTCTTGAACTTAAGTCGGCATTGTGCCTTTTGTATTTAATTCCGATGTAATTTCTGTGCTTCATCGTCAATAAGATGGTCAGCTGGATACAGTGAACCTAAAGTTAAGCATCGGAATCTATAACTAGTGTCACAGGAATGGTTCATAGCAAAGACAGTAGGAAGAGTCAGCTTTCTTGTACTTAAGTCGGCATTGTGCCTTATGTATTTAATTCCGATGCAATATCTGTGTTTCATCGACAACAAGAAGGACGGCTGGTAATAGTAAACCCGAAGTGAAACATCGGAATCTATAACTAGTGTCACAGGAATATTTCAAAACATAAGCAGTAAGTAGAGTCAGTCTTCTTGTTCATTAGTCGGCATTGTGCCTTTTGTATTTAATTCCGATGCAATTTATGTGCTTCATCGTCAATAAGAAGGTCAGCTGGATACAGTAAACCTGAAGTGAAGCATCTGAATCTATATGTAGTGTCACAGGAATGGTTCAAAACATAGACAGTAAGAAGAGGCAGTCTTCTTGTACTTGGGTCTGCATTGTGCCTTTTGTATTTAATTCCGATGAATGTTCTGTGTTTGATCGTCAATAAGAAGGTCAGAGGGATACAGTAAACCTGAAGTGAAGCATCGGAATCTGTAATTAGTGTCACAGGAATGGTTCAAACCATAGACAGTAAGAAGAGTCAGTGTTCTTGTACTGAAATCGGCATTGTGCCTTTTGTATTTAATTAAGATTTAATATCTGTGTTTCATCGTCAATAATAAGGTCAGAGGGATACAGTAAACCTGATGTGAAGCATCGGAATCTATAACTAGTGTCACAGGAATGGTTCAAACCATAGACAGTAAGAAGAGTCAGTCTTCTTGTACTTAAGTCGGCATGGTGCCTTTTGTATATAATTCCGATGCAATTTCTGTGTTTCATCGTCAATAAGAAGGTCAGAGGGATACAGTAAACCTGAAGTGAAGCATAGGAATCTGTAGCTAGTGTCACAGGAATGGTTCAAAGCAAAGACAGTAAGAAGAGCCAATCATCTCGTACTTGAGTCGGCACTGTGCCTTTTGTAATTAATTCCGATGCAATTTCTGTGTTTCATCGTCAATACGGAGGTCAGAGGGATACAGTAAACCTAAAGTGAAGCATCGGAATGTATAACTAGTGTCACAGGAATGGTTCAAAACGTAGACAGTAAGAAGAGTCAGTCTTCTTGTACATAAGTCGGCATTGTGCTATTTGTATTTAATTCCTATGCAATTTCTGTGCTTCATCGTCAATAAGAAGGTCAGCTGGATACAGTAAACCTGAAGTGAAGCATCGGAATCTATAACTAGTTTCACAGGAATGGTTCAAAACATGGACAGTAAAAAGAGCCAGTCTTCTTGTACTTGAGTCGGCATTGTGCCTTTTGTATATAATTCCGATGAATTTTCTGTGTTTGATCGTCAATAAGAAGGTCAGAGGGATACAGTAAACCTGAAGTGAAGCATCGGAATTTATTACTAGTGACACAGGAATGGTTCAAAACATAGACAGTAAGAAGAGTCAGTCTTCTTGTACTTACGTCTGCATTGTGCCTTTTGTATTTAATGAAGATGCAATTTCTGTGTCTTCTCGTTAATAAGAAGGTCAGTGGGATACAGTAAACCTAAAGTGAAGCATCGGAATCTATAACTAGTGTCACAGGAATGGTTCAAAACATAGACAGTAAGAAGAGTCACTCTTTTTGTACTTAAGTCGGCATTGTGATTTTTGTATTTAATTCCGAAGTAATTTCTGTGTTTCATCGTCAATACGAAGGTCAGAGGGATACAGTAAACCTGAAGTGAAGCATCGGAATCTGTAACTAGTGTCACAGGAATGGTTCAAAACATAGACAGTAAGAAGGGTAAGTCTTCTTGTACTTGAGTCGGCATTGTGCATTTTGCATTTAATTCCGATGCAATATCTGTATATCTTAGTCAAGAAGAAGGTCAGAGGGATCCTGTAAGCCTGAAGTGAAGCATCGGAATCTGTAACTAGTGTCACAGAAATGGTTCAAAACATAGACAGTAAGAAGAGCCAGTCTTCTTGTACTTGAGTCGGCTTTGTGCCTTTCGTATATAATTCCGATCAATTTTCTGTGTTTGATCGTCAGTAAGAAGGTCAGAGGGATAGAGTTAACCTGAAGTGAAGCATCGGAATCTGTAACTAGTGTCAAAGGAATGGTTCAAAACATAGACAGTAAGAAGAGTCAGTCTTCTTGTACTTAAGTCGGCATTGTGCGTTTTGTATATAATTCCGATTCAATTTCTGTGTTTCATCGTCAATAAGAAGGTCAGAGGGATACAGTAAACCTGAAGTGAAGCATCGGAATCTATAACTAGTGTCACAGGAATTCTTCATAACATAGACAGTAAGAAGAGTCAGTTTTCTTGTACTTAAGTCGGGTTTGTGCCTTTTGTATTTACTTCCGATGCAATTTCTGTGTTTCATCGACACTAAGGAGGTCAGAGGGATAAAGTAACCCTGAAGTGAAGCATCGGAATCTATAACTAGTGTCACAGGAATGGTTCAAACATAGAGAGTAAGAAGAGTCAGTCCTTGTGTACTTAAGTCGGCATTGTGCCTTTTATATTTAATTCCGATGCAATTTCTGTGTTTCATCGTCAATAAGAAGATCAGAGGGATACAGTAAACCTGAAGTGAAGCATCGGAATCTATAACTAGTGTCACAGGAATGGTAGAAACATTGACAGTAAGAAGAGTCAGTCTTCTTGTACTTAAGTCGGCACTGTGCCTTTTGTATTTAATTAAGATGCAATTTCTGTGTTTCATCGTCAATAAGGAGGTCAGAGGGATACAGAAAACCTGAAGTGAAGCATCGGAATCTAAAACGAGTGTCACAGCAATGGTTCAAAACAAAGACAGTAGGAAGAGTCAGTCTTCTTGTACTTAAGTCGGCATTGTGCATTTTGTATTTCATTCCGATGCAATTTCTGTGTTTTGTCGTCAATAAGAATTTCAGAGGGATACAGTAAACCTGAAGTGAGCATCGGAATCTATAACTAGTGTCACAGGAATGGTTCAAAACATAGACAGTAGGAAGAGTCAATCTTCTTGTACATAAGTCGGCATTGTGCCTTTGTATTTATTTTCCGCTGCAATTTGTGTGTTTCATCGTCAATAAGAAGGTCAGAGGGATACAGTAAACCTGAAGGGAAGCATCGGAATCTATAACCAGTGTCACAGCAATGGTTCAAAACATAGACAGTAAGAAGTGTCAGCTTTCTTGTACTTAAGTCGGCATTCTGCCTTATGTATTTAATTAAGATGCATTTTCTGCGTTTCATCGTCAATAAGAAGGTCAGAGGACTACAGTAAACCAGACGTAAAGCATCATAATCTATAACTAGTGTCACAGGAATGGTTCAAAACATAGACAGTAAGAAGAGTCAGTCTTCTTGTACTTAAGTCGGCATTGTGCCTTTTGTATAAAATGCCGATGCAATTTCTGTGTTTCATCGTCAATAAGAAGGTCAGCTGGGTACAGTAAACCTAAAGTAAAGCATCGGAATCTATAACTAGTGTCACAGGAATGGTCCAAATCATAGACATTAAGAAGAGTCAGTCTTCTTGAACTTAAGTTGGCATTGTGCCTTTTGTATTTAATTCCGATGTAATTTCTGTGCTTCATCGTCAAAAAGATGGTCAGCTGGTAATAGTAAACCTGAAGTGAAGCATCGGAATCTACAACTAGTGTCACAGGAATATTTCAAAACATAAACAGTAAGTAGAGTCAGTCTTCTTGTTCATTAGTTGG
Organism: Schistocerca piceifrons; assembly: GCF_021461385.2. Taxonomy (NCBI): domain Eukaryota; kingdom Metazoa; phylum Arthropoda; class Insecta; order Orthoptera; family Acrididae; genus Schistocerca; species Schistocerca piceifrons. Next base: position 445,184 of record NW_025727722.1, on the reverse strand, counting down.
CATTGTGCCTTTTGTATTTAATTCCGATGCAATTTATGTGCTTCATCGTCAATAAGAAGGTCAGCTGGATACAGTAAACCTGAAGTGAAGCATCTGAATCGATATGTAGTGTCACAGGAATGGATCACAACATAGACAGTAAGAAGAGCCAGTCTTTTTGTACTTGTGTCGGCATTGTGCCTTTTGTATTCAATTCCGATGAATTTTCTGTGTTTGATCGTCAATAAGAAGGTCAGAGGGATACAGTAAACCAGAAGTGAAGCATAGGAATCTATAACTAGTGTCACAGAAATGGTTCAAAACATAGACAGTAAGAAGAGCCAGTCTTCTTGTACCTGAGTTGGCATTGTGCCTTTTGTATTTAATTCCGATGAATTTTCTGTGCATGATTGTCAATAAGAAGGTCACAGGGATACAGTAAACCTGAATTGAAGCATCGGAATCTATAACTAGTGTCAAAGGAATGATTCAAACCATAGACAGTAAGAAGAGTCAGTATTCTTGTACTGAAGTCGGCATTGTGCCTTTTGTATTTAATTAAGATGCAATTTCTGTGTTTCATCGTCAATAAGAAGGTCAGAGGACTACAGTAAACCAGTCGTAAAGCATCATAATCTATAACTAGTGTCACAGGAATTGTTCAAAACATAGACAGTAAGAAGAGTCAGTCTTCTTGTACTTAAGTCGGCATTGTGCCTTTTGTATAAAATGCCGATGCAATTTCTGAGTTTCATCGTCAATAAGAAGGTCAGCTGGGTACAGTAAACCTAATCGGAATCTATAACTAGTGTCACAGGAATGGTCCAAATCATAGACATTAAGAAGAGTCAGTCTTCTTGAACTTAAGTCGGCATTGTGCCTTTTGTATTTAATTCCGATGTAATTTCTGTGCTTCATCGGCAATAAGATGGTCAGCTGGATACAGTGAACCTAAAGTTAAGCATCGGAATCTATAACTAGTGTCACAGGAATGGTTCAAAGCACAGACAGTAGGAAGAGTCAGCTTTCTTGTACTTAAGTCGGCATTGTGCCTTATGTATTTAATTCCGATGCAATTTCTGTGTTTCATCGTCAACAAGAAGGTCGGCTGGTAATAGTAAACCTGAAGTGAAACATCGGAATCTATAACTAGTGTCACAGGAATATTTCAAAGCATAAACAGTAAGTAGAGTCAGTCTTGTTGTTCATTAGTCGGCATTGTGCCTTTTGAATTTAATTCCGATGCAATTTATGTGCTTCATCGTCAATAAGAAGGTCAGCTGGATACAGTAATACCTGAAGTGAAGCATCTGAATCTATATGTAGTGTCACAGGAATGGTTCAAAACATAGACAGTAAGAAGAGGCAGTCTTCTTGTACTTGGGTCGGCATTGTGCCTTTTGTATTTAATTCCGATGAATGTTCTGTGTTTGATCGTCAATAAGAAGGTCAGAGGGATACAGTAAACCTGAAGTGAAGCATCGGAATCTGTAACTAGTGTCACAGGAATGGTTCAAACCATAGACAGAAAGAAGAGTCAGTGTTCTTGTACTGAAGTCGGCATTGTGCCTTTTGTATTTAATTAAGATTTAATATCTGTCTTTCATCGTCAATAATAAGGTCAGAGGGATACAGTAAACCTGATGTGAAGCATCGGAATCTATAACTAGTGTCACAGGAATGGTTCAAAACATAGACAGTAAGAAGAGTCAGTCTTCTTGTACTTAAGTCGGCATTGTGCCTTTTGTATAAAATGCCGATGCAATTTCTGTGTTTCATCGTCAATAAGAAGGTCAGCTGGGTACAGTAAACCTGAAGTAAAGCATCGGAATCTGTAACTAGTGACACAGGAATGGTCCAAATCATAGACATTAAGAAGAGTCAGTCTTCTTGAACATAAGTCGGCATTGTGCCTTTTGTATTTAATTCCGATGCAGTTTCTGTGTTTCATCGTCAATAAGAAGGTCAGAGGGATACAGTAAAACTGAAGTGAAGCATCGGAATCTATAACTAGTGTCACAGGAATGGTTCAAAACAAATACAGTAAGAAGAGCCAGTCTTCTTGTACTTGAGTCGGCATTGTGCCATTTGTATATAATTCCGATCAATTTTCTGTGTTTGATCGTCAATAAGAAGGTCAGAGGGATACAGTAAACCTGAAGGGAAGCATCGGAATCTATAACTAGTGTCACAGGAATGGTTCAAAACATAGACAGTAAGAAGAGTCAGTCCTCTTGTACATAAGTCGGCATTGTGCCTTTTGTATATAATTCCGATGCAATTTCTGTGTTTCATCGTCAATAAGAAGGTCAGAGGGATACAGTAAACCTGAAGTGAAGCATAGGAATCTATAGCTAGTGTCACAGGAATGGTTCAAAGCAAATACAGTAAGAAGAGCCAGTCTTCTTGTACTTGAGACGGCATTGTGCCTTTTGTAATTAATTCCGATACAATTTCTGTGTTTCATCGTCAATAAGGAGATCAGAGGGATACAGTAAACCTGAAGTGAAGCTTCGGAATCTATAACTAGTGTCACAGAAATGGTTCAAAACATAGACAGTAAGAAGAGTCACTCTTTTCGTACTTAAGTCGGCATTGTGCCTTTTGTATTTAATTCTGATGCAATTTCTGTGTTTCATCGTCAATACGAAGGTCAGAGGGATACAGTAAACCTGAAGTGAAGCATCGGAACCTATAACTAGTGTCACAGGAATGGTTCAAAACAAAGAAAGTAGGAAGGGTCAGTCTTCTTGTACTTAAGTCGGCATTGGGCCTTTTGAATATAATTCCGATGCAATTTCTGTGATTCTTCGTCAATAAGAAGGTCAGAGGGATACAGTAAACCTGAAGGGAAGCATCGGAATCCATAACTAGTGTCACAGAAATGGTTCAAAACATAGACAGTAAGAAGAGCCAGTCTTCTTGTACTTGGGTCGTCATTGTGCCTTTTGTATTTAATTCGGATGCAACTTCTGTGTTTCATAGTCAATAAGAGCGTCAGAGGGATACAGTAAACCTGAAGTGAAGCATCGGAATCTATAACTAGTGTCACAGGTATTGTTCAAAACATAGATAGTAAGAAGAGTCAGTTTTCTTGTACTTAAGTCGGCTTTGTGCCTTTTGTATTTAATTCCGATGCAATTTCTGTGTTTCATCGTCAATAAGAAGGTCAGAGGGATACACTAAACCTCTAGTGAAGCATCGGAATCTATAACTAGTGTCATCGGAGTGATTCAAAACATAGACAATAGATAGAGTCAGTCTTCTTGTACTTCAATCGGCATACTGCCTTTTGTATTTAATTCCGATGCAATTTCTGTGTTTCATCGTCAATAAGAAGGTCAGGGGGATACAGTAAACCTGAAGTGAAGCATTGGAATCTATAACTAGTGTCACAGGAATGGTTCAAAACATAGACAGTAAGAAGAGCCAGTCTTCTTTTACTTGATTTGGCATTGTGCCTTTTGTATTTAATTCCGATGAATTTTCTGTGCTTGATCGCCAATAAGAAGGTCAGAGGGATACAGTAAACCTGAAGTGAAGCATCGGAATCTATAACTAGTGTCAGAGGAATGGTTCAAACCATAGACAGTAAGAAGAGTCAGTATTCTTGTACTGAAGTCGGCATTGTGCCTTTTGTATTTAATTAAGATGCAATTTCTGTGTTTCATCGTCAATAAGAAGGTCAGAGGACTGCAGTAAACCAGACGTAAAGCATCGTAATCTATAACTAGTGTTACAGGAATGGTTCAAAACATAGACAGTAAGAAGAGTCAGTCTTCTTGTACTTAAGTCGGCATTGTGCCTTTGGTATAAAATGCCGATGCAATTTCTGTGTTTCATCGTCAATAAGAAGGTCAGCTGGGTACAGTAAACCTGAAGTAAAGCATCGGAATCTATAACTAGTGTGACAGGAATGGTCCAAAATATAGACATTAAGAAGAGTCAGTCTTCTTGTACTTAAGTCGGCTTTGTGCCTTTTGTATTTAATTCCGATGTAGTTTCTGTGTTTCATCGTCAATAAGAAGGTCAGAGGGATACAGTAAAACTGACGTGAAGCATCGGAATCTATAACTAGTGTCACAGGAATGATTCAAAACATAGACAGTAAGAAGAGTCAGTATTCTTGTACTGAAGTCGGCATTGTGCCTTTTGTATTTAATTCCGATGCAATTTCTGTGCTTCATCGTCAATAAGATGGTCAGCTGGATACAGTGAACCTGAAGTTACGCATCGTAATCTATAACTAGTGTCACAGGAATGGTTCAAATCATAGACGGAAGGGGGAGCCAGTCTTCTTGTACTTGAGTCGGCATAGTGCCTTTTGTATATAATTCCGATCAATTTTCTGTGTTTGATCGTCAATAAGAAGGTCAGAGGGATACAGTTAACCTGAAGTGAAGCATCGGAATATATAACTAGTGTCACAGGAATGGTTCAAAACATAGAAAGTAAGAAGAGTCAGTCTTCTTGTACTTAAGTCGGCATTGTGCCTTTTGTATATAATTCCGAATCAATTCCTGTGTTTCATCGTCAATAAGAAGGTCAGAGGGATACAGTAAACCTGAAGTGAAGCATAGGAATCTATAGCTAGTGTCACAGGAATGGTTCAAACAAGGACAGTAAGAAGAGCCAGTCTTCTTGTACTTGAGTCGGCATTGTGCCTTTTGTAATTAATTCCGATGCAATTTCTGTGTTTCATCATCAATAAGGAGGTCAGAGGGATACAGTAAACGTGAAGTGAAGCATCGGAATCTATAACTAGTGTCACAGGAATGGTTCAAAGCATAGACAGTAAGAAGAGTCAGTTTTCTTGTACTTAAGTCGGCTTTGTGCCTTTTGTATTTAATTCCGGTGCAATTTCTGTGTTTCATCGTCAATAAGAAGGTCAGGGGGATACAGTAAACCTGAAGTGAAGCATTGGAATCTATAACTAGTGTCACAGGAATGGTTCAAAACATAGACAGTAAGAAGTATCAGTTTACTTGTACTTATGTCGGCATTGTGCCTTTTGTATTTAATTCCAATGCAATTTCTATCATTCGTCGTCAATAAGAAGGTCACAGGGATACAGTAAACCTGAAGTGAAGCATCAGAATCATTAACTAGTGTCATAGGAATGGTTCGAAACATAAACAGTAAGACGAGTCAGTTTTCTTGTACTTAAGTCGGTATTGTGCCATTCCAATTTCATTCTGATGCAATTTCTGTGTTTCAGCGTAAATAAGAAGGTCCAAGGGATACAGCAAACCTGGAGTGAAGCATCAGAATCTATAACTAGTGCCACAGGGATGGTTCAAAATATAGACAGTACGAAGAGTCAGAATTCTTGTACTTAAGTCGGCATTGTGCCTTTTGTATTTAATTAAGATGCAATTTCTGTGTTTCATCGTCAATAAGAATGTCAGAGTTATACAGTAAACCTGAAGTGAAGCATCGGAATCAATAACTAGTGTCACAGGAATGGTTCAACACATAGACAGTGAGAAGAGTCAGTCTTCTTGTACTGAAGTCGGCATTCTGACTTTTGTATATAATTCCGATGCAATTTCTGTGTTTCATCGTCAATAAGAAGCTCAGAGGGATACAGTAAACCTGAAGTGAAGCATCGGAATCTGTAACTAGTATCACAGAAATGGTTCAAAACATAGACAGTAAGAAGGGTAAGTCTTCTTGTACTTAAGTCGGCATTGTGCCTTATGTATTTATTTCCGAAGCAATCTCTGTATATCTTAGTCAATAAGAAGGTCAGAGGGATACAGTAAGCCCGAAGTGAAGCATCGGAATCTACAACTAGTGTCACAGAAATGGTTCAAAACATAGACAGTAAGAAGAGCCAGTCTTCTTTTACTTGAGTTGGCATTGTGCCTTTTGTATTTAATTCCGATGCATTTTCTGTGCTTGATCGCCAATAAGAAGGTCAGAGGGATACAGTAAACCTGAAGTGAAGCATCGGAATCTATAACTAGTGTCAGAGGAATGGTTCAAACCATAGACAGTAAGAAGAGTCAGTCTTCTTGTACTTAAGTCGGCATTGTGCCTTTTGTATTTCATTCCGATGCAATTTCTGTGCTTCATCGTCAATAAGATGGTCAGCTGGATACAGTGAACCTGAACGTAAGCATCGTAATCTATAACTAGTGTCACAGGAATGGTTCAAATCATAGACAGAAAGGGGAGCCAGTCTTCTTGTACTTGAGTCGGCATTGTGCCTTTTGTATATAATTCCGATCAATTTTCTGTGTTTGATCGTCAATAAGGAGGTCAGAGGGATACAGTTAACCTGAAGTGAAGCATCGGAATATATAACTAGTGTCACAGGAATGGTTCAAAACATAGAAAGTAAGAAGAGTCAGTCTTCTTGTACTTAAGTCGGCATTGTGCCTTTTGTATATAATTCCGATTCAATTTCTGTGTTTCATCGTCAATAAGAAGGTCAGAGGGATACAGTAAACCTGAAGTGAAGCATAGGAATCTATAGCTAGAGTCACAGGAATGGTTCAAACAAAGACAGTAAGAAGAGCCAGTCTTCTTGTACTTGAGTCGGCATTGTGCCTTTTGTAATTAATTCCGATGCAATTTCTGTGTTTCATCGTCAATAAGGAGGTCAGAGGGATACAGTAAACCTGAAGTGAAGCATCGGAATCTATAACTATTGTCACAGGAATGGTTCAAAACATAGACAGTAAGAAGAGTCAGTTTTCTTGTACTTAAGACGGCTTTGTGGCTTTTGTATTTAATTCCGGTGCAATTTCTGTGTTTCATCGTCAATAAGAAGATCAGAGGGATACAGTAAACCTGAAGTGAAGCATCGGAATCTATAACTAGTGTCACAGGAATGGTAGAAACATTGACAGTAAGAAGAGTCAGTCTTCTTATACTTAAGTCGGCATTGTGCCTTTTGTATTTATTTAAGATGCAATTTCTGTGTTTCATCGTCAAAAAGGAGGTCAGAGGGATACAGAAAACCTGAAGTGAAGCATCGGAATCTAAAACTAGTGTCACAGGAATGGTTCAAAACATAGACAGTAGGAAGAGTCAGTCTTCTTGTACTTAAGTCGGCATTGTGCCTCTTGTATATAAATACGATGCAATATCTGTGTTTCATCGTCAATAAGAAGGTCAGAGGGATACGGTAAAACTGAAGTGAAGCATCGGAATCTATAACTAGTGTCACAGGAGTGGTTCAAAACATAGACAGTAAGAAGAGTCAGTCTTCTCGTACTTAAGTCGGCATTGTGCCATTTGTATTTAATTCCTATGCAATTTCTGTGCTTCATCGTCAATAAGAAGGTCAGCTGGATACAGTAAACCTGAAGTGAAGCATCGCAATCAATAACTAGTGTCACAGGAATGGTTCAAAACATACACAGTAAGAAGAGCCAGTCTTCTTGTACTTGAGTCGGCATTGTGCCTTTTGTATTTAATGAAGATGCAATTTCTGTGTTTGATCGTCAATAAGAAGGTCAGAGGGATACAGTAAACCTGAAGTGAAGCATCGGAATCTATTACTAGTGTCACAGGAATGGTTCAAAACATAGACAGTAAGAAGAGTCAGTCTTCTTGTACTTACGTCTGCATTGTGCCTTTTGTATTTATTGAAGATGCATTTTCTGTGTTTTGTCGTCAATAAGAAGGTCAGTGGGATACAGTAAACCTGAAGTGAAGCATCGGAATCTATAACTAGTGTCACAGGAATGGTTCAAAACATAGACAGTAAGAAGAGTCACTCTTTTTGTACTTAAGTCGGCATTGTGCCTTTTGTATTTAATTCCAATGCAATTTCTGTGTTTCATCGTCAATACGAAGGTCAGAGGGATACAGTAAACCTGAAGTGAGGCATCGGAATCTATAAATAGTGTCACAGGAATGGTTCAAAGCAAAGACAGTAGGAAGAGTCAGTCTTATTGTACTTAAGTCGGCATTGGGCCTTTTGAATATAATTACGATGCAATTTCTGTGTTTCTTCGTCAATAAGAAGGTCAGAGGGATACAGTAACCCTGAAGGGAAGCATCGGAATCTATAAATTGGTTCCACAGAAACGGTTCAAAACATAGACAGTAAGAAGAGCCAGTCTTCTTGTACTTGAGTCGGCATTGTGCCTTTTGTATTTAATTAAGATGTAATTTCTGTGTTTCATCGTCAATAAGGAGGTCAGAGGCATACAGAAAACCTGAAGTGAAGCATCGGACTCAAAAACTAGTGTCACAGCAATGGTTCAAAACATAGACAGTAGGAGGAGTCAGTCTTCTTGTAGTTAAGTCGGCATAGTGCATTTTGTATTTAATTCAGATGCAATTTCTGTCTTTTGTCGTCAATAAGAAGTTCAAACGGATACAGTAAACCTGAAGGGAAGCGTCGGAATCTATAACTAGTGTCACAGTAATGGTTCAAATCATAGACAGTAAGAAGAGCTAGTCTTCTTGTACTTGGGTCGTCATTGTGCCTTTTGTATTTAATTCGGATGCAACTTCTGTGGTTTCATCGTCAATAAGAGCGTGAGAGGGATACAGTAAGCCTGAAGTGAAGCATCGGAATCTATAACTAGTGTCACAGCAATGGTTCAAAACATTGACAGTAGGAAGAGTCAATCTTCTTGTACTTGAGTCGGCATTGTGATTTTTGTATTTATTTTCCGCTGCAATTTGTGTGTTTCATCGTCAATAAGAAGGTCAGAGGGATCCAGTAAACCTGAAGTGCAGCATCGGAATCTATAACTAGTCTCACAGAAATGGTTTAAAACATAGACAGTAAGAAGAGCCAGTCCTCTTGTACCTGATTTGGCATTGTGCCTTTTGTATTTAATTCCGATGTATTTTCTTTGCTTGATCGTCAATAAGAAGGTCAGAGGGATACAGTAAACCTGGAGTGAAGCATCGGAATCTATAACTAGTGTCACAGGAATGGTTCAAACCATAGACAGTAAGAAGAGTCAGATTTCTTGTACTTAAGTCGGCATTGTGCCTTATGTATTTAATTCCGATGCAATTTCTGTGTTTCATCGTCAATAAGAAGGTCAGCTGGTAATAGTAAACCTGAAGTGAAGCATCGGAATCTATAACTAGTGTCACAGGAATATTTCAAAGCATAAACAGTAAGTAGAGTCAGTCTTCTTATTCATTAGTCGGCATTGTGAATTTTGTATTTAATTCCGATGCAATTTATGTGCTTCATCGTCAACAAGAAGGTCAGCTGGATACAGTAAACCGGAAGTGAAGCATCTGAATCTATATCTAGTGTCACAGGAATGGTTCAAAGCATAGACAGTAAGAAGAGCCAGTCTTCTTGTACTTGGGTCGGCATTGTGCCTTTTGTATTTAATTAAGATGAATTTTCTGTGATTGATCGTCAATAAGAAGGTCACAGGGATACAGTAAACCTGAAGTGAAGCTTCGGAATCTATAATTAGTGTCACAGGAATGGTTCAAACCGTAGACAGTAAGAAGAGTCAGTGTTCTTGTACTGAAGTCGGCATTGTGCCTTTTGTATTTAAATAAGATTTAATATCTGCGATTCATCGTCATTAATAAGGTCAGAGGGATACAGTAAACCTGATGTGAAGCATCGGAATCTATAACTAGTGTCACAGGAATGGTTCAAAACATAGACAGTAAGAAGAGTCAATCATCTTGTACCTAAGTCGGCATTGTGCCGTCTGTATTTAGTTAAGATGCAATTTCTGTGTTTCATCGCCTATAAGAAGGTGAAATGGATACAGTAAACATGAAGTGAAGCATCGGAATCTATAACTAGTGTCACAGGAATGGTTCAAAACATAGACAGTAAGAAGAGTCAGTCTTCTTGTACTTAAGTCGGCATTGTGCCTTTTGTATTTAATTCCGATGCAATATCTGTATATCTTCGTCAATACGAAGGTCAGAGGGATACAGTAAACCTGAAGTTAAGCATCGGAATCTATAACTAGTCTCACAGAAATGGTTTAAAACATAGACAGTAAGAAGAGCCAGTCCTCTTGTACCTGATTTGGCATTGTGCCTTTTGTATTTAATTCCGATGTATTTTCTTTGCTTGATCGTCAATAAGAAGGTCAGAGGGATACAGTAAACCTGGAGTGAAGCATCGGAATCTATAACTAGTGTCACATAAATGGTTCAAAACATAGACAGTAAGAAGAGCCAGTCTTCTTGTACCTGAGTTGGCATTGTGCCTTTTGTATTTAATTCCGATGAATTTTCTGTGCTTGATCGTCAATAAGAAGGTCAGAGGGATACAGTAAACCTGAAGTGAAGCATCGGATTCTATAACTAGTGTCGGAGGAGTGATTCAAAAAATAGACAGTAAGAAGAGTCAGTATACTTGTACTGAAGTCGGCATTGTGCCTTTTGTATTTAAATAAGATTTAATATCTGCGATTCATCGTCATTAATAAGGTCAGAGGGATACAGTAAACCTGATGTGAAGCATCGGAATCTATAACTAGTGTCACAGAAATGGTTCAAAACATAGACAGTAAGAAGAGCCAGTCTTCTTGTACCTGAGTTGGCATTGTGCCTTTTGTATTTAATTCCGATGAATTTTCTGTGCTTGATCGTCAATAAGAAGGTCAGAGGGATACAGTAAACCTGAAGTGAAGCATCGGAATCTATAACTAGTGTCAGAGGAATGATTCAAACCATAGACAGTAAGAAGAGTCAGTATACTTGTACTGAAGTCGGCATTGTGCCTTTTGTATTTAATTAAGATGCAATTTCTGTGTTTCATCGTCAATAAGAAGGTCAGAGGACTACAGTAAACCAGACGTAAAGCATCATAATCTATAACTAGTGTCACAGGAATGGTTCAAACCATAGACAGTAAGGGGAGCCAGTCTTCTTGTACTTGAGTCGGCATTGTGCCTTTTGTAATTAATTCCGATGCAATTTCTGTGGTTCATCGTCAATAAGAAGGTCAGAGGGATACAGTAAACCTGAAGTGAAGCATCGGAATCTATAACTAGTGTCACAGGAATGGAAGAAAGCATTGACAGTAAGAAGAGTCAGTCTTCTTGTACTTAAGTTGGCATTGTGCCTTTTGTATTTAATTAAGATGTAATTTCTGTGTTTCATCGTCAATAAGGAGGTCAGAGGCATACAGAAAACCTGAAGTGAAGCATCGGAATCTAAAACTAGTGTCACAGCAATGGTTCTAAACATAGACAGTAGGAGGAGTCAGTCTTCTTGTACTTAAGTCGGCATTGTACATTTTGTATTTAATTCAGATGCAATTTCTGTGTTTTGTCGTCAATAAGAAGTTCAAAGGGATACAGTAAACCTGAAGGGAAGCGTCGGAATCTATAACTAGTGTCACAGGAATGGTTCAAAACATAGACAGTAAGAAAAGTCAGTCTTCTTGTACTTAAGTCGGCATTGTGCCGTCTGTATTTAGTTAAGATGCAATTTCTGTGTTTCATCGCCTATAAGAAGGTGAAATGGATACAGTAAACATGAAGTGAGGCATCGGAATCTATGACTAGTGTCACAGGAATGGTTCAAAACATAGACAGTAAGAAGTGTCAGTCTTCTTGTACTTAAGTCGGCATTGTGCCTTTTGTATTTAATTCCGATGCAATATCTGTATATCTTCGTCAATACGAAGGTCAGAGGGATACAGTAAACCTGAAGTTAAGCATCGGAATCTATAACTAGTGTCACAGAAATGGTTTAAAACATAGACAGTAAGAAGAGCCAGTCCTCTTGTACCTGAGTTGGCATTGTGCCTTTTGTATTTAATTCCGATGAATTTTCTTTGCTTGATCGTCAATAAGAAGGTCAGAGGGATACAGTAAACCTGGAGTGAAGCATCGGAATCTATAACTAGTGTCACAGAAATGGTTCAAAACATAGACAGTAAGAAGAGCCAGTCTTCTTGTACCTGAGTTGGCATTGTGCCTTTTGTATTTAATTCCGATGAATTTTCTGTGCTTGATAGTCAATAAGAAGGTCAGAGGGATACAGTAAACCTGAAGTGAACATCGGAATCTATAACTAGTGTCGGAGGAATGATTCAAACCATAGACAGTAAGAAGAGTCAGTATACTTGTACTGAAGTCGGCATTGTGCCTTTTGTATTTAATTAAGATGCAATTTCTGTGTTTCATCGTCAATAAGAAGGTCAGAGGACTACAGTAAACCAGACGTAAAGCATCATAATCTATAACTAGTGTGACAGGAATGGTTCAAATCATAGACAGTAAGAAGAGCCAGTCTTCTTGTACTTAAGTCGGCATTGTGCCTCCTGTAATTAATTCCGATGCAATATCTGTGTTTCATCGTCAATAAGGAGGTCAGAGGGATACAGTAAACCTGAAGTGAAGCATCGGAATCTATAACTAGTGTCACATGAATGGTTCAAAACATAGACAGTAAGAAGAGTCAGTTTTCTTGTACTTAAGTCGGCTTTGGGCCTTTTGTATTTAATTCCGATGCAATTTCTGTGTTTCGTCGACAATAAGAAGGTCAGAGGGATACATTAAACCTGAAGTGAAGCATCGGAATCTATAACTAGTGTCACAGGAATGGTAGAAACATTGACAGTATGAACAGTCAGTCTTTTAGTACTTAAGTCGGCATTGTGCCTTTTGTATTTAATTAAGATGCAATTTCTGTGTTTCATCGTCAATAAGGAGGTCAGAGTGATACAGAAAACCTGAAGTGAAGCGTCGGAATCTAAAACTAGTGTCACAGGAATGGTTCAAAACATAGACAGTAGGAAGAGTCAGTCTTCTTGTACTTAAGTCTGCATTGTGCCTTTTGTATTTAATTCCGATGCAATTTCTGTGTTTCATCGTCAATAAGAGGGTCAGAGGGGTACAGTAAAACTGAAGTGAAGCATCGGAATCTATAACTAGTGTCACAGGAATGGTTCAAAACGTAGACAGTAAGAAGAGTCAGTCTTCTTGTACTTAAGTCGGCATTGTGCCATTTGTATTTAATTCGTATGCAATTTCTGTGCTTCATCGTCTATAAGAAGGTCAGCTGGATACAGTAAACCTGAAGTGAAGCATCGGAATCTATAACTAGTGTCACAGGAATGGTTCAAAACATAGACAGTAAGAAGAGTCACTCTTTTTGTACTTAAGTCGGCTTTGTGCATTTTGTATTTAAGTCCGATGCAATTTCTGTGTTTCATCGTCAATACGAAGGTCAGAGGGATACAGTAAACCTGAAGTGAAGCATCGGAATCTATAACTAGTGTCACAGGAATGGTTCAAAGCAATGACAGTAGGAAGGGTCAGTCTTCTTGTACTTAAGTCGGCATTGGGCCTTTTGAATATGATTACGATGCAATTTCTGTGTTTCTTCGTCAATAAGAAGGTCAGAGGGATACAGTAAACCTGAAGGGAAGCATCGGAATCTATAACTAGTGTCACAGAAATGGTTCAAAACATAGACAGTAAGAAGAGCCAGTCTTCTTGTACTTGGGTCGTCATTGTGGCTTTTGTATTTAATTCCGATGCAATATCTGTATATCTTAGTCAATACGAAGGTCAGAGGGATACTGTGGGCCTGAAGTGAAGCATCGGAATCTTTAACTAGTGTCACAGGAATGGTTCAAAACATAGACAGTGAGAAGAGTCAGTCTTCCTGCACTGAAGTCGGCATTCTGACTTTTGTACATAATTCCGATGCAATTTCTGTGTTTCATCGTCAATAAGATGCTCAGAGGGATACAGTAAACCTGAAGTGAAGCATCGGAATCTGTAACTAGTGTCACAGGAATGGTTCAAAACATAGACAGTAAGAAGGGTAAGTCTTCTTGTACTTAAGTCGGCATTGTGACTTTTGTATTTAATTCCGATGCAATATCTGTATATCTTAGTCAATAAGAAGGTCAGAGGGATACTGCAAGCCTGAAGTGAAGCATCAGAATCTATTACTAGTGGCACAGAAATGGTTCAAATCATAGACAGTAAGAAGAGCCAGTCTTCTTGTACTTGAGTTGGCATTGTGCCTTTTTATTTAATTCCGATGAATTTTCTGTGCTTGATCGTCAATAAGAAGGTCAGAGGGATACAGTAAACCTGAAGTGAAGAATCGGAATCTATAACTAGTGTCACAGGAATGGTTCAAAACATAGACAGTAAGAAGAGTCAGTCTTCTTGTACTTAAGTCGGCATTGTGCCTTTTGTATATAATTCCGATTGAATTTCTGTGTTTCATCGTCAATAAGAAGGTCAGAGGGATACAGTAAACCTGAAGTGAAGCATCGGAATCTATAACTAGTGTCACAGGAATGGTTCAAAACATAGACAGTAAGAAGAGCCAGTCTTCTTGTACTTGAGTCGGCATTGTGCCTTTTGTAATTAATTCCGATGCAATTTCTGTATTTCATCGTCAATAAGAAGGTCAGAGGACTACAGTAAACCAGACGTAAAGCATCATAATCTATAACTAGTGTCACAGGAATGGTTCAAATCATAGACAGTAAGAAGAGCCAGTCTTCTTGTACTTGAGTCGGCATTGTGCCTTTTGTATATAATTCCGATCAATTTTCTGTGTTTGATCGTCAATAAGAAGGTCAGAGGGATACAGTAAACCTGAAGTGAAGCATCGGAATCTATAACTAGTGTCACAGGAATGGTTCAAAACATAGACAGTAAGAAGAGTCAGTCTTCTTGTACTTAAGTCGGCATTGTGCCTTCTGTAATTAATTCCGATGCAATTTCTGTGTTTCATTGTCAATAAGGAGGTCAGAGGGATACAGTAAACCTGAAGTGAAGCATCGGAATCTATAACTAGTGTCACAGGAATGGTTCAAAACATAGTCAGTAAGAAGAGTCAGTTTTCTCGTACTTAAGTCGGCTTTGGCCATTTCGTATTTAATTCCGATGCAATTTCTGTGTTTCGTCGACAATAAGAAGGTCAGAGGGATACATTAAAACTTGAAGTGAAGCATCGGAATCCATAACTAGTGTCACAGGAATGGTTCAAACATAGAGAGTAAGAAGAGTCAGTCTTTGTGTTCTTAAGTCGACATTGTACCTTTTATATTTAATTCTGATGCAATTTCTGTGTTTCATCGTCAAAAGAAGATCAGAGGGATACAGTAAACCTGAAGTGAAGCATCGGAATCTATAACTAGTGTCACAGGAATGGTAGAAACATTGACAGTAAGAACAGTCAGTCTATTTGTACTTAAGTCGGCATTGTGCCTTTTATATTTAATTAAGATGCAATTTCTGTGTTTCATCGTCAATAAGGAGGTCAGAGGGATACAGAAAACCTGAAGTGAAGCATCGGAATCTAAAACTAGTGTCACAGGAATGGTTCAAAACATAGACAGTAAGAAGGGTAAGTCTTCTTGTACTTAAGTCGGCATTGTGACTTTTGTATTTAATTCCGATGCAATATCTGTATATGTTAGTCAATAAAAAGGTGAGAGGGATACTGCAAGCCTGAAGTGAAGCATCGGAATCTATCACTAGTGTCACAGAAATGGTTCAAATCATAGACAGTAAGAAGAGCCAGTCTTCTTGTACTTGAGTTGGCATTGTGCCTTTTTATTTAATTCCGATGAATTTTCTGTGCTTGATCGTCAATAAGAGGGTTAGAGGGATACAGTAATCCTGAAGTGAAGCATCGAAATCTATAACTAGTGTCAGAGGAATGGTTCAAACCATAGACAGTAAGAAGAGCCAGTCTTCTTGTACTTGGGTCGTCATTGTGCCTTTTATATTTAATTCGGATGCAACTTCTGTGTTTCATCGTCAATAAGGGGGTCCAAGGGATACAGTAAACCTGAAGTGAAGCATCGGAATCTATAACTAGTGTCACAGAATTGGTTCAAAGCATAGACAGTAAGATGAGTTAGTGTTCTTGTACTGAAGTCGGCATTGTGCCTTTTGTATATAATTCCGATGCAATTTCTGTGCTTCATCGTCAATAAGAAGGTCATCTGGATACAGTAAACCTGAAGTGAAGCATCGGAATCTATAACTAGTGTCACAGGAATGGTTCAAAACATAGACAGTTAGATGAGCCGGTCTTCTTGTACTTGAGTCGGCATTGTGCCTTTTGTATTTATTTCCGATGAATTTTCTGTGATTGATCGTCAATAAGAAGGTCAGAGGGATACAGTAAACCTGAAGTGAATCGTCGGAATCTATAACTAGTGTAACAGCAATGGTTCAAAACATGGACAGTAAGAAGAGTCAGTTTTCTTGTACTTAAGTCGGCATTGTGCCTTTTGTATTTAATTCCAATGCAATTTCTGTGTTTCATCGTCAATAAGAAGGTCACAGGAATACAGTAAACTTGAAATAAAGCATCGGAATCTGTAACTAGTGTCACAGGAATGGTTCAAAACATAAACAGTAAGAAGAGTCAGTCTTCTTGTGCTTAAGTCTGCATTGTGCCTTTTGTATTTAATTCCGATGCAATTTACATGTTTCATCGTCAATACGTAGGTCAGAGGGATACAGTAAACCTGAAGTGAAGCATCGGAATCTTTAACTAGTGTCACAGGAATGGTTCAAAACATAGACAGTAAGAAGAGTCAGTCTTCTTGTACTTAAGTCGGCATTGTGACTTTTGTATATAATTCCGATGCAATTTCTGTGCTTCATCGTCAATAAGAAGGTCAGCTGGATACAGTAAACCTGAAGTGAAGCATCGGAATCTATAACTAGTGTCACAGGAATGGTTCAAAACATAGACAGTAAGAAGAGCCGGTCTTCTTGTACTTGAGTCGGCATTGTGCCTTTTGTATTTAATTCCGATGAATTTTCTGTGTTTGATCGTCAATAAGAAGGTCAGAAGGATACAGTAAACCTGAAGTGAAGCATCGGAATCTATTACTAGTGTCACAGGAATGGTTCAAACCATAGACAGTAAGAAGAGTCAGTGTCCTTGTACTTAAGTCGGCATTGTGCCTTTTGTATTTAATTAAGATGCAATTTCTGTGTTTCATCGTCAATAAGAAGGTGAAAGGGATACAGTGAACCTGAAGTGAAGCATCGGAATCTATAACTAGTGTCACAGGAATGGTTCAAAACATAGACAGTAAGAATAGAAGGTCTTTTTGTACTTGAGTCGGCATTGTGCCTTTTGTATTTAATTCCGATGAATTTTCTGTGTTTGATCGTCAATAAGAAGGTCAGAGGGATACAGTATACCTGAAGTGAAGCATCGGAATCTATAACTAGTGTCACAGGAATGGTTCAAACATAGACAGTAAGAAGAGTCAGTCTTCTTGTACATAAGTCGGCATTGTGCCTTTTGTATTTAATTCCGATGCAATTTACGTGTTTCATCGTCATTATGAAGGTCAGAGGGATACAGTAAACATAAGTGAAGCATAGGAATCTATAACTAGTGTAACAGCAATGGTTCAAAACATTGACAGTAAGAAGAGTCAGTTTTCTTGTACTTAAGTCGGCATTGTGCCTTTTGTATTTAATTCCAATGCAATATCTGTGTTTCATCGTCAATAAGAAGGTCACAGGATACAGTAAACTTGAAATGAAGCATCGGAATCTGTAACTAGTGTCACAGGAATGGTTCAAAACAAAAACAGTAAGAAGAGTCAGTTTTCTTGTGCTTAGGTCGGCATTGTGCCTTTTGTATTTAATTCCGATGCAAATTCTGTGTTTCATCGTCAATAAGAAGGTCAGAGGGATACAGTAAACCTGAAGTGAAGCATCGGAATTTATAGCTAGTGTCACAGGATTTTATCAAAACATAGACTATAAGAAGGGTCAGTCTTCTTGTACTTAAGTCGGCATTGTGCCTTTCGTATTTAATTCCGATGCAATATCTGTGTTTCTTACTCAATAAGAAGGTCAGAGGGATACAGTAAACCTGAAGTGAAGCATCGGTATCTATAACTAGTGTCACAGAATTGGTTCAAAACATAGACAGTAAGAAGAGACAGTCTTCTTTTACTTGAGTCGGCATTGTGACTTTTGTATTTAATTCCGATGCAATTTCTGTGTTTCATCGTCAATAAGAACGTCAGAGGGATACAGTAAACCTGAAGTGAAGCATCGGAATCTTTAACTAGTGTCACAGGAATTAAATACATGAGGCACAATGCCGACTTACGTACAAGAAGACTGACCCTTCTTACATTCTATGTTTTGATCCAATCCTGTGACACTAGTTATAAATTCCTATGCTTCACTTCAGGTTTACTGTATCCTTCAGACCTTCTTATTAACGATGAAACACAGAAATTGCATTGGAATTAAATACAAAAGGCACAATGCCGACCTAAGTACAAGAAAACTGACTCTTCTTACTGTTTATGTTTTGAACCATTCCTGTGACACTAGTTACAGATTCCGATGCTTCATTTCAAGTTTACTCTATCCCTGTGACCTTCTTATTGACGATGAAACACAGAAATTGCATTGGAATTAAATACAAAAGGCACAATGCCGACTTAAGTACAAGAAAACTGACTCTTCTTTCTGTCCATGATTTGAACCATTGCTGTTACACTAGTTATAGATTCTGATGCTTCACTTCGGTTTTACTGTATCCCTCTGACCCTCATGATCACGATGAAACACGTAAATTGCATCGGAATTAAATACAAAAGGCACAATGCCGACCTATGTACAAGAAGACTGAGTCTTCTTACTGTCTAGGTTTGAACCATTCCTGTGACACTAGTTATAGATTCTGATGCTTCACTTCAGGTTTACTGTATCCCTCTGAACTTCTTGTTGACGATGAAACACAGAAATTGCATCGAAATTAAATACAAGAGGCACAATGCCTACTCAAGTACAAGAAGACTGGCTCTTCTTACTGTCTATGTTTTGAATCATTACCGTGACACTAGTTATAGATTCCGATGCTTCACTTCAGGTTTACTGTATCCCCTTCACCTTCTTATTGACGATGAAACACAGAAATTGCATCTTAATTAAATACAAAAGGCACAATACCGGCTTAAGTACAAGAACACTGACTCTTCTTACTGTCTATGGTTTGAACCATTCCTGTGACACTAGTAATAGATTCCGATGCTTCACTTCAGGTTTACTGTATCCCTCTGACCTTGTTATTGACGATCAAACACAGAAAATTCATCGGAATTAAATACAAAAGGCACAATGCCGACTTAAGTACAAGAAGACTGACTCTTCTTACTGTCTATGTTTTGAACCATTCCTGTGACACTAGTTAAAGATTCCTATGCTTCACTTCAGGTTTAATGTATCCCTCTGACCTTCTTATTGACGATGAAACACAGAAATTGCATCTTAATTAAATACAAAAGGCACAATGCCGACTTCAGTACAAGAACACTAACTCATCTTACTGTCTATGGTTTGAACCATTCCTGTGACACTAGTTATAGATTTCGATGCTTCACTTCAGGTTTACTGTATCCCTCTGACCTACTTATTGACGATGAAACACGTAAATTGCATCGGAATTGAATACAAAAGGCACAATGCAGACTTAAGCACAAGAAGACTGACTCTTCTTACTGTCTATGTTTTGAACCATTCTTGTGACACCAGTTATAGATTCCGATGCTTCACGTCAGGTTTACTGTATCCCTCTGACGTTCTTATTGACGATGAAACACAGAAATTGCATCGGAATTAAATACAAAAGGCACAATGCCGACTCAAGTACAAGAAGACTGTCTCTTCTTACTGTCTATGTTTTGAACCAATTCTGTGACACTAGTTATATATTCCGATGCTTCACTTCAGGTTTACTGTATCCCTCTGACCTTTTTATTGACGAAGAAACACAGATATTGCATCGGAATTAAATACAAAAGGCACAATGCCGACTTAAGTACAAGAAGACTGACCCTTCTTACTGTCTATGCCTTGAACCAATCCTGTGACACTAGTTATAGATTCCCATGCTTCACTTCAGGTTTACTGTATCCAGCTGACCTTCTTATTGACGATGAAACACAGAAATTGCATCGGAATTATATGTGCCTTTTGTATTTAATTAAGATGCAATTTCTGTGTTTCATCGTCAATAAGAAGGTCAGAAGGATACAGTGAACCTGAAGTGAAGCATCGGAATCTTTAACTATTGTCACAGGAATGGTTCAAAACATAGACAGTAAGAAGAGTCAGTCTTCTTGTACTTAAGTCGGCATTGTGACTTTTGTATATAATTCCGATGCAATTTCTGTGCTTCATCGTCAATAAGAAGGTGAGCTGGATACAGTAACCCTGAAGTGAAGCATCGCAATCTATAACTAGTGTCACAGGAATGGTTCAAAACATAGACAGTAAGAAGAGCCGGTCTTCTAGTACTTGGGTCGGCATTGTGCCTTTTGTATTTAATTCCGATGAATTTTCTGTGTGTGATCGTAAATAACAAGGTCAGAGGGATACAGTAAACCTGAAGTGAAGCATCGGAATCTATTACTAGTGTCACAGGAATGGTTCAAACCATAGACAGCAAGAAGAGTCAGTGTTCTTGTACTTTAGTCAGCATTGTGCCTTTTGTATTTAATTAAGATGCAATTTCTGTGTTTCATCGTCAATAAGAAGGTGAAAGGGATACAGTAAACCTGAGGTGAAGCATCGGAATCTTTAACTAGTGTCACAGGAATGGTTCAAAACATAGACAGCAAGAAGAGTCAGTGTTCTTGTACTTTAGTCAGCATTGTGCCTTTTGTATTTAATTCCAATGCAATTTCTGTGCTTCATCGTCAATAAGAAGGTCATAGGGATACAGTAAACTTGAAGTGAAGCATCGGAATCTATAACTAGTGTCACAGGAATGGTTCAATACATAAACAGTAAGAAGAGTCAGTTTTCTTGTACTTAGGTCGGCATTGTGCCTTTTGTCTTTAATTCCAATGCAATTTCTGTGTTTCATCGTCAATAAGAACGTCAGAGGGATACAGTAAACCTGAAGTGAAGCATCGGAATCTATAACTAGTGTCACAGAATTGGTTCATAACATAGACAGTAAGAAGAGACAGTCTTCTTGTACTTGAGTCGGCATTGTGCCTTTTGTATTTAATTCCGATGCAATTTCTGTGTTTCATCGTCAATAAGAACGTCAGAGGGATACAGTAAACCTGACGTGA
Organism: Schistocerca piceifrons; assembly: GCF_021461385.2. NCBI lineage: Eukaryota > Metazoa > Arthropoda > Insecta > Orthoptera > Acrididae > Schistocerca > Schistocerca piceifrons. The sequence goes on along the minus strand of NW_025727722.1, from coordinate 424,180 downwards.
AGCATCGGAATCTATAACTAGTGTCACAGGAATGGTTCAAAACATAAACAGTAAGAAGAGTCAGTCTTCTTGTGCTTAAGTCGGCATTGTGCCTTTTGTATTTAATTCCGATGCTATTTACGTGTTTCATCGTCAATAAGTAGGTCAGAGGGATACAGTAAACCTGAAGTGAAGCATCGTAATCTATAACTAGTGTCACAGGAATGGTTCAAACCATAGACAGTAAGATGAGTTAGTGTTCTTGTACTGAAGTCGGCATTGTGCATTTTGTATTTAATTCCGATGCAATTTCTGTGTTTCATCGTCAATAAAAAGGTCACAGGGATACAGTAACCTGAAATGAAGCATCGGAATCTTTAACTAGTGTCACAGGAATGGTTCAAAGCATAAACAGTAAGGAGAGTCAGTTTTCTTGTACTTAGGTCGGCATTGTGCCTTCTGTATTTAATTCCGATGCAATTTCTGTGTTTCATCGTCAATAAGAAGGTCAGGAGGATACAGTAAACCTGAAGTGAAGCATCGGAATCTGTAACTAGTGTCACAGGAATGGTTCAAACCATAGACAGTAAGATGGGTTAGTGTTCTTGTACTGAAGTCGGCATTGTGCCTTTTGTAATTAATTAAGATGCAATTTCTGTGTTTCATCGTCAATAAGACGGTCAGAGGGATAGAGTACACCTGAAGTGAAGCATTGGAATCTATTACTAGTGTCACAGGAATGGTTCAAACCATAGACAGCAAGAAGAGTCAGTGTTCTTGTAATTTAGTCGGCATTGTGCCTTTTGTATTTAATTCCGATGCAATTTCTGTGTTTCATCGTCAATAAGAAGGTCAGAGGGATACAGTAAACCTGAAGTGAAGCAACGGAATTTATAGCTAGTGTCACAGGATTGGATCAAAACATAGACTATAAGAAGGGTCTGTCTTCTTGTACTTAAGTCGGCATTGTGCCTTTCGTATTTAATTCCGATGCAATATCTGTGTTTCTTAGTCAATAAGAAGGTCAGAGGGATACAGTAAACCTGAAATGAAGCCTCGGAATCTATAACTAGTGTCACAGAATTGGTTCAAAACATAGACAGTAAGAAGAGTCAGTCTTCTTGTACTGAAGTCGGCATTGTGCCTTTTGTATTTAATTAAGATGCAATTTCTGTGTTTCATCGTCAATAAGAAGGTCAGAGGGATACAGTAAACTTGAAATGAAACATCGGAATCTATAACTAGTGTCACAGGAATGGTTCAAAGCATAAACAGTAAGAAGAGTCAGTTTTCTTGTACTTAGGTCGGCATTGTGCCTTTTGTATTTAATTCCGATGCAATTTCTGTGTTTCATCGTCAATAAGAACGTCAGAGGGATACAATAAACCTGAAGTGAAGCATCGGAATCTATAACTAGTGTCACAGAATTGGTTCAAAACATTGACAGTAAGAAGAGACAGTCTTCTTGTACTTGAGTCAGCATTGTGTCTTTTGTATTTAATTCCGAAGCTATTTACGTGTTTCATCGTCAATAAGTAGGTCAGAGGGATACAGAAAACCTGAAGTGAAGCATCGGAATCTATAACTAGAGTCACAGGAATGGTTCAAACCATAGACAGTAAGATGAGTTAGTGTTCTTGTACTGAAGTCGGCATTGTGCATTTTGTATTTAATTCCGATGCAATTTCTGTGTTTCATCGTCAATAAGAAGGTCACAGGGATACAGTAAACCTGAAATGAAGCATCGGAATCTATAACTAGTGTCACAGGAATGGTTCAAAACATAAACTGTAAGGAGTGTCAGTTTTCTTGTACTTAGGTCGGCATTGTGCCTTCTGTATTTAATTCCGATGCAATTTCTGTGTTTCATCGTCAATAAGAAGGTTAGAGGGATACAGTAAACCTGAAGTGAAGCATTGGAATTTATAACTAGTGTCACAGGATTGGTTTAAAACATAGACAGTAAGAAGGGTCAGTCTTCTTGTACTTAAGTCGGCATTGTGCCTTTTGTATATAATTCCGACGCAATATCTGTGTTTCTTCGTCAATAGGAAGGTCAGAGGGATACAGTAAACCTGAAGTGAAGCATCGGAATCTATAACTGTGTCACAGAATTGGTTCAAAACATAGACAGTAAGAAGAGACAGTCTTCTTGTACTTGAGTCGGCATTGTGCATTTTGTATTTAATTCCGATGCAATTTCTGTGTTTTATCGTCAATAAGAAGGTGAAAGGGATACAGTAAACCTGAAGTGAAGCATCGGAATCTATAACTAGTGTCACAGAAATGAATCAAAACATAGACAGTAAGAAGAGCCAGTCTTCTTGTACTTGAGGAGGGATTGTGCCTCTTCTATTTAATTCCGATGCAATTTCTGTGTTTCATCGTCAATAAGAAGGTCAGAGGGATACAGTAAACCTGAAGTGAAGCATTGGAATCTTTAGCTAGTGTCACAGGAATGGTTCAAAGCATAGACAGTAAGAAGAGTCGGTCTTCTTGTACTTAAGTCGGCATTGTGCCTTTTGTATATAATTCCGATGCAATTTCTGTGCTTCATCGTCAATAAGAAGGTCAGCTGGATACAGGAAACCTGAAGTGAAGCATCGGAATATCTAACTAGTGTCACAGGAATGGTTCAAAACATAGACAGTAAGAAGAGCCGGTCTTCTTGTATTTGGGTCGGCATTGTGCATTTTGTATTTAATTCTGATGAATTTTCTGTGTTTGATCGTCAATAAGAAGGTCAGAGGGATACAGTAAACTTGAAATGAAGCATCGGAATCTATAACTAGTGTCACAGGAATGGTTCAAACCATAGACAGTAAGATGAGTTAGTGTTCTTGTACTGAAGTCGGCATTGTGCATTTTGTATTTAATTCCGATGCAATTTCTGTGTTTCATCGTCAATAAGAAGGTCACAGGGATACAGTAAACCTGAAATGAAGAATCGGAATCTTTAACTAGTGTCACAGGAATGGTTCAAAACATAAACAGTAAGGAGTGTCAGTTTTCTTGTACTTAGGTCGGCATTGTGCCTTCTGTATTTAATTCCGATGCAATTTCTGTGTTTCATCGTCAATAAGAAGGTTAGAGGGATACAGTAAACCTGAAGTGAAGCATTGGAATTTATAACTAGTGTCACAGGATTGGTTTAAAACATAGACAGTAAGAACGGTCAGTCTTCTTGTACTTAAGTCGGCATTGTGCCTTTTGTATATAATTCCGATGCAATATCTGTGTTTCTTCGTCAATAGGAAGGTCAGAGGGATACAGTAAACCTGAAGTGAAGCATCGGAATCTATAACTGTGTCACAGAATTGGTTCAAAACATAGACAGTAAGAAGAGACGGTCTTCTTGTACTTGAGTCGGCATTGTGCCTTTTGTATTTAATTCCGATGCAATTTCTGTGTTTCATCGTCAATAAGAAGGTGTAAGGGATACAGTAATCCTGAAGTGAAGAATCGGAATCTATAACTAGTGTCACAGAAATGAATCAAAACATAGACAGTAAGAAGAGCCAGTCTTCTTGTACTTGAGTAGGGATTGTGCCTCTTCTATTTAATTCCGATGCAATTTCTGTGTTTCATCGTCAATAAGAAGGTCAGAGGGATACAGTAAACCTGAAGTGAAGCATCGGAATCTATAACTGGTGTCACAGGAATGGTTCAAACCATAGACAGTAAGATGGGTTAGTGTTCTTGTACTGAATTAGGCATTGTGCCTTTTGTATTTAATTAAGATGCAATTTCTGTGTTTCATCGTCAATAAGAAGGTCAGAGGGATACAGTAAACCTGAAGTGAAGCATCGGAATCTATTACTAGAGTCACAGTAATGGTTCAAACCATAGACAGTAAGAAGAGTCAGTGTTCGTGTACTTAAGTCGGCATTGTGCCTTTTGTATTTATTTAAGATGCAACTTCTGTGTTTCATCGTCAATACGAAGGTCAGAGGGATACAGTAACCCTGAAGTGAAACATCGAAATCTTTAAGTAGTGTCACAGGAATGGTTCAAAACATAGACAGTAAGAAGAGTCAGTCTTCTTGTACTTAAGTCAGCATTGTGCTTTTTGTATTTAATTCGATGCAATATCTGTGTTTCTTCGTCAATAAAAAGGTCAGAGGGATACAGTAAACCTGAAGTGAAGCATCGGAATCTATAACTAGTGTCACAGAAATGGTTCAAAACATAGACAGTAAGAAGAGCCAGTCTTCTTGTACTGAAGCCGGCATTGTGCCTTTCGTATATAATTCCGATGAATTTTCTGTGTTTGATCGTCAATAAGAAGGTCCGAGGGATACAGCAAACCTGAAGTGAAGCATCGGAATCTATAACTAGTGTCACAGGAATGGTTCAAACCGTAGACAGTAAGAAGAGTCAGTGTTCTTGTACTGAAGTCGGCATTGTGCCTTTTGTATTTAACTAAGATGCAATTTTTGTTTTTCATCGTCAATAATCAGGTCAGAGTGATACATTAAACCTCACGTGAAGCATCGGAATCAATAAGTAGTGTCACAGGAATGGTTCAAAACATAGACAGTAAGAAGAGTCAGTCATCTTGTACCTAATTCGCCATTGTGCCTTTTGTATTTAATTCCGATGTAATTTCTGTCTTTCATCGTCAATACGAAGGTCAGAGAGATACAGTAAACCTGAAGTGAAGCATCGGAATCTATAACTAGTGTCACAGGAATGGTTCAAAACATAGACAGTAAGAAAAGTCAGTCTTCTTGTACTTAAGTCGGCATTGTGCCTTTTGTATTTAATCCGATGCAATATCTGTCTTTCTTCGTCAATAAGAATGTCAGAGGGATACAGTAAACCTGAAGTTAAGCATGGGAATCTATAACTAGTGTCACAGAAATGGTTCAAAACATAGACAGTAAGAAGAGCCAGTCTTCTTGTACTTGAGTCGGCATTGTGCCTTTTGTATTTAATTCCGATGCAATATCTGTGTTACATCGTCAATAAGAAGGTCAGAGGGATTCAGTAAACCTGAAGTGAAGCATCGGAATCTATAACTAGTGTCACAGGAATGGTTCAAAACATAGACCGTAAGAATAGTCAGTGTTCTTGTACTGAAGTCGGCATTGTGCCTTTTGTATTTAATTCCGATGAATTTTCTGTGTTTGATCGTCAATAAGAAGGTCCGAGGGATACAGCAAACCTGAAGGTCCGAGGGATACCGCAAACCTGAAGTGAAGCAACGGAATCTATAACTAGTGTCACAGAAATGGTTCAAACATAGTAAGAAGAGCCAGTCTTCTTGTACTTGAGTCGGCATTGTGCCTTTTGTATTTAATTCCGATGCAATTTACGTGTTTCATCGTGAATAAGGAGGTCAGAGGGATACAGTAAACCTGAAGTGAAGCATCGGAATCTATAACTAGTGTCACAGGAATGGTTCAAAACATAGACAGTAAGAAGAGCCGGTCTTCTTGTACTTTTGTCGGCATTGTGCCTTTTGTATTTAATTCCGATTAATTTTCTGTGTTTGATCGTCAATAAGAAGGTCTAAGGGATACAGTAAACCTGAAGTGAAACATCGGAATCTATTACTAGTGTCACAGGAATGGTTCAAACCATAGACAGTAAGAAGAGTCAGTGTTCTTGTACTTTAGTCGGCATTAAGCCTTTAGTATTTAATTAAGATGCAATTTATGTGTTTCATCGTCAATAAGAAGGTGAAAGGTATACAGTAAACCTGACGTGAAGCATCGGAATCTATAACTAGTGTCACAGGAATGGTTCAAAACATAGACAGTAAGATGAGTTAGTGTTCTTTTACTGAAGTCGGCATTGTGCCATTTGTATTTAATTAAGATGAAATTACTGTGTTTCATCGTCAATAAGTAGGTCAGAGGGATAGAGTAAACCTGAAGTGAAGCATCGGAATCTACAACTAGTGTCACAGGAATGGTTCAAACATAGACAGTAAGAAGAGTCAGTGTACTTGTACTTAAGTCGGTATTGTGCCTTTTGTATTTATTTAAGGTGCAATTTCTGTGTTTCATCGTCAATAAGAAGGCGAAAGGGATACAGAAACCCTGAAATGAAGCACCGGAATCTATAACTAGTGTCACAGGAATGGTTCAAAACATAGACAGTATGAAGAGTCAGTCCTCTTGTACTTAAGTCGGCATTGTGCCTTTTGTATATAATTCTGATGCAATTTCTGTGTTTCATCGTCAATAAGAAGCTCACAGGGATACAGTAAACCTGAAGTGAAGCATACGGAATCTATAACTAGTGTCACAGGAATTTTTCAAAACATAGACAGTAAGAAGAGTCAGTCTTTTTGTACTTAAGTCGGCATTGTGCCTTTTGTATTTAATTCCGATGCAATTTCTGTGTTTCATCGTCTATACGAAGGTCAGAGGGATACAGTAAACCTGAAGTGAAGCATCGGAATCTATAACTAGTGTCACAGGAATGGTTCAAAACATAGACAGTAAGAAGGGTCATTCTTCTTGTAATTAAGTCGGCATTGTGCCTTTTGTATTTAATCCGATGAAATATCTGTGTTTCTTCGTCAATAAGAAGGTCAGAGGGATACAGTAAACGTGAAGTGAAGCATCGGAATCTATAACTAGTGTCACAGAAATGGTTCAAAACATAGACAGTAAGAACAGCCAGTCTTCTTGTACTTGAGTCGGCATTGTGCCTTTTGTATTTAATTCCGATGCAATTTCTGTGTTTCATCGTCAATACGAAGGTCAGAGGGATACAGTAACCCTGAAGTGAAGCATCGAAATCTTTAAGTAGTGTCACAGGAATGGTTCAAAACATAGACAGTAAGAAGAGTCAGTCTTCTTGTACTTAAGTCAGCATTGTGCCTTTTGTATATAATTCCAATGCAATTTCTGTGCTTCATCGTCAATAAGGTCAGCAGGATACAGTAAACCTGAAGTGAAGCATCGGAATCTATAACTAGTGTCACAGGAATGGTTCAAATCATAGACAGTAAGAAGAGCCAGTCTTCTTGTACTTGAGTCGGCATTGTGCCTTTTGTATTTAATTCCGATGAATTTTCTGTGTTTGATCGTCAATAAGAAGGTCAGAGGGATACAGTATACCTGAAGTGAAGCATCGGAATCTATTACAAGTGTCACAGGAATGGTTCAAACCATAGACAGTAAGAAGAGTCAGTGTTCGTGTACTTAAGTCGGCATTGTGCCTTTTGTATTTATTTAAGATGCAACTTCTGTGTTTCATTGTCAATACGAAGGTCAGAGGGATACAGTAACCCTGAAGTGAAGCATCGAAATCTTTAAGTAGTGTCACAGGAATGGTTCAAAACATAGACAGTAAGAAGAGTCAGTCTTCTTGTACTTAAGTCAGCATTGTGCCTTTTGTATTTAATTCGATGCAATATCTGTGTTTCTTCGTCAATAAAAAGGTCAGAGGGATACAGTAAACCTGAAGTGAAGCATCGGAATCTATAACTAGTGTCACAGAAATGGTTCAAATCATAGACAGTAAAAAGAGCCAGTCTTCTTGTACTGAAGTCGGCATTGTGATTTTGTATATAATTCCGATGAATTTTCTGTGTTTGATCGTCAATAAGAAGGTCCGAGGGATACAGCAAACCTGAAGTGAAGCATCGGAATCTATAACTAGTGTCACAGGAATGGTTCAAACCGTAGACAGTAAGAAGAGTCAGTGTTCTTGTACTGAAGTCGGCATTGTGCCTTTTGTATTTAATTAAGATGCAATTTTTGTTTTTCATCGTCAATAATCAGGTCAGAGTGATACATTAAACCTGACGTGAAGCATCGGAATCAATAAGTAGTGTCACAGGAATGGTTCAAAACATAGACAGTAAGAAGAGTCAGTCATCTTGTACCTAATTCGCCATTGTGCCTTTTGTATTTAATTCCGATGCAATTTCCGTCTTTCATCGTCAATACGAAGGTCAGAGAGATACAGTAAACCTGAAGTGAAGCATCGGAATCTATAACTAGTGTCACAGGAATGGTTCAAAACATAGACAGTAAGAAAGGTCAGTCTTCTTGTACTTAAGTCGGCATTGTGCCTTTTGTATTTAATCCGATGCAATATCTGTGTTTCTTCGTCAATAAGAATGTCAGAGGGATACAGTAAACCTGAAGTTAAGAATGGGAATCTATAACTAGTGTCACGGAAATGGTTCAAACATAGACAGTAAGAAGAGCCAGTCTTCTTGTACTTGAGTCGGCATTGTGCCTTTTGTATTTAATTCCGATGCAATTTCTGTGTTACATCGTCAATAAGAAGGTCAGAGGGATTCAGTAAACCTGAAGTGAAGCATTGGAATCTATAACTAGTGTCACAGGAATGGTTCAAAACATAGACCGTAAGAATAGTCAGTGTTCTTGTACTGAAGTCGGCATTGTGCCTTTTGTATTTAATTCCGATGAATTTTCTGTGTTTGATCGTCAATAAGAAGGTCCGAGGGATACAGCAAACCTGAAGGTCCGAGGGATACCGCAAACCTGAAGTGAAGCAACGGAATCTATAACTAGTGTCACAGAAATGGTTCAAACATAGACAGTAAGAAGAGCCAGTCTTCTTGTACTTGAGTCGGCAATGTGCCTTTTGTATTTAATTCCGATGCAATTTACGTGTTTCATCGTCAATAAGAAGGTCAGAGGGATACAGTAAACCTGAAGTGAAGCATCGGAATCTATAACCAGTGTCACAGAAATGGTTCAAACATAGACAGTAAGAAGAGCCAGTCTTCTTGTACTTGAGTCGGCATTGTGCCTTTTGTATTTAATTCCGATGCAATTTACGTGTTTCATCGTCAATAAGAAGGTCAGAGGGATACAGTAAACCTGAAGTGAAGCATCGGAATCTATAACTAGTGTCACAGGAATGGTTCAAAACATAGACAGTAAGAAGAGCCGGTCTTCTTGTACTTGGGTCGGCATTGTGCCTTTTGTATTTAATTCCGATGAATTTTCTGTGTTTGATCGTCAATAAGAAGGTCTAAGGGATACAGTAAACCTGAAGTGAAACATCGGAATCTATTACTAGTGTCACAGGAATGGTTCAAACCATAGACAGTAAGATGAGTCAGTGTTCTTGTACTTTAGTCGGCATTAAGCCTTTTGTATTTAATTAAGATGCAATTTATGTGTTTCATCGTCAATAAGAAGGTGAAAGGTATACAGTAAACCTGAAGTGAAGCATCGGAATCTTTAACTAGTGTCACAGGAATGGTTCTAACATAGACAGTAAGAAGACTCAGTTTTCTTGTACTTAGGTCGGCATTGTGCATTTTGTATTTAATTCCGATGCAATTTCTGTGTTTCATCGTCAATAAGAACGTCAGAGGGATACAGTAAACCTGACGTGAAGCATCGGAATCTATAACTAGTGTCACAGGAATGGTTCAAAACATAGACAGTAAGATGAGTTAGTGTTCTCTTACTGAAGTCGGCATTGTGCCATTTGTATTTAATTAAGATGCAATTACAGTGTTTCATAATCAATAAGTAGGTCAGAGGGATACAGTAAACCTGAAGTGAAGCATCGGAATCTATAACTAGTGTCACAGGAATGGTTCAAACCATAGACAGTAAGATGAGTTAGTGTTCTTGTACTGAAGTCGGCATTGTGCCTTTTGTATTTAATTAAGATGCAATTTCTGTGTTTCATCGTCAATAAGAAGGTCAGAGGGATACAGTAAACCTGAAGTGAAGATCGGAATCTTTAACTAGTGTCACAGGAATGGTTCAAAACATAGACATTAAGAAGAGTCTGTCTTCTTGTACTTAAGTCGGCATTGTGCCTTTTGTATATAATTCCGATGCAATTTCTGTGCTTCATCGTCAATAAGAATGTCAGCTGGATACAGTAACCTGAAGTGAAGCATCGGAATCTATTACTAGTGTCACAGGAATGGTTCAAACCATAGACAGTAAGAAGAGTCAGTGTTCTTGTACTTTAGTCGGCATTGTGCCTTTTGTATTTAATTAAGGTGCAATTTCTGTGTTTCATCGTCAATAAGAAGGTGAATGGGGTACAGTAAACCTGAAGTGAAGCATCGGAATCTTTAACTAATGTCACAGGAATGGTTCAAAACATAGACAGTAAGAAGAGTCAGTTTTCTTGTACTTATGTCGGCATTGTGCCTTTTGTATTTAATTCCAATGCAAATTCTGTGTTTCATCGTAAATAAGAAGGTCACAGGGATACAGTAAACTTGAAATGAAGCAACACAATCTATAACTAGTGTCACAGGAATGGTTCAAAACATAAACAGTAAGAAGAGTCAGTTTTCTTGTACTTAGGTCGGCAGTGTGCCTTTTGTATTTAATTCCGATACAATTTCTGTGTTTCATCGTCAATAAGAACGTCAGAGGGATACAGTAAACCTGAAGTGAAGCATCGGAATCTATAACTAGTGTCACAGGAATGGTTCAAACCATAGACAGTAAGATGAGTTAGTGTTCTTGTACTGAAGTCGGCATTGTTCCTTTTGTATTTAATTCCGATGCCTATTTCTGTGTTTCTTCGTCAATAAGAAGGTCACAGGGATACAGTAAACCTGAAATGAAGCATCGGAATCTATAACTAGTGTCACAGGAATGGTTCAAAACATAAACAGTAAGGAGAGTCAGTTTTCTTGTACTTAGGTCGGCATTGTGCCTTCTGTATTTAATTCCGATGCAATTTCTGTGTTTCATCGTCAATAAGAAGGTCAGAGGGATACAGTAAACCTGAAGTGAAGCATTTGAATTTATAAGTAGTGTCACAGGATTGGTTCAAAACATAGACAGTAAGAAGGGTCAGTCTTCTTGTACTTAAGTCGGCATTGTGCCTTTTGTATATAATTCCGATGCAATATCTGTGTTTCTTCGTCAATAGGAAGGTCAGAGGAATACAGTAAACCTGAAGTGAAGCATCGGAATCTATAACTGTGTCACAGAATTTGTTCAAAACATAGACAGTAAGAAGAGCCAGTCTTCTTGTACTTGAGTAGTGATTGTGCCTCTTCTATTTAATTGCGATGCAATTTCTGTGTTTCATCGTCAATAAGAAGGTCAGAGGGATACAGTAAACCTGAAGTGAAGCATCGGAATCTATAACTGGTGTCGCAGGAATGGTACAAACCATAGACAGTAATAAGAGTCAGTCTTCTTGTACTTAAGTCGGCATTGTGCCTTTTGTATAAAATTCCGATGCAATTTCTGTGCTTCATCGGCAATAAGAAGGTCAGCTGGATACAGGAAATCTGAAGTGAAGCATCGGAATCTATAACTAGTGTCACAGGAATGGTTCAAAACATAGACTGTAAGAAGAGCCAGTCTTCTTGTACTTGAGCTGGCATTGTGCCTTTTGTATTTAATTCCGATGAATTTTCTGTGTTTGATCGTCAATAAGAAGTTCAGAGAGATACAGTAAACCTGAAGTGAAGCATCGCAATGTATTACTAGTGTCACAGTAATGGTTCAAACCATAGACAGTAAGAAGAGTCAGTGTTCTTGTACTTAAGTCGGCATTGTGAATATTGTATTTAATTAAGATGCAATTTCTGTGTTTCATCATCAATAAGAAGGTGAAAGGGATACAGAAACCCTGAAGTGAAGCATCGAAATCTTTAAGTAGTGTCACAGGAATGGTTCAAAACATAGACAGTAAGAAGAGTCAGTCTTCTTGTACTTAAGTCAGCATTGTGCCTTTTGTATATAATTCCGATGCAATTTCTGTGATTCATCGTCAATAAGAAGGTCAGCTGGATACAGTAAACCTGAAGTGAAGCATCGGAATCTATAACTAGTGTCACAGGAATGGTTCAAATCATAGACAGTAAGAAGAGCCAGTCTTCTTGTACTTGAGTCGGCATTGTGCCTTTTGTATTTAATTCCGATGAATTTTCTGTGTTTGATCGTCAATAAGAAGGTCAGAGGGATACAGTAAACCTGAAGTGAAGCATCGGAATCTGTTACTAGTGTCACAGGAATGGTTCAAACCATAGACAGTAAGAAGAGCCAGTGTTCGTGTACTTAAGTCGGCATTGTGCCTTTTGTATTTATTTAAGATGCAACTTCTGTGTTTCATCGTTAATACGAAGGTCAGAGGGATACAGTAAACCTGAAGTGAAGCATCGGAATCTATAACTTGTGTCACAGGAATGGTTCAAAACATAGACAGTGAGAAGGGTCAGTCTTCTTGTACTTAAGTCGGCATTGTGCCTTTTGTATTTAATTCGATGCAATATCTGTGTTTCTTCGTCAATAAAAAGGTCAGAGGGATACAGTAAACATGAAGTGAAGCATCGGAATCTATAACTAGTGTCGAAGAAATGGTTCAAAACATAGACAGTAAGAAGAGCCAGTCTTCTTGTACTGAAGTCGGCATTGTGCCTTTTGTATATAATTCCGATGAATTTTCTGTGTTTGATCGTCAATAAGAAGGTCCGAGGGATACAGCAATCCTGAAGTGAAGCATCGGAATCTATAACTAGTGTCACAGGAATGGTTCAAACCGTAGACTGTAAGAAGAGTCAGTGTTCTTGTACTGAAGTCGGCATTGTGCCTTTTGTATATAATTCTAATGCAATATCTGTGTTTCATCGTCAATAAGAAGCTCACAGGGATACAGTAAACCTGAAGTGAAGCATACGGAATCTATAACTATTGTCACAGGAATTTTTCAAAACATAGACAGTAAGAAGAGTCTGTCTTTTTGTACTTAAGTCGGCATTGTGCCTTTTGTATTTAATTTCGATGCAATTTCTGTGTTTCATCGTCAATACGAAGGTCAGAGGGATACAGTAAACCTGAAGTGAAGCATCGGAATCTATAACTAGTGTCACAGGAATCGTTAAAAACATAGACAGTAAGAAGGGTCAGTCTTCTTGTACTTGAGTCGGCATTGTGCCTTTTGTATTTAATTCCAATGCAATTTCTGTGTTACATCGTCAATAAGAAGGTCAGAGGGATACAGTAAACCTGAAGTGAAGCATCGGAATCTATAACTAGTGTCACAGGAATGGTTCAAACATAGACAGTAAGAATAGTCAGTGTTCTTGTACTGAAGTCGGCATTGTGGCTTTTGTATTTAATTCCGATGAATTTTCTGTGTTAGATCGTCAATAATAAGGTACGAGGGATACAGCAAACCTGAAGGTTCGAGGGATATAGCAAACCTGAAGTGAAGCATCGGAATCTATAGCTAGTGTCACAGGAATGGTTCGAAACATAGTCAGTAAGAAGAGTCAGTTATCTTGTACTTAAGTCGGCATTGTGCCTTTTGTATTTAATTCCGATGCAATTTCTGTGTTTCATCGTTAATACGAAGGTCAGAGGGATACAGTAAACCTGAAGTGAAGCATCGGAACCTACAACTAGTGTCACAGAAATGGTTCATAGCATAGTTAGTAAGAAGAGACAGTCTTCTTGTACTTGAGTCGGCATTGTGCCTTTTGTATTTAATTCCGATGCAATTTACGTGCTTCATCGTCAATAAGAAGGTCAGAGGGATACAGTAAACCTGAAGCGAAGCATCGGAAACTATAACTAGTGTCACAGGAATGGTTCAAAACATAGACAGTAAGAAGAGTCAGTTTTCTTGTACTTAAGTCGGCATTGGGTCTTTTGAATATAATTACGGTGCAATTTCTGCGTCTCTTCGTCAATAAGAAGGTCAGAGGGACACAGTAAACCCTAAGTGAAGCGTCGGAATCTATAACTAGTGTCACAGGAATGGTTCACAACATAGAGAGTAAGAAGAGCCAGTCTTCTTGTACTTGGGTCGGAATTGTGCCTTTTGTACTTAATTCGGATGCAACTTCTGTGTTTCATAATCAATAAGAGCGTCAGAGGGATACAGTAAACCTGAAGTGAAGCAGCGGAATCTATAAGTAGTGTCACAGGAATGGTTCAAAACATAGACAGTAAGAGGAGTCGGTCTTCTTGTACTTAAGTCGCCATTGTGCCTTTTGTATTTAATTCCGATGCAATTTCTGTGTTTCATCGTCAATACGAAGGTCCGAGGGATGCAGTAAACCTGAAGAAAGCATCAGAATCTATAACTAGTGTCACAGGAATGGTTCAAATCATAGACAGTAAGAATGGTCAGTGTTCTTGTACTGAAGTCGGCATTGTGCCTTTTGTATTTAATTCCGATGAATTTTCTGTATTTGATCGTCAATAAGAAAGTCCGAGGGAAACAGCAAACCTGAAGGTCCGAGGGATACAGCAAACCTGAAGTGAAGCATCGGAATCTATAACTAGTGTCATAGGAATGGTTCAAACCATAGACAGTAAGAAGAGTCAGTGTTCTTGTACTGAAGTCGGAATTGTGCCTTTTTTATTTAATTAAGATGCAATGTTTGTGTTTCATCGTCAATAATAAGGTCAGAGGGATACAGTAAACCTGAAGTGAATCATCGGAATCTATAAGTAGTGTCACAGGAATGGTTCAAAACATAGACAGTAAGAAGAAGCAGTCTTCTTGTACTTAAGTCGCAATTGTGCTTTTTGTATTTAATTTAGATGCACTTTCTGTGTTTCTTCGTCAATAAAAAGGTGGAAGGGATACAGTAAACCTGAAGTGAAGCGTCGGAATCTATAACTAGTGTCACAGGAATGATTCAAAACATAGACAGTAAGAATAGTCAGTCTTCTTGTCCTTAAGTCGGCATTGTGCCTTTTGTATATGATTCCGATGCAATTTCTTTGTTTCATCGTCAATAAGAAGCCCAGAGGGATACAGTAAACCTGAAGTGAAGCATCGGAATCTATAACTAGTGTCACAGGAATGGATCAAATCATAGTCAGTAAAAAGAGTCAGTTATCTTGTACTTAAGCCGGCATTGTGCCTTTTGTATTTAATTACGATGCAATTTCTGTGTTTCATCGTTAATAAGAAGGTCGGAGGGATACAGTAAACCTGAAGTGAAGCATCGGAATCTATGACTAGTGTCACAGGAATGGTTCAAAACATAGACAGTAAGAAGGGTCAGTCTTCTTGTACTTAAGTCGGCATTGTGCCTTTTGTATTTAATCCGATATATATCTGTGTTTCTTCGTCAATAAGAAGGTCAGAGTTATACAGTAAACCTGAAGTTAAGCATCGGAATCTATAACTAGTGTCACCGAAATGGTTCAAAACATAGACAGTAAGAAGAGCCAGTCTTCTTGTACTTGAGTCGGCATTGTGCCTTTGTATTTAATTCCGATGCAATTTCTGTGTTACATCGTCAATAAGAAGGTCAGAGGGATACAGTAAACCTGAAGTGAAGCATCGGAATCTATAACTAGTGTCACAGGGATGGTTCAAAACATAGACAGTATGGATAGTCAGTGTTCTTGTACTGAAGTCGGCATTGTGCCTTTTGTATTTAATTCCGATGAATTTTCTGTGTTTGATCGTCAATAAGAAGGTCCGAGGGTACAGCAAACCTGAAGGTCCGAGGGATACAGCAAACCTGAAGTGAAGAATCGGAATCTATAACTAGTGTCACAGGAATGGTTCAAAACATAGTCCGTAAGAAGAGTCAGTTATCTTGTACTTAAGCCGGCATTGTGCCTTTTGTATTTAATTCCGATGCAATTTCTGTGTTTCATCGCTAATAAGAAGGTCAGAGGGATACTGTAAACCTGAAGTGAAGCATCGGAATCTATGACTAGTGTCACAGGAATGGTTCAAAACATAGACAGTAAGAAGAGTTAGTCTTTTTGTACTGAAGTCGGCATTGTGCCTTTTGTATTTAATTCCGATGAATTTTCTGTGTTAGATCGTCAATAAGAAGGTACGAGGGATACAGCAAACCTGAAGGTCCGAGGAATACAGCAAACCTGAAGTGAAGCATCGAAATCTATAACTAGTGTCACAGGAATGGTTCAAACCATAGACAGTAAGAAGAGTCAGTGTTCTTGTACTGAAGTCGGAATTGTGCCTTTTTTATTTAATTAAGATGCAATGTTTGTGTTTCATCGTCAATAATAAGGTCAGAGGGATACAGTAAACCTGAAGTGAAGCATCGGAATCTATAAGTAGTGTCACAGGAATGGTTCAAAACATAGTCAGTAAGAAGAAGCAGTCTTCTTGTACTTAAGTCGCAATTGTGCTTTTCGTATTTAATTTAGATGCAATTTCTGTGTTTCTTCGTCAATAAAAAGGTAAAAGGGATACAGTAAACCTGAAGTGAAGCATCGGAATCTATAACTAGTGTCACAGGAATGATTCAAAACATAGACAGTAAGAATAGTCAGTCTTCTTGTCCTTAAGTCGGCATTGTGCCTTTTGTATATGATTCCGATGCAATTTCTGTGTTTCATCGTCAATAAGAAGCCCAGAGGGATACAGTAAACCTGAAGTGAAGCATCGGAATCTATTACTAGTGTCACAGGAATGGATCAAATCATAGTCAGTAAAAAGAGTCAGTTATCTTGTACTTAAGCCGGCATTGTGCCTTTTGTATTTAATTCCGATGCAATTTCTGTGTTTCATCGTTAATAAGAAGGTCGGAGGGATACAGTAAACCTGAAGTGAAGCATCGGAATCTATGACTAGTGTCACAGGAATGGATCAAATCATAGTCAGTAAAAAGAGTCAGTTATCTTGTACTTAAGCCGGCATTGTGCCTTTTGTATTTAATTCCGATGCAATTTCTGTGTTTCATCGTCAATACGAGGGTCAGAGAGATACAGAAAACCTTAAGTGAAGCATCGAAATCTATAACTAGTGTCACAGGAATGGTTCAAAACATAGACAGTAAGAAGGGTCAGTCTTCTTGTACTTAAGTGGGCATTGTGCCTTTTGTATTTAATCCGATGCAATATCTGTGTTTCTTCGTCAATAAGAAGGTCAGAGGGATAGAGTAAACCTGAAGTTAAGCATCGGAATCTATAACTAGTGTCACCGAAATGGTTCAAAACATAGACAGTAAGAAGAGCCATTCTTCTTGTACTTGAGTCGGCATTGTGCCTTTTGTATTTAATTCCGATGCAATTTCTGTGATACATCGTCAATAAGAAGGTCAGAGGGATACAGTAAACCTGAAGTGAAGCATCGGAATCTATAACTAGTGTCACAGGAATGGTTCAAAACACAGATAGTAAGAAGAGTCAGTCTTTTTGTACTGAAGTCGGCATTGTGCCTTTTGTATTTAATTCCGATGAATTTTCTGTGTTAGATCGTCAATAAGAAGGTACGAGGGATACAGCAAACCTGAAGGTCCGAGGGATACAGCAAACCTGAAGTGAAGCATCGGAATCTATAACTAGTGTCACAGGAATGGTTCAAAACATAGTCAGTAAGAAGAGTCAGTTATCTTGTACTTAAGTCGGCATTTTGCCTTTTCTATTTAATTCCGATGCAATTTCTGGGTTTCATCGTTAATAAGAAGGTCAGAGGGATACAGTAAACCTGAAGTGAAGTATCGGAATCTATGACTAGTTCCACAGGAATGGTTCAAAACATAGACAGTAAGAAGAGTCAGTCTTTTTGTACTTAAGTCGGCTTTGTGCCTTTTGTATTTAATTCCGATGCAATTTCTGTGTTTCATCGTCAATACGAAGGTCAGAGGGATACAGTAAACCTGAAGTGAAGCATCGGAATCTATAACTAGTGTCACAGGAATCGTTCAAAACATAGACAGTAAGAAGGGTCAGTCTTCTTGTACTTAAGTCGGCATTGTGCCTTTTGTATTTAATTCCGATGCAATATCTGTGTTTCTTCGTCATTAAGAAGGTCAGAGGGATACAGTAAACCTGAAGTGAAGCATCGGAATCTATAACTAGTGTCACAGAAATGGTTCAAAACATAGTTAGTAAGAAGAGCCAGTCTTCTTGTACTTGAGTCGGCATTTTGCCTTTTGTATTTAATTCCGATGCAATATCTGTGTTTCTTCGTCAATAGGAAGGTCAGAGGGATACAGTAAACCTGAAGTGAAGCATCGGAATCTATAACTAGTGTCACAGAATTGGTTCAAAGCATAGACAGTAAGAAGAGTCAGTCTTCTTGTGCTTAAGTCGGCATTGTGCCCTTTGTATATGATTGCGATGCAATTTACGTGTTTCATCGTCAATAGGTAGGTCAGAGGGATACAGTAAACCTGAAGTGAAGCATCGGAATCTATAACTAGTGTCACAGGAATGGTTCAAACCATAGACAGTATGATGGGTTAGTGTTCTTGTACTGAAGTCGGCATTGTGCCTTTTGTATTTAATTCCGATGCAATTACGTGTTTCATTGTCAATAACAAGGTCAGACGGATACAGTAAACCTGAAGTGAAGCATCGGAATCTACAACTAGTGTCACAGAAATGGTTCAAAACATAGTTAGTAAGAAGAGCCAGTCTTCTTGTACTTGAGTCGGCATTTTGCCTTTTGTATTTAATTCCGATGCAATATCTGTGTTTCTTCGTCAATAGGAAGGTCAGAGGGATACAGTAAACCTGAAGTGAAGCATCGGAATCTATAACTAGTGTCACAGAATTGGTTCAAAGCATAGACAGTAAGAAGAGCCAGTCTCTTTGTACTTAAGTCGGCATTGTGCCTTTTGTATTTAATTCCGATGCAATTTCTGTGTTTCATCGTCAATACGAAGGTCAGAGGGATACAGTAAACCTGAAGTGAAGCATCGGAATCTATAACTAGTGTCACAGGAATGGTTCAAACCATAGGCAGTAAGATGAGTTAGTGTTCTTGTACTGAAGTCGGCATTGTGCCTTTTGTATTTAATTAAGATGCAATTTCTGTGTTTCATCGTCAACAAGAAGGTCAGAGGGATACAGTAAACCTGAAGTGAAGATCGGAATCTTTAACTAGTGTCACAGGAATGGTTCAAAACATAGACATTAAGAAGAGTCAGTCTTCTTGCACTTAAGTCGGCATTGTGCCTTTTGTATATAATTCCGATGCAATTTCTGTGTTTCATCGTCAATACGAAGGTCAGAGGGATACAGTAAACCTGAAGTGAAGCATCGGAATCTATAACTAGTGTCACAGGAATGGTTCAAAACATAAACAGTAAGGAGAGTCAGTTTTCTTGTACTTAGGTCGGCATTGTGCCTTCTGTATTTAATTCCGATGCAATTTCTGTGTTTCATCGTCAATAAGAAGGTCAGAGGGATACAGTAAACCTGAAGTGAAGCATTTGAATTTATAAGTAGTGTCACAGGATTGGTTCAAAACATAGACAGTAAGAAGGGTCAGTCTTCTTGTACTTAAGTCGGCATTGTGCCTTTTGTATATAATTCCGATGCAATATCCGTGTTTCTTCGTCAATAGGAAGGTCAGAGGGATACAGTACACCTGAAGTGAAGCATCGGAATCTATAACTGTGTCAAAGAATTGGTTCAAAACATAGACAGTAAGAAGAGACAGTCTTCCTGTACTTGAGTCGGCATTGTGCCTTTTGTATTTAATTCCGATGCAATTTCTGTGTTTCATCGTCAATAAGAAGGTCAGAGGGATACAGTAAACCTGAAGTGAAGCATCGGAATCTATAACTGGTGTCGCAGGAATGGTGCAAACCATAGACAGTAATAAGAGTTAGTCTTCTTGTACTTAAGTCGGCATTGTGCCTTTTGTATAAAATTCCGATGCAATTTCTGTGCTTCATCGTCAATAAGAAGGTCAGCTGGATACAGTAAACCTGAAGTGAAGCATCGGAATCTATAACTAGTGTCACAGGAATCGTTCAAAACATAGACTGTAAGAAGAGCCAGTCTTCTTGTACTTGAGCTGGCATTGTGCCTTTTGTATTTAATTCCGATGAATTTTCTGTGTTTGATCGTCAATAAGAAGTTCAGAGAGATACAGTAAACCTGAAGTGAAGCATCGGAATCTATTACTAGTGTCACAGTAATGGTTCAAACCATAGACAGTAAGAAGAGTCAGTGTTCTTGTACTTAAGTCGGCATTGTGAATATTGTATTTAATTAAGATGCAATTTCTGTGTTTCATCATCAATAAGAAGGTGAAAGGGATACAGAAACCCTGAAGTGAAGCACCGGAATCTGTAACTAGTGTCACAGGAATGGTTCAAAACATAGACAGTAAGAAGAGTCAGTCTTCTTGTACTTAAGTCGGCATTGTGCCTTTTGTATATAATTCTGATGCAATTTCTGTGTTTCATCGTCAATAAGAAGCTCACAGGGATACAGTAAACCTGAAGTGAAGCATCGGAATCTATAACTAGTGTCACAGGAATGGTTCAAAGCATAGACAGTAAGAAGGGTCAGTCTTCTTGTACTTAAGTCGGCATTGTGCCTTTTGTATTTAATCCGATGAAATATCTGTGTCTCTTCGTCAATAAGAAGGTGAGAGGGATACAGTAAACGTGAAGTGAAGCATCGGAATCTATAACTAGTGTCACAGAAATGGTTCAAAACATAGACAGTAAGAAGAGCCAGTCTTCTTGTACTTGAGTCGGCATTGTGCCTTTTGTATTTAATTCCGATGCAATTTCTGTGTTACATCGCCAATAAGAAGGTCAGAGGGATACAGTAAACCTGAAGTGAAGCATCGGAATCTATAACTAGTGTCACAGAATTGGTTCAAAACATAGACAGTAAGAAGAGACAGTCTTCTTGTACTTGAGTCGGCATTCTGCCTTTTGTATTTAATTCCGATGCAATTTCTGTGTTTCATCGTAAATAAGAACGTCAGAGGGATACAGTAAACCTGAAGTGAAGCATCGGAATCTATAACTAGTGTCATAGGAATGGTACAAACCATAGACAGTAAGATTAGTTAGTGTTCTTGTACTGAAGTCGGCATTGTGCCTTTTGTATTTAATTAAGATGCAATTTCTGTGTTTCATCGTCAATAAGATGGTCAGAGGGATACAGTAACCCTGAAGTGAAGCATCGAAATCTTTAAGTAGTGTCACAGGAATGGTTCAAAACATAGACAGTAAGAAGAGTCAGTCTTCTTGTACTTAAGTCAGCATTGTGCCTTTTGTATATAATTCCGATGCAATTTCTGTGCTTCATCGTCAATAAGAAGGTCAGCTGGATACAGTAAACCATAAGTGAAGCATCGGAATCTATAACTAGTGTCACAGGAATGGTTCAAATCATAGACAGTAAGAAGAGCCAGTCTTCTTGTACTTGAGTCGGCATTGTGCCTTTTGTATTTAATTCCGATGAATTTTCTGTGTTTGATCGTCAATAAGAAAGTCAGAGGGATACAGTAAACCTGAAGTGAAGCATCGGAATCTATTACTAGTGTCACAGGAATGGTTCAAACCATAGACAGTAAGAAGAGCCAGTGTTCGTGTACTTAAGTCGGCATTGTGCCTTTTGTATTTATTTAAGATGCAACTTCTGTGTTTCATCGTTAATACGAAGGTCAGAGGGATACAGTAAACCTGAAGTGAAGCATCGGAATCTATAACTAGTGTCACAGGAATGGTTCAAAACATAGACAGTGAGAAGGGTCAGTCTTCTTGTACTTAAGTCGGCATTGTCCTTTTGTATTTAATTCGATGCAATATCTGTGTTTCTTCGTCAATAAAAAGGTCAGAGGGATACAGTAAACCTGAAGTGAAGCATCGGAATCTATAACTAGTATCGAAGAAATGGTTCAAAACATAGACACTAAGAAGAGCCAGTCTTCTTGTACTGAAGTCGGCATTGTGCCTTTTGTATTTAATTCTAATGAATTTTCTGTGTTTGATCGTCAATAAGAAGGTTCGAGGGATACAGTAAACCTGAAGTGAAGCATCGGAATCTATAACTAGTGTCACAGGAATGGTTCAAACCGTAGACTGTAAGAAGAGTCAGTGTTCTTGTACTGAAGTCGGCATTGTGCCTTTTGTATATAATTCTGATGCAATTTCTGTGTTTCATCGTCAATAAGAAGCTCACAGGGATACAGTAAACCTGAAGTGAAGCATACGGAATCTATAACTATTGTCACAGGAATTTTTCAAAACATAGACAGTAAGAGGAGTCGGTCTTCTTGTACTTAAGTCGCCATTGTGCCTTTTGTATTTAATTCCGATGCAATTTCCGTGTTTCATCGTCAATACGAAGGTCCGAGGGATGCAGTAAACCTGAAGTGAAGCATCAGAATCTATAACTAGTGTCACAGGAATGGTTCAAATCATAGACAGTAAGAATAGTCAGTGTTCTTGTACTGAAGTCGGCATTGTGAATTTTGTATTTAATTCCGATGAATTTTCTGTATTTGATCGTCAATAAGAAAGTCCGAGGGAAACAGCAAACCTGAAGGTCCGAGGGATACAGCAAACCTGAAGTGAAGCATCGGAATCTATAACTAGTGTCATGGGAATGGTTCAAACCATAGACAGTAAGAAGAGTCAGTGTTCTTGTACTGAAGTCGGAATTGTGCCTTTTTTATTTAATTAAGGTGCAATGTTTGTGTTTCATCGTCAATAATAAGGTCAGAGGGATACAGTAAACCTGAAGTGAAGCATCGGAATCTATAAGTAGTGTCACAGGAATGCTTCAAAACATAGACAGTAAGAAGAAGCAGTCTTCTTGTACTTAAGTCGCAGTTGTGCTTTTTGTATTTAATTTAGATGCAATTTCTGTGTTTCTTCGTCAATAAAAAGGTGGAAGGGATACAGTAAACCTAAAGTGAAGCATCGGAATCTATAACTAGTGTCACAGGAGTGATTCAAAGCATAGACAGTAAGAATAGTCAGTCTTCTTGCCCTTAAGTCGGCATTGTGCCTTTTGTATATGATTCCGATGCAATTTCTGTGTTTCATCGTCAATAAGAAGCCCAGAGGGATACAGTAAACCTGAAGTGAAGCATCGGAATCTATAACTAGTGTCACAGGAATGGATCAAATCATAGTCAGTAAAAAGAGTCAGTTATCTTGTACTTAAGCCGGCATTGTGCCTTTTGTATTTAATTCCGATGCAATTTCTGTGTTTCATCGTTAATAAGAAGGTCGGAGGGATACAGTAAACCTGAAGTGAAGCATCGGAATCTATGACTAGTGTCACAGGAATGGTTCAAAACATAGACAGTAAGAAGAGTCAGTCTTTTTGTACTTAAGTCGGCTTTGTGCCTTTTGTATTTAATTCCGATGCTATTTCTGTGTTTCATCGTCAATACGAAGGTCAGAGGGATACAGTAAACCTGATGTGAAGTATCGGAATCTATAACTAGTGTCACAGGAATCGTTCAAAACATAGACAGTAAGAAGATGCAGTTATCTTGTACTTAAGTCGGCATTGTGCCTTTTGTATTTAATTCCGATGCAATTTCTGTGTTTCATCGTCAATACGAGGGTCAGAGAGATACAGAAAACCTGAAGTGAAGCATCGAAATCTATAACTAGTGTCACAGGAATGGTTCAAAACATAGACGGTAAGAAGGGTCAGTCTTCTTGTACTTAAGTCGGCATTGTGCCTTTTGTATTTAATCCGATGCAATATCTGTGTTTCTTCGTCAATAAGAAGGTCAGAGGGGTACAGTAAACCTGAATTTAAGCATCGGAATCTATAACTAGTGTCACCGAAATGGTTCAAAACGTAGACAGTAAGAAGAGCCAGTCTTCTTGTACTTGAGTCGGCATTGTGCCTTTTGTATTTAATTCCGATTAATTTTCTGTGTTTGATCGTCAATAAGAAGGTCCGAGGGATACAGCAAACCTGAAGGTCCGAGGGATACAGCAAACCTGAAGTGAAGCATCGGAATCTATAACTAGTGTCACAGGAATGGTTCAAATCATAGTCAGTAAGAAGAGTCAGTTATCTTGTATTTAAGTCGGCATTGTGCCTTTTGTATTTAATTCCGATGCAATTTCTGTGTTTCATCGTTAATAAGAAGGTCAGAGGGATACTGTAAACCTGAAGTGAAGCATCGGAATCTATGACTAGTGTCACAGGAATGGTTCAAAACATAGACAGTAAGAAGAGTCAGTCTTTTTGTACTGAAGTCGGCATTGTGCCTTTTGTATTTAATTCCGATGAATTTTCTGTGTTAGATCGTCAATAAGAAGGTACGAGGGATACAGCAAACCTGAAGGTCCGAGGGATACAGCAAACCTGAAGTGAAGCATCGGAATCTATAACTAGTGTCACAGGAATGGTTCAAAACATAGTCAGTAAGAAGAGTCAGTTATCTTGTACTTAAGTCGGCATTTTGCCTTTTCTATTTAATTCCGATGCAATTTCTGGGTTTCATCGTTAATAAGAAGGTCAAAGGGATACAGTAAACCTGAAGTAAAGCATCGGAATCTATGACTAGTTCCACAGGAATGGTTCAAAACATAGACAGTAAGAAGAGTCAGTCTTTTTGTACTTAAGTCGGCTTTGTGCCTTTTGTATTTAATTCCGATGCAATTTCTGTGTTTCATCGTCAATACGAAGGTCAGAGGGATACAGTAAACCTGAAGTGAAGCATCGGAATCTATAAGTAGTGTCACAGGAATCGTTCAAAACATAGACAGTAAGAAGGGTCAGTCTTCTTGTACTTAAGTCGGCATTGTGCCTTTTGTATTTAATTCCGATGTAATATCTGTGTTTCTTCGTCATTAAGAAGGTCAGAGGGATACAGTAAACCTGAAGTGAAGCATCGGAATCTATAACTAGTGTCACAGAAATGGTTCAAAACATAGTTAGTAAGAAGAGCCAGTCTTCTTGTACTTGAGTCGGCATTTTGCCTTTTGTATTTAATTCCGATGCAATATCTGTGTTTCTTCGTCAATAGGAAGGTCAGAGGGATACAGTAAACCTGAAGTGAAGCATCGGAATCTATAACTAGTGTCACAGAATTGGTTCAAAGCATAGACAGTAAGAAGAGTCAGTCTTCTTGTGCTTAAGTCGGCATTGTGCCCTTTGTATATGATTCCGATGCAATTTACGTGTTTCATCGTCAATAGGTAGGTCAGAGGGATACAGTAAACCTGAAGTGAAGCATCGGAATCTATAACTAGTGTCACAGGAGTGGTTCAAACCATAGACAGTATGATGGTTTAGTGTTCTTGTACTGAAGTCGGCATTGTGCCTTTTGTATTTAATTCCGATGCAATTACGTGTTTCATCGTCAATAACAAGGTCAGAGGGATACAGTAAACCTGAAGTGAAGCATCGGAATCTACAACTAGTGTCACAGAAATGGTTCAAAACATAGTTAGTAAGAAGAGCCAGTCTTCTTGTACTTGAGTCGGCATTTTGCCTTTTGTATTTAATTCCGATACAATATCTGTGTTTCATCGTCAATAGGAAGGTCAGAGGGTTACAGAAAACCTGAAGTGAAGCATCGGAATCTATAACTAGTGTCACAGAATTGGTTCAAAGCATAGACAGTAAGAAGAGCCAGTCTTTTTGTACTTAAGTCGGCATTGTGCCTTTTGTATTTAATTCCGATGCAATTTCTGTGTTTCATCGTCAATACGAAGGTCAGAGGGATACAGTAAACCTGAAGTGAAGCATCGGAATCTATAACTAGTGTCACAGGAATGGTTCAAAACTTAGACAGTAAGAAGGGTCAGTCTTCTTGTACTGAAGTCGGCATTGTGCCTTTTGTATTTAATCCGATGAAATGTCTGTGTTTCTTCGTCAATGAGAAGGTCAGAGGGATACAGTAAACCTGAAGTGAAGCATCGGAATCTAAAACTAGTGTCACAGAAATGGTTCAAAATATAGTCAGTATGAAGAGCCAGTCTTCTTGTACTTGAGTCGGCATTGTGCCTTTTGTATTTAATTCCGACGCAATTTCTGTGTTACATCGCCAATAAGAATGTCAGAAGGATACAGTAAACCGGAAGTGAAGCATCAGAATCTATAACTAGTGTCACAGAAATGGTTCAAAACATAGACAGTAAGAAGAGGCAGTCTTCTTGTACTTGAGTCGGCATTGTGCTTTTTGTATTTGATTCCGATGCAATTTCTGTGTTTCATCGTAAATAAGAAAGTCAGAGCGATACAGTAAACCTGACGTGAAGCTTCGGAATCTATAACTAGTGTCACAGGAATGATTCAAACCATAGACAGTAAGAAGAGTCAGTCTTCTTGTGCTTAAGTCGGCATTGTGCCTCTTCTATATGATTCCGATGCAATTTACGTGTTTCATCGTCAATAAGAAAGTCAGAGGGATACAGTAAACCTGAAGTGAAGCATCGGAATCTATAACTAGTGTCATAGGAATGGTTCAAACCATAGACCGTAGATTAGTTAGTGTTCTTGTACTGAAGTCGGCATTGTGCCTTTTGTATTTAATTAAGATACAATTCCTGTGTTTCATCGTCAATAAGAAGGTCAGAGGGATACAGTAAACCTGAAGTGAAGCATCGAAATCTTTAAGTAGTGTCACAGGAATGGTTCAAAACATAGACAGTAAGAAGAGTCAGTCTTCTTGTACTTAAGTCAGCATTGTGCCTTTTGTATATAATTCCGGTGCAATTTCTGTGCTTCATCGTCAATAAGGTCAGCTGGATACAGTAAACCTGAAGTGAAGCATCGGAATCTATAACTAGTGTCTCAGGAATAGTTCAAATCATAGACAGTAAGAAGAGCCACTCTTCTTGTACTTGAGTCGGCTTTGTGCCTTTTGTATTTAATTCCGATGAATTTTCTGTGTTTGATCGTCAATAAGAAGGTCAGAGGGATACAGTAAACCTGAAGTGAAGCATCGGAATCTATTACTAGTGTCACAGGAATGGTTCAAACCATAGACAGTAAGAAGAGTCAGTGTTCATGTACTTAAGTCGGCATTGTGATTTTTGTATTTATTTAAGATGCAATTTCTTTGTTTCATCGTCAATACGAAGGTCAGAGGGATACAGTAAACCTGAAGTGAAGCATCGGAATCTATAACTAGTGTCACAGGAATGGTTCAAAACATAGACAGTGAGAAGGGACAGTCTTCTTGTACTTAAGTCGGCATTGTGCTTTTTGTATTTAATTCGATGCCATATCTGTGTTTCTTCGTCAATAAAAAGGTCAGAGGGATACAGTAAACCTGAAGTGAAGCATCGGAAACTATAACTAGTGTCACAGAAATGGTTCAAAAAATAGACAGTAAGAAGAGCCAGTCTTCTTGTACTGAAGTCGGCATTGTGGCTTTTGTATATAAATCCGAAGAATTTTCTGTGTTTGATCGTCAATAAGAAGGTCCGAGGGATACAGCAAACCTGAAGTGAAGCATCGGAATCTATAACTAGTGTCACAGGAATGGTTCAAACGGTAGACAGTAAGAAGAGTCAGTGTTCTTGTGCTGAAGTCGGCATTGTGCCTTTTGTATTTAATTAAGATGCAATTTTTGTGTTTCATCGTCAATAATAAGGTAAGATGGATACAGTAAACCTGCAGTGAAGCATCGGAATCTATAAGTAGTGTCACAGGAATGGTTCAAAACATAGGCAGTGAGAAGAGTCAGTCTTCTTGTACTTAAGTCGCCATTGTGCCTTTTGTATTTAATTCCGATGCAATTTCTGTGTTTCATCGTCAATACGAAGGTCAGAGAGTTACAGTGAACCTGAAGTGAAGCATCGGAATCTATAACTAGTGTCACGGGAATGGTTCAAAACATAGACAGTGAGAAGGGTCAGTCTTCTTGTACTTAAGTCGGCATTGTGCCTTTTGTATTTAATTCGATGCAATATCTGTGTTTCTTCGTCAATAAAAAGGTCAGAGGGATACAGTAAACCTGAAGTGAAGCATCGGAATCTATTACTAGTGTCACAGGATGGGTTCAAACCATAGACAGTAAGAAGAGCCAGTGTTCGTGTACTTAAGTCGGCATTGTGCCTTTTGTATTTATTTAAGATGCAACTTCTGTGTTTCATCGTTAATACGAAGGTCAGAGGGATACAGTAAACCTGAAGTGAAGCATCGGAATCTATAACTAGTGTCACGGGAATGGTTCAAAACATAGACAGTGAGAAGGGTCAGTCTTCTTGTACTTAAGTCGGCATTGTGCCTTTTGTATTTAATTCGATGCAATATCTGTGTTTCTTCGTCAATAAAAAGGTCAGAGGGATACAGTAAACCTGAAGTGAAGCATCGGAATCTATAACTAGTATCGAAGAAATGGTTCAAAACATAGACACTAAGAAGAGCCAGTCTTCTTGTACTGAAGTCGGCATTGTGCCTTTTGTATATAATTCTAATGAATTTTCTGTGTTTGATCGTCAATAAGAAGGTTCGAGGGATACAGTAAACCTGAAGTGAAGCATCGGAATCTATAACTAGTGTCACAGGAATGGTTCAAACCGTAGACTGTAAGAAGAGTCAGTGTTCTTGTACTGAAGTCGGCATTGTGCCTTTTGTATATAATTCTGATGCAATTTCTGTGTTTCATCGTCAATAAGAAGCTCACAGGGATACAGTAAACCTGAAGTGAAGCATACGGAATCTATAACTATTGTCACAGGAATTTTTCAAAACATAGACAGTAAGAGGAGTCGGTCTTCTTGTACTTAAGTCGCCATTGTGCCTTTTGTATTTAATTCCGATGCAATTTCCGTGTTTCATCGTCAATACGAAGGTCCGAGGGACGCAGTAAACCTGAAGTGAAGCATCAGAATCTATAACTAGTGTCACAGGAATGGTTCAAATCATAGACAGTAAGAATAGTCAGTGTTCTTGTACTGAAGTCGGCATTGTGAATTTTGTATTTAATTCCGATGAATTTTCTGTATTTGATCGTCAATAAGAAAGTCCGAGGGAAACAGCAAACCTGAAGGTCCGAGGGATACAGCAAACCTGAAGTGAAGCATCGGAATCTATAACTAGTGTCATGGGAATGGTTCAAACCATAGACAGTAAGAAGAGTCAGTGTTCTTGTACTGAAGTCGGAATTGTGCCTCTTTTATTTAATTAAGGTGCAATGTTTGTGTTTCATCGTCAATAATAAGGTCAGAGGGATACAGTAAACCTGAAGTGAAGCATCGGAATCTATAAGTAGTGTCACAGGAATGCTTCAAACATAGACAGTAAGAAGAAGCGGTCTTCTTGTACTTAAGTCGCAGTTGTGCTTTTTGTATTTAATTTAGATGCAATTTCTGTGTTTCATCGTCAATAAGAAGCCCAGAGGGATACAGTAAACCTGAAGTGAAGCATCGGAATCTATAACTAGTGTCACAGGAATGGATCAAATCATAGTCAGTAAAAAGAGTCAGTTATCTTGTACTTAAGCCGGCATTGTGCCTTTTGTATTTAATTCCGATGCAATTTCTGTGTTTCATCGTTAATAAGAAGGTCGGAGGGATACAGTAAACCTGAAGTGAAGCATCGGAATCTATGACTAGTGTCACAGGAATGGTTCAAAACATAGACAGTAAGAAGAGTCAGTCTTTTTGTACTTAAGTCGGCTTTGTGCCTTTTGTATTTAATTCCGATGCTATTTCTGTGTTTCATCGTCAATACGAAGGTCAGAGGGATACAGTAAACCTGATGTGAAGTATCGGAATCTATAACTAGT
The DNA here is from genome assembly GCF_021461385.2 of Schistocerca piceifrons. Lineage (NCBI taxonomy): Eukaryota > Metazoa > Arthropoda > Insecta > Orthoptera > Acrididae > Schistocerca > Schistocerca piceifrons. Next base: position 394,849 of record NW_025727722.1, on the reverse strand, counting down.
GTCACAGGAATCGTTCAAAACATAGACAGTAAGAAGATGCAGTTATCTTGTACTTAAGTCGGCATTGTGCCTTTTGTATTTAATTCCGATGCAATTTCTGTGTTTCATCGTCAATACGAGGGTCAGAGAGATACAGAAAACCTGAAGTGAAGCATCGAAATCTATAACTAGTGTCACAGGAATGGTTCAAAACATAGACGGTAAGAAGGGTCAGTCTTCTTGTACTTAAGTCGGCATTGTGCCTTTTGTATTTAATCCGATGCAATATCTGTGTTTCTTCGTCAATAAGAAGGTCAGAGGGGTACAGTAAACCTGAATTTAAGCATCGGAATCTATAACTAGTGTCACCGAAATGGTTCAAAACGTAGACAGTAAGAAGAGCCAGTCTTCTTGTACTTGAGTCGGCATTGTGCCTTTTGTATTTAATTCCGATGAATTTTCTGTGTTTGATCGTCAATAAGAAGGTCCGAGGGATACAGCAAACCTGAAGGTCCGAGGGATACAGCAAACCTGAAGTGAAGCATCGGAATCTATAACTAGTGTCACAGGAATGGTTCAAATCATAGTCAGTAAGAAGAGTCAGTTATCTTGTATTTAAGTCGGCATTGTGCCTTTTGTATTTAATTCCGATGCAATTTCTGTGTTTCATCGTTAATAAGAAGGTCAGAGGGATACTGTAAACCTGAAGTGAAGCATCGGAATCTATGACTAGTGTCACAGGAATGGTTCAAAACATAGACAGTAAGAAGAGTCAGTCTTTTTGTACTGAAGTCGGCATTGTGCCTTTTGTATTTAATTCCGATGAATTTTCTGTGTTAGATCGTCAATAAGAAGGTACGAGGGATACAGCAAACCTGAAGGTCCGAGGGATACAGCAAACCTGAAGTGAAGCATCGGAATCTATAACTAGTGTCACAGGAATGGTTCAAAACATAGTCAGTAAGAAGAGTCAGTTATCTTGTACTTAAGTCGGCATTTTGCCTTTTCTATTTAATTCCGATGCAATTTCTGGGTTTCATCGTTAATAAGAAGGTCAGAGGGATACAGTAAACCTGAAGTAAAGCATCGGAATCTATGACTAGTTCCACAGGAATGGTTCAAAACATAGACAGTAAGAAGAGTCAGTCTTTTTGTACTTAAGTCGGCTTTGTGCCTTTTGTATTTAATTCCGATGCAATTTCTGTGTTTCATCGTCAATACGAAGGTCAGAGGGATACAGTAAACCTGAAGTGAAGCATCGGAATCTATAACTAGTGTCACAGGAATCGTTCAAAACATAGACAGTAAGAAGGGTCAGTCTTCTTGTACTTAAGTCGGCATTGTGCCTTTTGTATTTAATTCCGATGCAATATCTGTGTTTCTTCGTCATTAAGAAGGTCAGAGGGATACAGTAAACCTGAAGTGAAGCATCGGAATCTATAACTAGTGTCACAGAAATGGTTCAAAACATAGTTAGTAAGAAGAGCCAGTCTTCTTGTACTTGAGTCGGCATTTTGCCTTTTGTATTTAATTCCGATGCAATATCTGTGTTTCTTCGTCAATAGGAAGGTCAGAGGGATACAGTAAACCTGAAGTGAAGCATCGGAATCTATAACTAGTGTCACAGAATTGGTTCAAAGCATAGACAGTAAGAAGAGTCAGTCTTCTTGTGCTTAAGTCGGCATTGTGCCCTTTGTATATGATTCCGATGCAATTTACGTGTTTCATCGTCAATAGGTAGGTCAGAGGGATACAGTAAACCTGAAGTGAAGCATCGGAATCTATAACTAGTGTCACAGGAATGGTTCAAACCATAGACAGTATGATGGTTTAGTGTTCTTGTACTGAAGTCGGCATTGTGCCTTTTGTATTTAATTCCGATGCAATTACGTGTTTCATCGTCAATAACAAGGTCAGAGGGATACAGTAAACCTGAAGTGAAGCATCGGAATCTACAACTAGTGTCACAGAAATGGTTCAAAACATAGTTAGTAAGAAGAGCCAGTCTTCTTGTACTTGAGTCGGCATTTTGCCTTTTGTATTTAATTCCGATACAATATCTGTGTTTCATCGTCAATAGGAAGGTCAGAGGGATACAGTAAACCTGAAGTGAAGCATCGGAATCTATAACTAGTGTCACAGAATTGGTTCAAAGCATAGACAGTAAGAAGAGCCAGTCTTTTTGTACTTAAGTCGGCATTGTGTATTTTGTATTTAATTCCGATGCAATTTCTGTGTTTCATCGTCAATACGAAGGTCAGAGGGATACAGTAAACCTGAAGTGAAGCATCGGAATCTATAACTAGTGTCACAGGAATGGTTCAAACCGTAGACTGTAAGAAGAGTCAGTGTTCTTGTACTGAAGTCGGCATTGTGCCTTTTGTATATAATTCTGATGCAATTTCTGTGTTTCATCGTCAATAAGAAGCTCACAGGGATACAGTAAACCTGAAGTGAAGCATACGGAATCTATAACTATTGTCACAGGAATTTTTCAAAACATAGACAGTAAGAGGAGTCGGTCTTCTTGTACTTAAGTCGCCATTGTGCCTTTTGTATTTAATTCCGATGCAATTTCCGTGTTTCATCGTCAATACGAAGGTCCGAGGGACGCAGTAAACCTGAAGTGAAGCATCAGAATCTATAACTAGTGTCACAGGAATGGTTCAAATCATAGACAGTAAGAATAGTCAGTGTTCTTGTACTGAAGTCGGCATTGTGAATTTTGTATTTAATTCCGATGAATTTTCTGTATTTGATCGTCAATAAGAAAGTCCGAGGGAAACAGCAAACCTGAAGGTCCGAGGGATACAGCAAACCTGAAGTGAAGCATCGGAATCTATAACTAGTGTCATGGGAATGGTTCAAACCATAGACAGTAAGAAGAGTCAGTGTTCTTGTACTGAAGTCGGAATTGTGCCTCTTTTATTTAATTAAGGTGCAATGTTTGTGTTTCATCGTCAATAATAAGGTCAGAGGGATACAGTAAACCTGAAGTGAAGCATCGGAATCTATAAGTAGTGTCACAGGAATGCTTCAAATCATAGACAGTAAGAAGAAGCGGTCTTCTTGTACTTAAGTCGCAGTTGTGCTTTTTGTATTTAATTTAGATGCAATTTCTGTGTTTCTTCGTCAATAAAAAGGTGGAAGGGATACAGTAAACCTAAAGTGAAGCATCGGAATCTATAACTAGTGTCACAGGAATGATTCAAAGCATAGACAGTAAGAATAGTCAGTCTTCTTGCCCTTAAGTCGGCATTGTGCCTTTTGTATATGATTCCGATGCAATTTCTGTGTTTCATCGTCAATAAGAAGCCCAGAGGGATACAGTAAACCTGAAGTGAAGCATCGGAATCTATAACTAGTGTCACAGGAATGGATCAAATCATAGTCAGTAAAAAGAGTCAGTTATCTTGTACTTAAGCCGGCATTGTGCCTTTTGTATTTAATTCCGATGCAATTTCTGTGTTTCATCGTTAATAAGAAGGTCGGAGGGATACAGTAAACCTGAAGTGAAGCATCGGAATCTATGACTAGTGTCACAGGAATGGTTCAAAACATAGACAGTAAGAAGAGTCAGTCTTTTTGTACTTAAGTCGGCTTTGTGCCTTTTGTATTTAATTCCGATGCTATTTCTGTGTTTCATCGTCAATACGAAGGTCAGAGGGATACAGTAAACCTGATGTGAAGTATCGGAATCTATAACTAGTGTCACAGGAATCGTTCAAAACATAGACAGTAAGAAGATGCAGTTATCTTGTACTTAAGTCGGCATTGTGCCTTTTGTATTTAATTCCGATGCAATTTCTGTGTTTCATCGTCAATACGAGGGTCAGAGAGATACAGAAAACCTGAAGTGAAGCATCGAAATCTATAACTAGTGTCACAGGAATGGTTCAAAACATAGACGGTAAGAAGGGTCAGTCTTCTTGTACTTAAGTCGGCATTGTGCCTTTTGTATTTATCCGATGCAATATCTGTGTTTCTTCGTCAATAAGAAGGTCAGAGGGGTACAGTAAACCTGAATTTAAGCATCGGAATCTATAACTAGTGTCACCGAAATGGTTCAAAACGTAGACAGTAAGAAGAGCCAGTCTTCTTGTACTTGAGTCGGCATTGTGCCTTTTGTATTTAATTCCGATGAATTTTCTGAGTTTGATCGTCAATAAGAAGGTCCGAGGGATACAGCAAACCTGAAGGTCCGAGGGATACAGCAAACCTGAAGTGAAGCATCGGAATCTATAACTAGTGTCACAGGAATGGTTCAAATCATAGTCAGTAAGAAGAGTCAGTTATCTTGTATTTAAGTCGGCATTGTGCCTTTTGTATTTAATTCCGATGCAATTTCTGTGTTTCATCGTTAATAAGAAGGTCAGAGGGATACTGTAAACCTGAAGTGAAGCATCGGAATCTATGACTAGTGTCACAGGAATGGTTCAAAACATAGACAGTAAGAAGAGTCAGTCTTTTTGTACTGAAGTCGGCATTGTGCCTTTTGTATTTAATTCCGATGAATTTTCTGTGTTAGATAGTCAATAAGAAGGTACGAGGGATACAGCAAACCTGAAGGTCCGAGGGATACAGCAAACCTGAAGTGAAGCATCGGAATCTATAACTAGTGTCACAGGAATGGTTCAAAACATAGTCAGTAAGAAGAGTCAGTTATCTTGTACTTAAGTCGGCATTTTGCCTTTTCTATTTAATTCCGATGCAATTTCTGGGTTTCATCGTTAATAAGAAGGTCAGAGGGATACAGTAAACCTGAAGTAAAGCATCGGAATCTATGACTAGTTCCACAGGAATGGTTCAAAACATAGACAGTAAGAAGAGTCAGTCTTTTTGTACTTAAGTCGGCTTTGTGCCTTTTGTATTTAATTCCGATGCAATTTCTGTGTTTCATCGTCAATACGAAGGTCAGAGGGATACAGTAAACCTGAAGTGAAGCATCGGAATCTATAACTAGTGTCACAGGAATCGTTCAAAACATAGACAGTAAGAAGGGTCAGTCTTCTTGTACTTAAGTCGGCATTGTGCCTTTTGTATTTAATTCCGATGCAATATCTGTGTTTCTTCGTCATTAAGAAGGTCAGAGGGATACAGTAAACCTGAAGTGAAGCATCGGAATCTATAACTAGTGTCACAGAAATGGTTCAAAACATAGTTAGTAAGAAGAGCCAGTCTTCTTGTACTTGAGTCGGCATTTTGCCTTTTGTATTTAATTCCGATGCAATATCTGTGTTTCTTCGTCAATAGGAAGGTCAGAGGGATACAGTAAACCTGAAGTGAAGCATCGGAATCTATAACTAGTGTCACAGAATTGGTTCAAAGCATAGACAGTAAGAAGAGTCAGTCTTCTTGTGCTTAAGTCGGCATTGTGCCCTTTGTATATGATTCCGATGCAATTTACGTGTTTCATCGTCAATAGGTAGGTCAGAGGGATACAGTAAACCTGAAGTGAAGCATCGGAATCTATAACTAGTGTCACAGGAATGGTTCAAACCATAGACAGTATGATGGTTTAGTGTTCTTGTACTGAAGTCGGCATTGTGCCTTTTGTATTTAATTCCGATGCAATTACGTGTTTCATCGTCAATAACAAGGTCAGAGGGATACAGTAAACCTGAAGTGAAGCATCGGAATCTACAACTAGTGTCACAGAAATGGTTCAAAACATAGTTAGTAAGAAGAGCCAGTCTTCTTGTACTTGAGTCGGCATTTTGCCTTTTGTATTTAATTCCGATACAATATCTGTGTTTCATCGTCAATAGGAAGGTCAGAGGGATACAGTAAACCTGAAGTGAAGCATCGGAATCTATAACTAGTGTCACAGAATTGGTTCAAAGCATAGACAGTAAGAAGAGCCAGTCTTTTTGTACTTAAGTCGGCATTGTGTATTTTGTATTTAATTCCGATGCAATTTCTGTGTTTCATCGTCAATACGAAGGTCAGAGGGATACAGTAAACCTGAAGTGAAGCATCGGAATCTATAACTAGTGTCACAGGAATGGTTCAAAACTTACAGTAAGAAGGGTCAGTCTTCTTGTACTGAAGTCGGCATTGTGCCTTTTGTATTTAATCCGATGAAATGTCTGTGTTTCTTCGTCAATGAGAAGGTCAGAGGGATACAGTAAACCTGAAGTGAAGCATCGGAATCTAAAACTAGTGTCACAGAAATGGTTCAAAATATAGTCAGTATGAAGAGCCAGTCTTCTTGTACTTGAGTCGGCATTGTGCCTTTTGTATTTAATTCCGACGCAATTTCTGTGTTACATCGCCAATAAGAATGTCAGAAGGATACAGTAAACCGGAAGTGAAGCATCAGAATCTATAACTAGTGTCACAGAAATGGTTCAAAACATAGACAGTAAGAAGAGGCAGTCTTCTTGTACTTGAGTCGGCATTGTGCTTTTTGTATTTGATTCCGATGCAATTTCTGTGTTTCATCGTAAATAAGAAAGTCAGAGCGATACAGTAAACCTGACGTGAAGCTTCGGAATCTATAACTAGAGTCACAGGAATGGTTCAAACCATAGACAGTAAGAAGAGTCAGTCTTCTTGTGCTTAAGTCGGCATTGTGCCTCTTGTATATGATTCCGATGCAATTTACGTGTTTCATCGTCAATAAGTAAGTCAGAGGGATACAGTAAACCTGAAGTGAAGCATCGGAATCTATAACTAGTGTCATAGGAATGGTTCAAACCATAGACCGTAGATTAGTTAGTGTTCTAGTACTGAAGTCGGCATTGTGCCTTTTGTATTTAATTAAGATACAATTCCTGTGTTTCATCGTCAATAAGAAGGTCAGAGGGATACAGTAAACCTGAAGTGAAGCATCGAAATCTTTAAGTAGTGTCACAGGAATGGTTCAAAACATAGACAGTAAGAAGAGTCAGTCTTCTTGTACTTAAGTCAGCATTGTGCCTTTTGTATATAATTCCGATGCAATTTCTGTGCTTCATCGTCAATAAGGTCAGCTGCATACAGTAAACCTGAAGTGAAGCATCGGAATCTATAACTAGTGTCTCAGGAATAGTTCAAATCATAGACAGTAAGAAGAGCCAGTCTTCTTGTACTTGAGTCGGCTTTGTGCCTTTTGTATTTAATTCCGATGAATTTTCTGTGTTTGATCGTCAATAAGAAGGTCAGAGGGATACAGTAAACCTGAAGTGAAGCATCGGAATCTATTACTAGTGTCACAGGAATGGTTCAAACCATAGACAGTAAGAAGAGTCAGTGTTCATGTACTTAAGTCGGCATTGTGATTTTTGTATTTATTTAAGATGCAATTTCTTTGTTTCATCGTCAATACGAAGGTCAGAGGGATACAGTAAACCTGAAGTGAAGCATCGGAATCTATAACTAGTGTCACAGGAATGGTTCAAAACATAGACAGTGAGAAGGGACAGTCTTCTTGTACTTAAGTCGGCATTGTGCTTTTTGTATTTAATTCGATGCCATATCTGTGTTTCTTCGTCAATAAAAAGGTCAGAGGGATACAGTAAACCTGAAGTGAAGCATCGGAAACTATAACTAGTGTCACAGAAATGGTTCAAAAAATAGACAGTAAGAAGAGCCAGTCTTCTTGTATTGAAGTCGGCATTGTGGCTTTTGTATATAAATCCGAAGAATTTTCTGTGTTTGATCGTCAATAAGAAGGTCCGAGGGATACAGCAAACCTGAAGTGAAGCATCGGAATCTATAACTAGTGTCACAGGAATGGTTCAAACGGTAGACAGTAAGAAGAGTCAGTGTTCTTGTGCTGAAGTCGGCATTGTGCCTTTTGTATTTAATTAAGATGCAATTTTTGTGTTTCATCGTCAATAATAAGGTAAGATGGATACAGTAAACCTGCAGTGAAGCATCGGAATCTATAAGTAGTGTCACAGGAATGGTTCAAAACATAGGCAGTGAGAAGAGTCAGTCTTCTTGTACTTAAGTCGCCATTGTGCCTTTTGTATTTAATTCCGATGCAATTTCTGTGTTTCATCGTCAATACGAAGGTCAGAGATTTACAGTGAACCTGAAGTGAAGCATCGGAATCTATAACTAGTGTCACAGGAATGGTTCAAAACATAGTCAGTAAGAAGAGTCAGTTATCTTGTACTTAAGTGGGCATTGTGCCTTTTGTATTTAATCCGATGCAATTTCTGTGTTTCATCGTTCATAAGAAGGTCAGAGGGATACTGTAAACCTGAAGTGAAGCATCGGAATCTATGACTAGTGTCGCAGGAATGGTTCAAAACATAGACAGTAAGAAGAGTCAGTCTTTTTGTACTGAAGTCGGCATTGTGCCTTTTGTATTTAATTCCGATGAATTTTCTGTGTTAGATCGTCAATAAGAAGGAACGAGGGATACAGCAAACCTGAAGGTCCGAGGCATACAGCAAACCTGAAGTGAAGCATCGGAATCTATAACTAGTGTCACAGGAATGGTTCAAAACATAGTCAGTAAGAAGAGTCAGTTATCTTGTACTTAAGTCGGCATTTTGCCTTTTCTGTTTAATTCCGATGCAATATCTGTGTTTCTTCGTCAATAGGAAGGTCAGAGGGATACAGTAAACCTGAAGTGAAGCATCGGAATCTATAACTAGTGTCACAGAATTGGTTCAAAGCATAGACAGTAAGAAGAGTCAGTTTTCTTGTACTTATGTCGGCATTGTGCCTTTTGTATTTAATTCCAATGCAATTTCTGTGTTTCATCGTCAATAAGAAGGTCACAGGGATACAGTAAACTTGAAATGAAGCAACAGAATCTATAACTAGTGTCACAGGAATGGTTCAAAACATAAACAGTAAGAAGAGTCAGTTTTCTTGTACTTAGGTCGGCAGTGTGCCTTTTGTATTTAATTCCGATGCAATTTCTGTGTTTCATCGTCAATAAGAACGTCAGAGGGATACAGTAAACCTGAAGTGAAGCATCGGAATCTATAACTAGTGTCACAGGAATGGTTCAAACCATAGACAGTAAGATGAGTTAGTGTTCTTGTACTGAAGTCGGCATTGTTCCTTTTGTATTTAATTCCGATGCAATTACGTGTTTCATCGTCAATAACAAGGTCAGAGGGATACAGTAAACCTGAAGTGAAGCATCGGAATCTATAACTAGTGTCACAGGAATGGTTCAAAACATAAACAGTAAGGAGAGTCAGTTTTCTTGTACTTAGGTCGGCATTGTGCCTTCTGTATTTAATTCCGATGCAATTTCTGTGTTTCATCGTCAATAAGAAGGTCAGAGGGATACAGTAAACCTGAAGTGAAGCATTTGAATTTATAAGTAGTGTCACAGGATTGGTTCAAAACATAGACAGTAAGATGGGTCAGTCTTCTTGTACTTAAGTCGGCATTGTGCCTTTTGTATATAATTCCGATGCAATATCCGTGTTTCTTCGTCAATAGGAAGGTCAGAGGGATATAGTACACCTGAAGTGAACCATCGGAATCTATAACTGTGTCAAAGAATTGGTTCAAAACATAGACAGTAAGAAGAGACAGTCTTCCTGTACTTGAGTCGGCATTGTGCCTTTTGTATTTAATTCCGAGGCAATTTCTGTGTTTCATCGTCAATAAGAAGGTCAGAGGGATACAGTAAACCTGAAGTGAAGCATCGGAATCTATAACTGGTGTCGCAGGAATGGTACAAACCATAGACAGTAATAAGAGTCAGTCTTCTTGTACTTAAGTCGGCATTGTGCCTTTTGTATAAAATTCCGATGCAATTTCTGTGCTTCATCGTCAATAAGAAGGTCAGCTGGATACAGTAAACCTGAAGTGAAGCATCGGAATCTATAACTAGTGTCACAGGAATGGTTCAAAACATAGACTGTAAGAAGAGCCAGTCTTCTTGTACTTGAGCTGGCATTGTGCCTTTTGTATTTAATTCCGATGAATTTTCTGTGTTTGATCGTCAATAAGAAGTTCAGAGAGATACAGTAAACCTGAAGTGAAGCATCGGAATCTATTACTAGTGTCACAGTAATGGTTCAAACCATAGACAGTAAGAAGAGTCAGTGTTCTTGTACTTAAGTCGGCATTGTGAATATTGTATTTAATTAAGATGCAATTTCTGTGTTTCATCATCAATAAGAAGGTGAAAGGGATACAGAAACCCTGAAGTGAAGCACCGGAATCTGTAACTAGTGTCACAGGAATTTTTCAAAACATAGACAGTAAGAAGAGTCAGTCTTTTTGTACTTAAGTCGGCATTGTGCCTTTTGTATTTAATTCCGATGCAATTTCTGTGTTTCATCGTCAATACGAAGGTCAGAGGGATACAGTAAACCTGAAGTGAAGCATCGGAATCTATAACTAGTGTCACAGGAATGGTTCAAAGCATAGACAGTAAGAAGGGTCAGTCTTCTTGTACTTAAGTCGGCATTGTGCCTTTTGTATTTAATCCGATGAAATATCTGTGTTTTCTTCGTCAATAAGAAGGTGAGAGGGATACAGTAAACGTGAAGTGAAGCATCGGAATCTATAAACTAGTGTCACAGAAATGGTTCAAAACATAGACAGTAAGAAGAGCCAGTCCTCTTGTACTTGAGTCGGCATTGTGCCTTTTGTATTTAATTCCGATGCAATTTCTGTGTTACATCGCCAATAAGAAGGTCAGAGGAGATACAGTAAACCTGAAGTGAAGCATCGGAATCTATAACTAGTGTCACAGAATTGGTTCAAAACATAGACAGTAAGAAGAGACAGTCTTCTTGTACTTGAGTCGGCATTCTGCCTTTTGTATTTAATTCCGATGCAATTTCTGTGTTTCATCGTAAATAAGAACGTCAGGGGGATACAGTAAACCTGAAGTAAAGCATCGGAATCTATAACTAGTGTCATAGGAATGGTACAAACCAATAGACAGTAAGATTAGTTAGTGTTCTTGTACTGAAGTCGGCATTGTGCCTTTTGTATTTAATTAAGATGCAATTTCTGTGTTTCATCGTCAATAAGAAGGTCAGAGGGATACAGTAACCCCTGAAGTTGAAGCATCGAAATCTTTAAGTAGTGTCACAGGAATGGTTCAAAACATAGACAGTAAGAAGAGTCAGTCTTCTTGTACTTAAGTCAGCATTGTGCCTTTTGTATATAATTCCGATGCAATTTCTGTGCTTCATCGTCAATAAGAAGGTCAGCTGGATACAGTAAACCTGAAGTGAAGCATCGGAATCTATAAAAAGTGTCACAGGAATGGTTCAAATCATAGACAGTAAGAAGAGCCAGTCTTCTTGTACTTGAGTCGGCATTGTGCCTTTTGTATTTAATTCCGATGAATTTTCTGTGTTTGATCGTCAATAAGAAAGTCAGAGGGATACAGTAAACCTGAAGTGAAGCATCGGAATCTATTACTAGTGTCACAGCTGGAATGGTTCAAACCATAGACAGTAAGAAGAGCCAGTGTTCGTGTACTTAAGTCGGCATTGTGCCTTTTGTATTTATTTAAGATGCAACTTCTGTGTTTCATCGTTAATACGAAGGTCAGAGGGATACAGTAAACCTGAAGTGAAGCATCGGAATCTATAACTAGTGTCACAGGAATGGTTCAAAACATAGACAGTGAGAAGGGGTCAGTCTTCTTGTACTTAAGTCGGCATTGTGCCTTTTGTATTTAATTCGAAGCAATATCTGTGTTTCTTCTTCGTCAATAAAAAGGTCAGAGGGATACAGTATACCTGAAGTGAAGCATCGGAATCTATAACTAGTATCGAAGAAATGGTTCAAAACATAGACAGTAAGAAGAGCCAGTCTTCTTGTACTCGAAGTCGGCATTGTGCCTTTTGTATATAATTCCGATGAATTTTCTGTGTTTGATCGTCAATAAGAAGGTTCGAGGGATACAGTAAACCTGAAGTGAAGCATCGGAATCTATAACTAGTGTCACAGGAATGGTTCAAACCGTAGACTGTAAGATGAGTCAGTGTTCTTGTACTGAAGTCGGCATTGTGCCTTCTTGTATATAATTCTGATGCAATTTCTGTGTTTCATCGTCAATAAGAGAAGCTCACAGGGATACAGTAAACCTGAAGTGAAGCATACGGAATCTATAACTATTGTCACAGGAATTTTTCAAAACATAGACAGTAAGAGGAGTCGGTCTTCTTGTACTTAAGTCGCCATTGTGCCTTTTGTATTTAATTCCGATGCAATTTCCGTGTTTCATCGTCAATAATAAGGTCAGAGGGATACAGTAAACCTGAAGAGCATCGGAATCTATAAGTAGTGTCACAGGAATGCTTCAAAACATAGACAGTAAGAAGAAGCAGTCTTCTTGTACTTAAGTCGCAGTTGTGCTTTTTGTATTTAATTTAGATGCAATTTCTGTGTTTCTTCGTCAATAAAAAGGTGGAAGGGATACAGTAAACCTAAAGTGAAGCATCGGAATCTATAACTAGTGTCACAGGAATGATTCAAAGCATAGACAGTAAGAATAGTCAGTCTTCTTGCCCTTAAGTCGGCATTGTGCCTTTTGTATATGATTCCGATGCAATTTCTGTGTTTATCGTCAATAAGAAGCCAGAGGGATACAGTAAACCTGAAGTGAAGCATCGGAATCTATAACTAGTGTCACAGGAATGGATCAAATCATAGTCAGTAAAAAGAGTCAGTTACCTTGTAGTTAAGCCGGCATTGTGCCTTTTGTATTTAATTCCGATGCAATTTCTGTGTTTCATCGTTAATAAGAAGGTCGGAGGGATACAGTAAACCTGAAGTGAAGCATCGGAATCTATGACTAGTGTCACAGGAATGGTTCAAAACATAGACAGTAAGAAGAGTCAGTCTTTTTGTACTTAAGTCGGCTTTGTGCCTTTTGTATTTAATTCCGATGCTATTTCTGTGTTTCATCGTCAATAGGAAGGTCAGAGGGATACAGTAAACCTGAAGTGAAGCATCGGAATCTATAACTAGTGTCACAGAATTGGTTCAAAGCATAGACAGTAAGAAGAGTCAGTCTTCTTGTGCTTAAGTCGGCATTGTGCCCTTTGTATATGATTCCGATGCAATTTACGTGTTTCATCGTCAATAGGTAGGTCAGAGGGATACAGTAAACCTGAAGTGAAGCATCGGAATCTATAACTAGTGTCACAGGAATGGATCAAATCATAGTCAGTAAAAAGAGTCAGTTATCTTGTACTTAAGCCTTCATTGTGCCTTTTGTATTTAATTCCGATGCAATTTCTGTGTTTCATCGTTAATAAGAAGGTCGGAGGGATACAGCAAACCTGAAGTGAAGCATCGGAATCTATGACTAGTGTCACAGAATGGTTCAAAACATAGACAGTAAGAAGAGTCAGTCTTTTTGTACTTAAGTCGGCTTTGTGCCTTTTGTATTTAATTCCGATGCTATTTCTGTGTTTCATCGTCAATACGAAGGTCAGAGGGATACAGTAAACCTGATGTGAAGCATCGGAATCTATAACTAGTGTCACAGGAATCGTTCAAAACATAGACAGTAAGAAGATGCAGTTATCTTGTACTTAAGTCGGCATTGTGCCTTTTGTATTTAATTCCGATGCAATTTCTGTGTTTCATCGTCAATACGAGGGTCAGAGAGATACAGAAAACCTGAAGTGAAGCATCGAAACCTATAACTAGTGTCACAGGAATGGTTCAAAACATAGACAGTAAGAAGGGTCAGTCTTCTTGTACTTAAGTCGGCATTGTGCCTTTTGTATTTAATCCGATGCAATATCTGTGTTTCTTCGTTAATAAGAAGGTCAGAGGGGTACAGTAAACCTGAAGTTAAGCATCGGAATCTATAACTAGTGTCACCGAAATGGTTCAAAACATAGACAGTAAGAAGAGCCAGTCTTCTTGTACTTGAGTCGGCATTGAGCCTTTTGTACTTAATTCCGATGAATTTTCTGTGTTTGATCGTCAATAAGAAGGTCCGAGGGATACAGCAAACCTGAAGGTCCGAGGGATACAGCAAACCTGAAGTGAAGCATCGGATTCTATAACTAGTGTCACAGGAATGGTTCAAATCATAGTCAGTAAGAAGAGTCAGTTATCTTGTATTTAAGTCGGCATTGTGCCTTTTGTATTTAATTCCGATGCAATTTCTGTGTTTCATCGTTAATAAGAAGGTCAGAGGGATACTGTAAACCTGAAGTGAAGCATCGGAATCTATGACTAGTGTCACAGGAATGGTTCAAAACATAGACAGTAAGAAGAGTCAGTCTTTTTGTACTGAAGTCGGCATTGTGCCTTTTGTATTTAATTCCGATGAATTTTCTGTGTTAGATCGTCAATAAGAAGGTACGAGGGATACAGCAAACCTGAAGGTCCGAGGGATACAGCAAACCTGAAGTGAAGCATCGGAATCTATAACTAGTGTCACAGGAATGGTTCAAAACATAGTCAGTAAGAAGAGTCAGTTATCTTGTACTTAATTCGGCATTTTGCCTTTTCTATTTAATTCCGATGCAATTTCTGGGTTTCATCGTTAATAAGAAGGTCAGAGGGATACAGTAAACCTGAAGTGAAGCATCGGAATCTATGACTAGTTCCACAGGAATGGTTCAAAACATAGACAGTAAGAAGAGTCAGTCTTTTTGTACTTAAGTCGGCTTTGTGCCTTTTGTATTTAATTCCGATGCAATTTCTGTGTTTCATCGTCAATACGAAGGTCAGAGGGATACAGAAAACCTGAAGTGAAGCATCGGAATCTATAACTAGTGTCACAGGAATCGTTCAAAACATAGACAGTAAGAAGGGTCAGTCTTCTTGTACTTAAGTCGGCATTGTGCCTTTTGTATTTAATTCCGATGCAATATCTGTGTTTCTTCGTCATTAAGAAGGTCAGAGGGATACAGTAAACCTGAAGTGAAGCATCGGAATCTATAACTAGTGTCACAGAAATGGTTCAAAACATAGTTAGTAAGAAGAGCCAGTCTTCTTGTACTTGAGTCGGCATTTTGCCTTTTGTATTTAATTCCGATGCAATATCCGTGTTTCTTCGTCAATAGGAAGGTCAGAGGGATACAGTAAACCTGAAGTGAAGCATCGGAATCTATAACTAGTGTCACAGAATTGGTTCAAAGCATAGACAGTAAGAAGAGTCAGTCTTCTTGTGCTTAAGTCGGCATTGTGCCCTTTGTATATGATTCCGATGCAATTTACGTGTTTCATCGTCAATAGGTAGGTCAGAGGGATACAGTAAACCTGAAGTGAAGCATCGGAATCTATTACTAGTGTCACAGGAATGGTTCAAACCATAGACAGTATGATGGTTTAGTGTTCTTGTACTGAAGTCGGCATTGTGCCTTTTGTATTTAATTCCGATGCAATTACGTGTTTCATCGTCAATAACAAGGTCAGAGGGATACAGTAAACCTGAAGTGAAGCATCGGAATCTACAACTAGTGTCACAGAAATGGTTCAAAACATAGTTAGTAAGAAGAGCCAGTCTTCTTGTACTTGAGTCGGCATTTTGCCTTTTGTATTTAATTCCTATACAATATCTGTGTTTCTTCGTCAATAGGAAGGTCAGAGGGATACAGTAAACCTGAAGTGAAGCATCGGAATCTATAACTAGTGTCACAGAATTGGTTCAAAGCATAGACAGTAAGAAGAGCCAGTCTTTTTGTACTTAAGTCGGCATTGTGCCTTTTGTATTTAATTCCGATGCAATTTTTGTGTTTCATCGTCAATACGAAGGTCAGAGGGATACAGTAAACCTGAAGTGAAGCATCGGAATCTATAACTAGTGTCACAGGAATGGTTCAAAACTTAGACAGTAAGAAGGGTCAGTCTTCTTGTACTGAAGTCGGCATTGTGCCTTTTGTATTTAATCCGATGAAATGTCTGTGTTTCTTCGTCAATGAGAAGGTCAGAGGGATACAGTAAACCTGAAGTGAAGCATCGGAATCTATAACTAGTGTCACAGGAATGGTTCAAAACTTAGACAGTAAGAAGGGTCAGTCTTCTTGTACTTGAGTCGGCATTGTGCCTTTTGTATTTAATTCCGACACAATTTCTGTGTTACATCGCCAATAAGAATGTCAGAAGGATACAGTAAACCGGAAGTGAAGCATCGGAATCTATAACTAGTGTCACAGAAATGGTTCAAAACATAGACAGTAAGAAGAGGCAGTCTTCTTGTACTTGAGTCGGCATTGTGCTTTTTGTATTTAATTCCGATGCAATTTCTGTGTTTCATCGTAAATAAGAAAGTCAGAGCGATACAGTAAACCTGACGTGAAGCATCGGAATCTATAACTAGTGTCACAGGAATGGTTCAAACCATAGACAGTAAGAAGAGTCAGTCTTCTTGTGCTTAAGTCGGCATTGTGCCTCTTGTATATGATTCCGATGCAATTTACGTGTTTCATCGTCAATAAGTAAGTCAGAGGGATACAGTAAACCTGAAGTGAAGCATCGGAATCTATAACTAGTGTCATAGGAATGGTTCAAACCATAGACCGTAGATTAGTTAGTGTTCTTGTACTGAAGTCGGCATTGTGCCTTTTGTATTTAATTAAGATACAATTCCTGTGTTTCATCGTCAATAAGAAGGTCAGAGGGATACAATAAACCTGAAGTGAAGCATCGAAATCTTTAAGTAGTGTCACAGGAATGGTTCAAAACATAGACAGTAAGAAGAGTCAGTCTTCTTGTACTTAAGTCAGCATTGTGCCTTTTGTATATAATTCCGATGCAATTTCTGTGCTTCATCGTCAATAAGGTCAGCTGGATACAGTAAACCTGAAGTGAAGCATCGGAATCTATAACTAGTGTCTCAGGAATAGTTCAAATCATAGACAGTAAGAAGAGCCAGTCTTCTTGTACTTGAGTCGGCTTTGTGCCTTTTGTATTTAATTCCGATGAATTTTCTGTGTTTGATCGTCAATAAGAAGGTCAGAGGGATACAGTAAACCTGAAGTGAAGCATCGGAATCTATTACTAGTGTCACAGGAATGGTTCAAACCATAGACAGTAAGAAGAGTCAGTGTTCATGTACTTAAGTCGGCATTGTGATTTATATTTATTTAAGATGCAATTTCTTTGTTTCATCGTCAATACGAAGGTCAGAGGGATACAGTAAACGTGAAGTGAAGCATTGGAATCTATAACTAGTGTCACAGGAATGGTTCAAAACATAGACAGTGAGAAGGGACAGTCTTCTTGTACTTAAGTCGGCATTGTGCTTTTTGTATTTAATTCGATGCCATATCTGTGTTTCTTCGTCAATAAAAAGGTCAGAGGGATACAGTAAACCTGAAGTGAAGCATCGGTAACTATAACTAGTGTCACAGAAATGGTTCAAAAAATAGACAGTAAGAAGAGCCAGTGTTCTTGTACTGAAGTCGGCATTGTGGCTTTTGTATATAATTCCGATGAATTTTCTGTGTTTGATCGTCAATAAGAAGGTCCGAGGGGTACAGCAAACCTGAAGTGAAGCATCGGCATCTATAACTAGTGTCACAGGAATGGTTCAAACGGTAGACAGTAAGAAGAGTCAGTGTTCTTGTGCTGAAGTCGGCATTGTCCCCTTGGTATTTAATTAAGATGCAATTTTTGTGTTTCATCGTCAATAACAAGGTAAGATGGATACAGTAAACCTGCAGTGAAGCATCGGAATCTATAAGTAGTGTCACAGGAATGGTTCAAAACATAGACAGTGAGAAGAGTCAGTCTTCTTGTACTTAAGTCGCCATTGTGCCTTTTGTATTTAATTCCGATGCAATTTCTGTGTTTCATCGTCAATACGAAGGTCAGAGAGTTACAGTGAACCTGAAGTGAAGCATCGGAATCTATAACTAGTGTCACAGGAATGGTTCAAAACATAGCCAGTGAGAAGGGACAGTCTTCTTGTACTTAAGTCGGCATTGTGCTTTTTGTATTTAATTCGATGCCATATCTGTGTTTCTTCGTCAATAAAAAGGTCAGAGGGATACAGTAAACCTAAAGTGAAGCATCGGAATCTATAACTAGTGTCACAGGGATGGTTCAAACGGTAGACAGTAAGAAGAGTCAGTGTTCTTGTACTGAAGTCGGCATTGTACCTTTTGTATTTAATTCCGATGAATTTTCTGTGTTAGATCGTCAATAATAAGGTACGAGGGATACAGCAAACCTGAAGGTCCGAGGGATACAGCAAACCTGAAGTGAAGCATCGGAATCTATAAGTAGTGTCACAGGAATGGTTCAAAACATAGACAGTAAGAAGAGTCAGTGTTCATGTACTTAAGTCGGCATTGTGATTTTTGTATTTATTTAAGATGCAATTTCTTTGTTTCATCGTCAATACGAAGGTCAGAGGGATACAGTAAAACTGAAGTGAAGCATCGGAATCTATAACTAGTGTCACAGGAATGGTTCAAAACATAGACAGTGAGAAGGGACAGTCTTCTTGTACTTAAGTCGGCATTGTGCTTTTTGTATTTAATTCGATGCCATATCTGTGTTTCTTCGTCAATAAAAAGGTCAGAGGGATACAGTAAACCTAAAGTGAAGCATCGGAAACTATAACTAGTGTCACAGAAATGGTTCAAAAAATAGACAGTAAGAAGAGCTAGTCTTCTTGTACTGAAGTCGGCATTGTGGCTTTTGTATATAATTCCGATGAATTTTCTGTCTTTGATCGTCAATAAGAAGGTCCGAGGGATACAGCAAACCTGAAGCTCCGAGGGATACAGCAAACCTGAAGTGAAGCATCGGAATCTATAACTAGTGTCACAGGAATGGTTCAAAACATAGTCAGTAAGAAGAGTCAGTTATCTTGTACTTAAGTCGGCATTTTGCCTTTTCTGTTTAATTCCGATGCAATTTCTGGGTTTCATCGTTAATAAGAAGGTCAGAGGGGTACAGTAAACCTGAAGTGAAGCATCGGAATCTATGACTAGTTCCACAGGAATGGTTCAAAACATAGACAGTAAGAAGAGTCAGTCTTTTTGTACTTAAGTCGGCTTTGTGCCTTTTGTATTTAATTCCGATGCAATTTCTGTGTTTCATCGTCAATACGATGGTCAGAGGGATACAGTAAACCTGAAGTGAAGCATCGGAATCTATAACTAGTGTCACAGAAATCGTTCAAAACATAGACAGTAAGAAGGGTCAGTCTTCTTGTACTTAAGTCGGCATTGTGCCTTTTGTATTTAATTCCGATGCAATATCTGTGTTTCTTCGTCATTAAGAAGGTCAGAGGGATACAGTAAACCTGAAGTGAAGCATCGGAATCTATAACTAGTGTCACAGAAATGGTTCAAAACATAGTTAGTAAGAAGAGCCAGTCTTCTTGTACTTGAGTCGGCATTTTGCCTTTTGTATTTAATTCCGATGCAATATCTGTGTTTCTTCGTCAATAGGAAGGTCAGAGGGATACCGTAAACCTGAAGTGAAGCATCGGAATCTATAACTAGTGTCACAGAATTGGTTCAAAGCATAGACAGTAAGAAGAGTCAGTCTTCTTGTGCTTAAGTCGGCATTGTGCCCTTTGTATATGATTCCGATGCAATTTACGTGTTTCATCGTCAATAGGTAGGTCAGAGGGATACAGTAAACCTGAAGTGAAGCATCGGAATCTACAACTAGTGTCACAGAAATGGTTCAAAACATAGTTAGTAAGAAGAGCAAGTCTTCTTGTACTTGAGTCGGCATTTTGCCTTTTGTATTTAATTCCGATACAATATCTGTGTTTCTTCGTCAATAGGAAGGTCAGAGGGATACAGTAAACCTGAAGTGAAGCATCGGAATCTATAACTAGTGTCACAGAATTGGTTCAAAGCATAGACAGTAAGAAGAGCCAGTCTTTTTGTACTTAAGTCGGCATTGTGCCTTTTGTATTTAATTCCGATGCAATTTCTGTGTTTCATCGTCAATACGAAGGTCAGAGGGATACAGTAAACCTGAAGTGAAGCATCGGAATCTATAACTAGTGTCACAGGAATGGTTCAAAACTTAGACAGTAAGAAGGGTCAGTCTTCTTGTA
The DNA here is from genome assembly GCF_021461385.2 of Schistocerca piceifrons. NCBI lineage: Eukaryota > Metazoa > Arthropoda > Insecta > Orthoptera > Acrididae > Schistocerca > Schistocerca piceifrons. The sequence continues at coordinate 374,946 of NW_025727722.1, read as the reverse complement.
CTGAAGTCGGCATTGTGCCTTTGGTATTTAATCCGATGAAATGTCTGTGTTTCTTCGTCAATGAGAAGGTCAGAGGGATACAGTAAACCTGAAGTGAAGCATCGGAATCTATAACTAGTGTCACAGAAATGGTTCAAAATATTGTCAGTATGAACAGCCAGTCTTCTTGTACTTGAGTCGGCATTGTGCCTTTTGTATTTAATTCCGATGCAATTTCTGTGTTACATCGCCAATACGAATGTCAGAAGGATACAGTAAACCGGAAGCGAAGCATCGGAATCTATAACTAGTGTCACAGAAATGGTTCAAAACATAGACAGTAAGAAGAGGCAGTCTTCTTGTACTTGAGTCGGCATTGTGCTTTTTGTATTTAATTCCGATGCAATTTCTGTGTTTCATCGTAAATAAGAAAGTCAGAGCGATACAGTAAACCTGACGTGAAGCATCGGAATCTATAACTAGTGTCACAGGAATGGTTCAAACCATAGACAGTAAGAAGAGTCAGTCTTCTTGTGCTTAAGTCGGCATTGTGCCTCTTGTATATGATTCCGATGCAATTTACGTGTTTCATCGTCAATAAGTAAGTCAGAGGGATACAGTAAACCTGAAGTGAAGCATCGGAATCTATAACTAGTGTCATAGGAATGGTTCAAACCATAGACCGTAGATTAGTCAGTGTTCTTGTACTGAAGTCGGCATTGTGCCTTTTGTATTTAATTAAGATACAATTCCTGTGTTTCATCGTCAATAAGAAGGTCAGAGGTATAGAGTAAACCTGAAGTGAAGCATCGAAATCTTTAAGTAGTGTCACAGGAATGGTTCAAAACATAGACAGTAAGAAGAGTCAGTCTTCTTGTACTTAAGTCAGCATTGTGCCTTTTGTATATAATTCCGATGCAATTTCTGTGCTTCATCGTCAATAAGGTCAGCTGGATACAGTAAACCTGAAGTGAAGCATCGGAATCTATAACTAGTGTCTCAGGAATAGTTCAAATCATAGACAGTAAGAAGAGCCAGTCTTCTTGTACTTGAGTCGGCTTTGTGCCTTTTGTATTTAATTCCGATGAATTTTCTGTGTTTGATCGTCAATAAGAAGGTCAGAGGGATACAGTAAACATGAAGTGAAGCATCGGAATCTATTACTAGTGTCACAGGAATGGTTCAAACCATAGACAGTAAGAAGAGTCAGTGTTCATGTACTTAAGTCGGCATTGTGATTTTTGTATTTATTTAAGATGCAATTTCTTTGTTTCATCGTCAATACGAAGGTCAGAGGGATACAGTAAACCTGAAGTGAAGCATCGGAATCTATAACTAGTGTCACAGGAATGGTTCAAAACATAGACAGTGAGAAGAGACAGTCTTCTTGTACTTAAGTCGGCATTGTGCTTTTTGTATGTAATTCGATGCCATATCTGTGTTTCTTCGTCAATAAAAAGGTCAGAGGGATACAGTAAACCTGAAGTGAAGCATCGGAAACTATAACTAGTGTCACAGAAATGGTTCAAAATATAGACAGTAAGAAGAGCCAGTCTTCTTGTACTGAAGTCGGCATTGTGGCTTTTGTATATAATTCCGATGAATTTTCTGTGTTTGATCGTCAATAAGAAGGTCCGAGGGATACAGCAAACCTGAAGTGAAGCATCGGAATCTATAACTAGTGTCACAGGAATGGTTCAAACGGTAGACAGTAAGAAGAGTCAGTGTTCTTGTGCTGAAGTCGGCATTGTGCCTTTTGTATTTAATTAAGATGCAATTTTTGTGTTTCATCGTCAATAATAAGGTAAGAGGGATACAGTAAACCTGCAGTGAAGCATCGGAATCTATAAGTAGTGTCACAGGAATGGTTCAAAACATAGACAGTAAGAAGAGTCAGTCTTCATGTACTTAAGTCGCCATTGTGCCTTTTGTATTTAATTCCGATGCAATTTCTGTGTTTCATCGTCAATACGAAGGTCAGAGAGTTACAGTGAACCTGAAGTGAAGCATCGGAATCTATAACTAGTGTCACAGGAATGGTTCAAAACATAGACAGTAAGAAGGGTCAGTCTTCTTGTACTTAAGTCGGCATTGTGCCTTTTGTATTTAATCCGATGCAATATCTGTGTTTCTTCGTCAATAAGAAGGTCAGAGGGTTACAGTAAACCTGAAGTTAAGCATCGGAATCTATAACTAGTGTCACAGAAATGGTTCAACACATAGACAGTAAGAAGAGTCAGTCTTCTTGTACTTGAGTCGGCATTGTGCCTTTTGTATTTAATTCCGATGCAATTTCTGTGTTACATCGTCAATAAGAAGGTCAGAGGGATACAGTAAACCTGAAGTGAAGCATCGGAATCTATAACTAGTGTCACAGGAATGGTTCAAAACATAGACAGTAAGAATAGTCAGTGTTCTTGTACTGAAGTCGGCATTGTACCTTTTGTATTTAATTCCGATGAATTTTCTGTGTTAGATCGTCAATAATAAGGTACGAGGGATACAGCAAACCTGAAGGTCCGAGGGATACAGCAAACCTGAAGTGAAGCATCGGAATCTATAAGTAGTGTCACAGGAATGGTTCAAAACATAGACAGTAAGAGGAGTCAGTCTTCTTGTACTTAAGTCGCCACTGTGCCTTTTGTATTTAATTCCGATGCAATTTCTGTGTTTCATCGTCAATACGGTCAGAGGGATGCAGTAAAGCTGATGTGAAGCATCAGAATCTATAACTAGTGTCACAGGAATGGTTCAAACCATAGACAGTAAGAATAGTCAGTGTTCTTGTACTGAAGTCGGCATTGTGCCTTTTGTATTTAATTAAGATGCAATGTTTCTGTTTCATCGTCAATAATAAGGTCAGAGGGATACAGTAAACCTCAAGTGAAGCTTCGGAATCTATAAGTAGTGTCACAGGAATGGTTCAAAACATAGACAGTAAGAAGAAGCAGTCTTCTTGTACTTAAGTCGCCATTGTGCTTTTTGTATTTAATTAAGATGCAATTTCTGTGTTTCTTCATCAATAAAAAGGTGAACGGGATACAGAAAACCTGAAGTGAAGCATCGGAATCTATAACTAGTGTCACAGGAATGATTCAAAACATAGACAGTAAGAATAGTCAGTCTTCTTGTCCTTAAGTCGGCATTGTGCCATTTGTATATGATTCCGATGCAATTTCTGTGTTTCATCGTCAACAAGAAGCTCAGAGGGATACAGTAAACCTGAAGTGAAGCATCGGAATCTATAACTAGTGTCACAGGAATTTTTCAAGACATAGACTTTAAGAAGGGTCAGTCTCCTTGTACTTAAGTCGGCATTGTGCCTTTTGTATTTAATCCGATGCAATATCTGTGTTTCTTCGTCAATAAGATGGTCAGAGGGATACAGTAAACCTGAAGTTAAGCATCGGAATCTATAACTAGTGTCACAGAAATGGTTCAAATGCAATTTCTGTGTTACATCGTCAATAAGAAGGTCAGAGGGATACAGTAAACCTGAAGTGAATCATCGGAATCTATAACTAGTGTCACAGGAATGATTCAAAACATAGACAGTAAGAAGAGTCAGTCTTTTTGTACTGAAGTCGGCATTGTGCCTTTTGTATTTAATTCCGATGAATTTTCTGTGTTAGATCGTCAATAAGAACGACGAGGGATACAGCAAACCTGAAGGTCCGAGGGATACAGCAAACCTGAAGTGAAGCATCGGAATCTATAACTAGTGTCACAGGTATGGTTCAAAACATAGTCAGTAAGAAGAGTCAGTTACCTTGTACTTAAGTCGGCATTTTGCCTTTTCTATTTAATTCCGATGCAATTTCTGGGTTTCATCGTTAATAAGAACGTCAGAGGGATACAGTAAACATGAAGTGAAGCATCGGAATCTATGACTAGTTCCACAGGAATGGTTCAAAACATAGACAGTAAGAAGAGTCAGTCTTTTTGTACTTAAGTCGGCTTTGTGCCTTTTGTATTTAATTCAGATGCAATTTCTGTGTTTCATCGTCAATACGAAGGTCAGAGGGATACAGTAAACCTGAAGTGAAGCATCGGAATCTGTAACTAGTGTCACACGAATCGTTCAAAACATAAACAGTAAGAAGGGTCAGTCTTCTTGTACTTAACTCGGCATTGTGCCTTTTGTATTTAATTCCGATGCAATATCTGTGTTTCTTCGTCATTAAGAAGGTCAGAGGGAGACAGTAAACCTGAAGTGAAGCATCGGAATCTATAACTAGTGTCACAGAATTGGTTCAAAGCATAGACAGTAAGAAGAGTCAGTCTTATTGTGCTTAAGTCGGCATTGTATCCTTTGTATATGATTCCGATGCAATTTACGTGTTTCATCGTCAATAGGTAGGTCAGAGGGATACAGTAAACCTGAAGTGAAGCATCGGAATCTATAACTAGTGTCACAGGAATGGTTCAAACCATAGACAGTATGATGGGTTAGTGTTCTTGTACTGAAGTCGACATTGTACCTTCTGTATTTAATTCCGATGCAATTACGTGTTTCATCGTCAATAACAGGGTCAGAGGGATACAGTAAACCTGAAGTGAAGCATCGGAATCTATAAGTAGTGTCACAGGAATGGTTCAAAACATAGACAGTAAGAGGAGTCAGTCTTCTTGTACTTAAGTCGCCACTGTGCCTTTTGTATTTAATTCCGATGCAATTTCTGTGTTTCATCGTCAATACGAAGGTCAGAGGGATGCAGTAAAGCTGAAGTGAAGCATCAGAATCTATAACTAGTGTCACAGGAATGGTTCAAAACATAGACAGTAAGAATAGTCAGTCTTCTTGCCCTTAAGTCGGCATTGTGCCATTTGTATATGATTCCGATGCAATTTCTGTGTTTCTTCGTCAACAAGAAGCTCAGAGGGATACAGTAAACCTGAAGTGAAGCATCGGAATCTATAACTAGTGTCACAGGAATGGTTCAAATCATAGTCAGTAAGAAGAGTCAGTTATCTTGTACTTAAGCCGGCATTGTGCCTTTTGTATTTAATTCCGATGCAATTTCTGTGTTTCATCGTTAATAAGAAGGTCGGAGGGATACAGTAAACCTGAAGTGAAGCATCGGAATCTATGACTAATGTCACAGGAATGGTTCAAAACATAGACAGTAAGAAGAGTCAGTCTTTTTGTACTTAAGTCGGCTTTGTGCCTTTTGTATTTAATTCCGATGCTATTTCTGTGTTTCATCGTCAATACGAAGGTCAGAGGGATACAGTAAACCTGATGTGAAGCATCGGAATCTATAACTAGTGTCACAGGAATCGTTCAAAACATAGACAGTAAGAAGGGTCAGTCTTCTTGTACTTAAGTCGGCATTGTGCCTTTTGTATTTAATTCCGATGCAATTTCTGTGTTTCATTGTCAATACGAAGGTCAGAGAGATACAGTAAACCTGAAGTGAAGCATCGGAATCTATAACTAGTGTCACAGGAATGGTTCAAGACATAGACTGTAAGAAGGGTCAGTCTCCTTGTACTTAAGTCGGCATTGTGCCTTTTGTATTTAATCCGATGCAATATCTGTGTTTCTTCGTCAATAAGATGGTCAGAGAGATACAGTAAACCTGAAGTTAAGCATCGGAATCTATAACTAGTGTCACAGAAATGGTTCAAAACATAGACAGTAAGAAGAGCCAGTCTTCTTGTACTTGAGTCGGCATGTGCCTTTTGTATTTAATTCCGATGCAATTTCTGTGTTTCATCGTTAATAAGAAGGTCACAGGGATACAGTAAAACTGAAGTGAAGCATCGGAATCTATGACTAGTGTCACAGGAATGGTTCAAATCATAGACAGTAAGAAGAGTCAGTCTTTTTGTACTGAAGTCGGCATTGTGCCTTTTGTATTTAATTCCGATGAATTTTCTGTGTTTGATCGTCAATAAGAAGGTCCGAGGGATACAGCAAACCTGAAGGTCCGAGGGATACAGCAAACCTGAAGTGAAGCATCGGAATCTATAACTAGTGTCACAGGAATGGTTCAAAACATAGTCAGTAAGAGGAGTCAGTTATCTTGTACTTAAGTCGGCATTGTGCCTTTTGTATTTAATTCCGATGCAATTTCTGTGTTTCATCGATAATAAGAAGGTCAGAGGGATACTGTAAACCTGAAGTGAAGCATCGGAATCTATGACTAGTGTCACAGGAATGGTTCAAAACATAGACAGTAAGAAGAGTCAGTCTTTTTGTACTGAAGTCGGCATTGTGCCTTTTGTAATTAATTCCGATGAATTTTCTGTGTTAGATCGTCAATAAGAACGACGAGGGATACAGCAAACCTGAAGGTCCGAGGGATACAGCAAACCTGAAGTGAAGCATCGGAATCTATAACTAGTGTCACAGGAATGGTTCAAAACATAGTCAGTAAGAAGAGTGAGTTATCTTGTACTTAAGTCGGCATTTTGCCTTTTCTATTTAATTCCGATGCAATTTCTGGGTTTCATCGTTAATAAGAAGGTCAGAGGGATACAGTAAACCTGAAGTGAAGCATCGGAATCTATGACTAGTTCCACAGGAATCGTTCAAAACATAGACAGTAAGAAGGGTCAGTCTTCTTGTACTTAAGTCGGCATTGTGCCCTTTGTATTTAATTCCGATGCAATATCTGTGTTTCTTCGTCATTAAGAAGGTCAGAGGGATACAGTAAACCTGAAGTGAAGCATCGGAATCTATAACTAGTGTCACAGAAATGGTTCAAAACATAGTTAGTAAGAAGAGCCAGTCTTCTTGTACTTGAGTCGGCATTTTGCCTTTTGTAATTAATTCCGATGCAATATCTGTGTTTCTTCGTCAATAGGAAGGTCAGAGGGATACAGTAAACCTGAAGTGAAGCATCGGAATCTATAACTAGTGTCACAGTATTGGTTCAAAGCATAGACAGTAAGAAGAGTCAGTCTTCAAGTGCTTAAGTCGGCATTGTGCCCTTTGTATATGATTCCGATGCAATTTACGTGTTTCATCGTCAATAGGTAGGTCAGAGGGATACAGTAAACCTGAAGTGAAGCATCGGAATTTATAACTAGTGTCACAGGAATGGTTCAAACCATAGACAGTATGATGGGTTAGTGTTCTTGTACTGAAGTCGGCATTGTGCCTTCTGTATTTAATTCCGATCCAATTACGTGTTTCATCGTCAATAACAAGGTCAGAGGGATACAGTAAACCTGAAGTGAAGCATCGGAATCTATAACTAGTGTCACAGAATTGGTTCAAAGCATAGACAGTAAGAAGAGCCAGTCTTTTTGTACTTAAGTCGGCATTGTGCCTTTTGTATTTAATTCCGATGCAATTTCTGTGTTTCATCGTCAATACGAAGGTCAGAGGGATACAGTAAACCTGAAGTGAAGCATCGGAATCTATAACTAGTGTCACAGGAATGGTTCAAAACATAGACACGAAGAAGGGTCAGTCTTCTTGTACTGAAGTCGGCATTGTGCCTTTTGTATTTAAGCCGATGAAATATCTGTGTTTCTTCGTCAATGAGAATGTCAGAGGGATACAGTAAACCTGAAGTGAAGCATCGGAATCTATAACTAGTGTCACAGAAATGGTTCAAAACATAGACAGTGAGAAGGGACAGTCTTCTAGTACTTAAGTCGGCATTGTGCTTTTTGTATTTAATTCGATGCCATATCTGTGTTTCATCGTCAATACGAAGGTCAGAGAGATACAGTAAACCTGAAGTGAAGCATCGGAATCTATAACTAGTGTCACAGGAATGGTTCAAAACATAGACAGTAAGAAGGGTCAGTCTTCTTGTACTTAAGTCGGCATTGTGCCTTTTGTATTTAATCCGATGCAATATCTGTGTTTCTTCGTCAATAAGAAGGTCAGAGGGATACAGTAAACCTGAAGTTAAGCATCGGAATCTATAACTAGTGTCACAGAAATGGTTCAACACATAGACAGTAAGAAGAGCCAGTCTTCTTGTACTTGAGTCGGCATTGTGCCTTTTGTATTTAATTGCGATGCAATTTCTGTGTTACAAAGTCAATAAGAAGGTCAGAGGGATACAGTAAACCTGAAGTGAAGCATCGGAATCTATAACTAGTGTCACAGGAATGGTTCTAAACATAGACAGTAAGAATAGTCAGTGTTCTTGTACTGAAGTCGGCATTGTACCTTTTGTATTTAATTCCCATGAATTTTCTGTGTTAGATCGTCAATAATAAGGTACGAGGGATACAGCAAACCTGAAAGTACGAGGGATACAGCAAACCTGAAGTGAAGCATCGGAATCTATAACTAGTGTCACAGGAATTGTTCAAAACATAGACAGTAAGAAGGGCCAGTCTTCCTGTACTTGAGTCGGCATTGTGCGTTTTGTATTTAATTCCGATGCAATTTATGTGTTTCTTCGTCAATAAGAAGGTCAGAGGGACACAGTAAACCCTAAGTGAAGTGTCGGAATCTATAACTGGTGTCACAGGAATGGTTCACAACATAGACAGTAAGAAGAGCCAGTCTTCTTGTACTTAAGTCGCCACTGTGCCTTTTGTATTTAATTCCGATGCAATTTCTGTGTTTCATCGTCAATACGAAGGTCAGAGGGATGCAGTAAAGCTGAAGTGAAGCATCAGAATCTATAACTAGTGTCACAGGAATGGTTCAAAACATAGACAGTAAGAATAGTCAGTCATCTTGTCCTTAAGTCGGCATTGTGCCATTTGTATATGATTCCGATGCAATTTATGTGTTTCATCGTCAACAAGAAGCTCAGAGGGATACAGTAAACCTGAAGTGAAGCATCGGAATCTATAACTAGTGTCACAGGAATGGTTCAAATCATAGTCAGTAAGAAGAGTCAGTTATCTTGTAATTAAGCCGGCATTGTGCCTTTTGTATTTAATTCCGATGCAATTTCTGTGTTTCATCGTTAATAAGAAGGTCGGAGGGATACAGTAAACCTGAAGTGAAGCATCGGAATCTATGACTAGTGTCACAGGAATGGTTCAAAACATAGACAGTAAGAAGAGTCAGTCTTTTTGTACTTAAGTCGGCTTTGTGCCTTTTGTATTTAATTCCGATGCTATTTCTGTGTTTCATCGTCAATACGAAGGTCAGAGGGATACAGTAGACCTGATGTGAAGCATCGGAATCTATAACTAGGTTCACAGGAATCGTTCAAAACATAGACAGTAAGAAGGGTCAGTCTTCTTGTACTTAAGTCGGCATTGTGTCTTTTGTATTTAATTCCGATGCAATTTCTGTGTTTCATTGTCAATACGAAGGTCAGAGAGATACAGTAAACCTGAAGTGAAGCATCGGAATCTATAACTAGTGTCACAGGAATGGTTCAAGACATAGACTTTAAGAAGGGTCAGTCTCCTTGTACTTAAGTCGGCATTGTGCCTTTTGTATTTAATCCGATGCAATATCTGTGTTTCTTCGTCAATAAGATGGTGAGAGGGATACAGTAAACCTGAAGTTAAGCATCGGAATCTATAACTAGTGTCACAGAAATGGTTCAAAACATAGACAGTAAGAAGAGCCAGTCATTTTGTACTTGGGTCGGCATTGTGCCTTTTGTATATAATTCCGATGCAATTTCTGTGTTACATCGTCAATAAGAAGGTCAGAGGGATACAGTAAACCTGAAGTGAAGCATCGGAATCTATTACTAGTGTCACAGGAATGGTTCAAAACATAGACAGTAAGAATAGTCAGTGTTCTTGTACTGAAGTCGGCATTGTGCCTTTTGTATTTAATTCAGATGAATTTTCTGTGTTTGATTGTCAATAAGAAGGTCCGAGGGATACAGCAAACCTGAAGGTCCGAGGGATACAGCAACCCTAAGTGAAGCATCGGAATCTATAACTAGTGTCACAGGAATGGTTCAAAACATAGTCAGTAAGAAGAGTCATTTATCTTGTACTTAAGTCGGCATTGTGCCTTTTGTATTTAATTCCGATGCAATTTCTGTGTTTCATCGTTAATAAGAAGGTCAGAGGGATACAGTAAACCTGAGGTGAAGCATCGGAATCTATGACTAGTGTCACAGGAATGGTTCAAAACATAGACAGTAAGAAGAGTCAGTCTATTTGTACTGAAGTCGGCATTGTGCCTTTTGTAATTAATTCCGATGACTTTTCTGTGTTAGATCGTCAATAAGAAGGTACGAGGGATACAGCAAACCTGAAGGTCCGAGGGATACAGCAAACCAGAAGTGAAGCATCGGAATCTATAACTAGTGTCACAGGAATGGTTCAAAACATAGTCAGTAAGAAGAGTCAGTTATCTTGTACTTAAGTCGGCATTGTGCCTTTTGTATTTAATTCCGATGCAATTTCTGAGTTTCATCGTTAATAAGAAGGTCAGAGGGATACAGTAAACCCGAAGTGAAGCATCGGAATCTATGACTAGTGTCACAGGAATGGTTCAAAACATAGACAGTAAGAAGAGTCAGTCTTTTTGTACATAAGTCGGCTTTGTGCCTTTTGTATTTAATTCCGATGCAATTTCTGTGTTTCATCGTCAATACGAAGGTCAGAGGGATACAGTAAACCTGAAGTGAAGCATCGGAATCTATAACTAGTGTCACAGGAATGGTTCAAAACATAGACAGTAAGAAGGGTCAGTCTTCTTGTACTTAAGTCGGCATTGTGCTTTTTGTATTTAATTCCGATGCAATATCTGTGTTTCTTCGTCATTAAGAAGGTCAGAGGGATACAGTAAACCTGAAGTGAAGCATCGGAATCTATAACTAGTGTCACAGAAATGGTTCAAAAGATAGTTAGTAAGAAGAGCCAGTCTTCTTCTACTTGAGTCGGCATTGTGCCCTATGTATTTAATTCCGATGCAATTTACGTGTTTCATCGTCAATAAGAATGTCAGAGGGATACAGTGAACCTGAAGTGAAGCATCGGAATCTATAACTAGTGTCACAGGAATGGTTCAAAACATAGACAGTAAGAAGAGTCAGTTATCTTGTACTTAAGCCGGCATTGTGCCTTTTGTATTTAATTCCGATGCAATTTCTGTGTTTCATCGTTAATAAGAAGGTCACAGGGATACAGTAAACCTGAAGTGAAGCATCGGAATCTATAACTAGTGTCACAGGAATGGTTTAAACATAGACAGTAAGAAGAGTCAGTTTTCTTGTACTTAAGTCGGCATTGGGACTTTTGAATATAATTACGGTGCAATTTCTGTGTCTCTTCGTCAATAAGAAGGTCTGAGGGTTACAGTAAACCTGAAGGGAAGCATCCGAAACTATAACTAGTGTCACAGAAATGGTTTAAAACATAGACAGTAAGAAGCGCAAGTCTTCTTGAACTTGGGTCGGAATTGTGCCTTTTGTACTTAATTCGGATGCAACTTCTGTGTTTCATCATCAATAAGAGCGTCAGAGGGATACGGTAAACCTGAAGTGAAGCATCGGAATCTATAAGTAGTGTCACAGGAATGGTTCAAAACATAGCCAGTAAGAGGAGTCAGTCTTCATGTACTTAAGTTGGTATTGTGCCTTTTGTATTTAATTCCGATGCAATTTCTGTGTTTCATCGTCAATACGAAGATCAGAGGGATGCAGTAAACCTGAAGTGAAGCAGCGGAATCTATAACTAGTGTCACAGGAATGGTTCAAAACATAGACAGTAAGAAGAGTCAGTGTTCTTGTACTGAATTCGCCATTGTGCCTTTTGTATTTAATTAAGATGCAATGTTTGTGTTTCATCGTCAATAATAAGGTCAGAGGGATACTGTAAACCTGAAGTGAAGCATCGGAATCTATAAGTAGTGTCACAGGAATGGTTCAAAACATAGACAGTAAGAAGAAGCAGTCTTCTTGTACTTAAGTCGCCATTGTGCTTTTTTTATTTAATTAAGATGCAATTTCTGTGTTTCATCATCAATAAAAAGGTGAAAGGGATTCAGTAAACCTGAAGTGAAGCATCGGAATCTATAACAAGTGTCACAGGTATGGTTTAAAACATAGATAGTAGGAAGAGACAGTCTTCTTGTACTTAAGTCGGCATTGTGCCTTTTGTATTTAATTCCGATGCAATTTCGGTGTTTCATCGTCATTACGAAGGTCAGGGAGGTACAGTAAACCTGAAGAGAAGCATCGGAATCTATAACTAGTGTCACAGGAATGGTTCAAAACATAGACAGTAAGAAGGTCAGACTGCTTGTACTTAAGGCGGCATTGTGCCTTTTGTATTTAATCCGATGCAATATCTGTGTTTCTTCGTCAATAAGAAGGTCAGAGGGATACAGTAAACCTGAAGTTAAGCATCGGAATCTATAACTAGTGTCACAGAAATGGTTCAAAACATAGACAGTAAGAAGAGCCAGTCTTCTTGTACTTGAATCGGCATTGTGCCTTTTGTATTTAATTCCGATCCGTGTTACATCGTCAATAAGAAGGTCAGAGGGCTACAGTAATCCTGAAGTGAAGCATCGGAATCTATAACTAGTGTCACAGGAATGGTTCAAATCATAGACAGTAAGAATAGTCAGTGTTCTTGTACTGATGTCGGCATTGTGCCTTTTGTATTTAATTCCGATGAATTTTCTGTGTTTGATCGTCAATAAGAAGGTCCGAGGGATACAGCAAACCTGAAGGTCCGAGGGATACAGCAAACCTGAAGTGAAGCATCGGAATCTATAAATAGTGTCACAGGAATGGTTCAAAGCATAGTCAGTAAGAAGAGTCAGTTATCTTGTACTTAAGTCGGCATTGTGCCTTTTGTATTTAATTCCGATGCAATTTCTGTGTTTCATCGTTAATAAGAAGGTCAGAGGGATACAGTAAACCTGAAGTGAGGCATCGGAATCTATGACTAGTGTCACAGGAAAGGTTCAAAACATAGACAGTAAGAAGAGTCAGTCTTTTTGTACTTAAGTCGGCTTTGTGCCTTTTGTATTTAATTCCGATGCAATTTCCGTGTTTCATCGTCTATACGAAGGTCAGAGGGATACAGTAAACCTGAAGTGAAGCATCGGAATCTATAACTAGTGTCACAGGAGTGGTTCAAATCATAGACAGTAAGAAGAGTCAGTTTTCTTATACTTAAGTCGGCATTGTGCCTTTTGTATTTAACTCCGATGCAATATCTGAGTTTCATCGTCAATAAGAAGGTCACAGGGATACAGTAAAGCTGAAGTGAAGCATCGGAATCTATATCTAGTGTAACAGGAATGGTTCAAAACATATACAGTAAGAAGAGTCAGTTTTCTTGTACTTACGTTGGCATTGAATCCTTTGACTATAATTACGGTGCAATTTCTGTGTCTCTTCGTCAATAAGAAGGTCTGAGGGATACAGTAAACCTGAAGTGAAGCATCGGAATCTATAACTAGTGTCACAGAATTGGTTCGAAACATAGACAGTAAGAAGAGGCAGTCTTCTTGTACTTGAGTCGGCATTGTGCCTTTTGTATTTAATTCCGATGCAATTTCTGTGTTTCATCGTAAATAAGAACGTCAGAGCGATACAGTAAACCTGACGTGAAGCATCGGAATCTATAACTAGTGTCACAGGAATGGTTCAAACACAGACAGTAAGAATAGTCTCTCTTCTTGTGCTTAAGTCGGCATTGTGCCTTTTGTATATGATTCCGATGCAATTTACGTGTTTCATCGTCAATAAGTAAGTCAGAGGGATACAGTAAACCTGAAATGAAGCATCGGAATCTATAACTAGTGTCATAGGAATGGTTCAAACAATAGACAGTAAGATTAGTTAGTGTTCTTGTACTGAAGTCGGCATTGTGCCTTTTGTATTTAATTAAGATGCAATTTCTGTGTTTCATCGTCAATAAGAAGGTCAGAGGGATACAGTAAACCTGAAGTGAAGCATCGGAATCTATAAGTAGTGTCACAGGAATGGTTCAAAAAATAGACAGAAAGAAGAGTCAGTCTTCTTGTACTTAAGTCGCCATTGTGCCTTTTGTATTTAATTCCGATGCAATTTCTGTCTTTCATCGTTAATAAGAAGGTCAGAGGGATACAGTAAACCTGAAGTGAAGCATCGGAATCTATAACTAGTGTCACAGGAAAGGTTCAAACCGTAGACAGTAAGAAGAGTCAGTGTTCTTGTACTGAAGTCGGCATTGTGCCTTTTGTATTTAATTAAGATGCAATTTTTGTGTTTCATCGTCAATAAGAAGGTAAGAGGGATACAGTAAACCTGCAGTGAAGCATCGGAATCTATAAGTAGTGTCACAGGAATGGTTCAAAAAATAGACAGAAAGAAGAGTCAGTCTTCTTGTACTTAAGTCGCCATGGTGCCTTTTGTATTTAATTCCGATGCAATTTCTGTCTTTCATCGTTAATAAGAAGGTCAGAGGGATACAGTAAACCTGAAGTGAAGCATCGGAATCTATAACTAGTGTCACAGGAATCGTTAAAAACATAGACAGTAAGAAGGGTCAGTCTTCTTGTACTTGAGTCGTCATTGTGCCTTTTGTATTTAATTCCGATGCAATTTCTGTGTTACATCGTCAATAAGAAGGTCAGAGGGATACAGTAAACCTGAAGTGAAGCATCGGAATCTATAACTAGTGTCACAGGAATGGTTGAAACATAGACAGTAAGAATAGTCAGTGTTCTTGTACTGAAGTCGGCATTGTGCCTTTTGTATTTAATTCCGATGAATTTTCTGTGTTAGATCGTCAATAATAAGGTACGAGGGATACAGCAAACCTGAGGGTCGAGGGATATAGCAAACCTGAAGTGTAGCATCGGAATCTATAACTAGTGTCACAGGAATGGTTCGAAACATAGTCAGTAAGAAGAGTCAGTTATCTTGTACTTAAGTCGGCATTGTGCCTTTTGTATTTAATTCCGATGCAATTTCTGTGTTTCATCGTTAATAAGAAGGTCAGAGGGATACAGTAAACCTGAAGTGAAGCATCGGAACCTATAACTAGTGTCACAGAAATGGTTCATAGCATAGTTAGTAAGAAGAGCCAGTCTTCTTGTACTTGAGTCGGCATTGTGCCTGTTGTATTTAATTCCGATGCAATTTACGTGTTTCATCGTCAATACGAAGGTCAGAGGGATACAGTAAACCTGAAGTGAAGCATCGGAATCTATAACTAGTGTCACAGGAATGGTTCAAAACATAGACAGTAAGAAGAGTCAGTTTTCTTGTACTTTAGTCGGCATTGTGCCTTTTGTATTTAACTCCCATGCAATTTCTGTGTTTCATCGTCAATAAGAAGGTCACAGGGATACAGTAAACCTGAAGTGAAGTATCGGAATCTATAACTAGTGTCACAGGAATGGTTTAAACATAGACAGTAAGAAGAGTCAGTTTTCTTGTACTTAAGTCGGCATTGGGTCTTTTGAATATAATTACGGTGCAATTTCTGTGTCTGTTCGTCAATAAGAAGGTCTGAGCGATACAGTAAACCTGAAGGGAAGCATCCGAAACTATAACTAGTGTCACAGAAATGGTTCAAAACATAGACAGTAGGAAGCGCCAGTCTCCTTGTACTTGAGTCGGCATTGTGCGTTTTGTATTTAATTCCGATGCAATTTATGTGTTTCTTCGTCAATAAGAAGGTCAGAGGGACACAGTAAACCCTAAGTGAAGCGTCGGAATCTATAACTAGTGTCACAGGAATGGTTCACAACATAGACAGTAAGAAGAGCCAGTCTTCTTGTACTTGGGTCGGAATTGTGCCTTTTGTACTTAATTCGGATGCAACTTCTGTGTTTCATAATCAATAAGAGCGTCAGAGGGATACAGTTAACCTGAAGTGAAGCATCGGAATCTATAATTAGTGTCATAGGAATGGTTCAAACCATAGACAGTAAGAAGAGTCAGTCTTCTTGTACTGAAGTCGGCATTGTGCCTTTTGTATTTAATTAAGATGCAATGTTTGTGTTTCATCGTCAAAAATAAGGTCAGAGGGATACAGTAAACCTGAAGTGAAGCATCGGAATTTATAAGTAGTGTCACAGGAATGGTTCAAAACATAGACAGTAAGAATAGTCAGTCTTCTTGTCCTTAAGTCGACATTGTGCCTTTTGTATATGATTCCGATGCAATTTCTGTGTTTCATCGTCAATAAGAAGCCCAGAGGGATACAGTAAACCTGAAGTGAAGCATCGGAATCTATGACTAGTGTCACAGGAATGGTTCAAAACATAGACAGTAAGAACAGTCAGTCTTTTTGTACTTAAGTCGGCTTTGTGACTTTTGTATTTAATTCCGATGTTATTTCTGTGGTTCATCGTCAATACGAAGGGCAGAGGGATACAGTAAACCTGATGTGAAGCATCGGAATCTATAACTAGTGTCACAGGAATCGTTCAAAACATAGACAGTAAGAAGAGTCAGTTATCTTGTACTTAAGTAGGCATTGTGCCTTTTGTATTTAATTCCGATGCAATTTCTGTGTTTCATCGTCAATACGAAGGTCAGAGAGATACAGTATACCTGAAGAGAAGCATCGAAATCTATAACTAGTGTCACAGGAATGGTTCAAAACATAGACAGTAAGAAGGGTCAGTCTTCTTGTACTTAAGTCGGCATTGTGCCTTTTGTATTTAATCCGATGCAATATCTGTGTTTCTTCGTCAATAAGAAGGTCAGAGGGATACAGTAAACCTGAAGTTAAGCATCGGAATCTATAACTAGTGTCACCGAAATGGTTCAAAACATTGACAGTAAGAAGAGCCAGTCTTCTTGTACTTGAGTCGGCATTGTGCTTTTGTATTTAATTCCGATTCAATTTCTGTGTTACATCGTCAATAAGGTCAGAGGGATACAGTAAACCTGAAGTGAAGCATCGGAATCTATAACTAGTGTCACAGCAATGGTTCAAAACATAGACAGTAAGAATAGTCAGTGTTCTTGTACTGAAGTCGGCATTGTGCCTTTTGTATTTAATTCCGATGAATTTTCTGTGTTTGATCGTCAATAAGAAGGTCCGAGGGATACAGCAAACCTGAAGGTCCGAGTAATACAGTAAACCTGAAGTGAAGCAACGGAATCTATGACTAGTTCCACAGGAATTGTTCAAAACATAGACAGTAAGAAGCGTCAGTCTTTTTGTACTTAAGTCGGCTATGTGCCTTTTGTATTTAATTCCGATGCAATTTCTGTGTTTGATCGTCAATACGAAGGTCAGAGGGATACAGTAAACCTGAAGTAAACATCGGAATCTATAACTAGTGTCACAGGAATCGTTCAAAACATAGACAGTAAGGAGGGTCAGTCTTCTTGTGCTTAAGTCGGCATTGTGCCTCTTGTATATGATTCCGATGCAATTTACGTGTTTCATCGTCAATAAGTAAGTCAGAGGGATACAGTAAACCTGAAGTGAAGCATCGGAATCTATAACGAGTGTCACAGGAATGGTTCAAAACATAGGCAATAACAAGGGGCATTCTCTTGTTCTTAAGTCGGCATTGTGCCTTTTGTATTTAATTCCGATGCAATTTACGTGTTTCATCGTCAATAAGAAGGTCAGAGGGATACAGTAAACCTGAAGTGAAGCATCGGAATCTATAACTAGTGTCACAGGCATGGTTCAAAGCATAGACAGTAAGTAGAGTCAGTCTTTTTGTACTTAAGTCGGCATTGTGAATTTTTTTTTTAATTCCGGTGCAATTTCTGTGTTTCATCGTCAATACGAAGGTCATAGGGATACAGTAAACCTGAAGTGAAGCATCGGAATCTATAAATAGAGTCACTGGAATGGTTCAAAACATAGACCGTAAGAAGGATCTGTCTTCTTGAACTTAAGTCGGCATTGTGCCTTTTGTATTTAATTCCGATGCAATTTCTGTATTTCTTCGTCAATAAGAAGGTCAGAGGGATACAGTATACCTGAAGTGAAGCATCGGAATCTATAACTAGTGTCACAGAAATGGTTCAAAACATAGACAGTAAGAAGAGTCAGTCTTCTTGTACTTATGTCGGCATTGTGCCTTTTGTAAATAATTCCGATGCAATTTCTGTGTTTTATCGTCAATAAGAAGCTGAGAGGGATACAGTAAATCTGAAGTGAAGCATCGGAATCTATAACTAGTGTCACAGGAATGGTTCAAAACATAGACGGTAAGAAGAGGCATTCTTCTTGTACTTAAGTCGGCATTGCGCCTTTTGTATTCAATTCCGGTGCAATTTACGTGTTTCATCGTCAATACGAAGGTCCGAAGGATACAGTATACCTGAAGTGAAGCATCGGAATCTATACCTAGTGTCACAGGAATGGTTCAAATCATAGTCAGTAAGAAGAGTCAGTTATCTTGTACTTAAGTCGGCATTGTGCCTTTTATATTTAATTCCGATGCAATTTCTGTGTTTCATCGTTAATAAGAAGGTCAGAGGGATACAGTAAACCTGAAGTGAAGCGTCGGAATCTATGACTAGTGCCACAGGAATGGTTCAAAACATAGACAGTAAGAAGAGTCAGTCTTTTTGTACTTAAGTCGGCTTTGTGCCTTTTGTATTTAATTCCGATGCAATTTCTGTGTTTCATCGTCAATACGAAGGTCCGAGGGATACAGTAAACCTGATGTGAAGCATCGTAATCTATAACTAGTGTCACAGGAATCGTTCAAAACATAGACAGTAAGAAGGGTCAGTCTTCTTGTACTTAAGTCGGCATTGTGCCTTTTGTATTTAATTCCGATGCAATATCTGTGTTTCTTCGCCATTAAGGAGGTCAGAGGGATACAGTATACCTGAAGTGAAGCATCGGAATCTGTAACTAGTGTCACAGAAATGTTTCGAACCATTCCTGTGACACTCGTTATAGATTCCGATGCTTCACTTCAGGTTGACTGTATCCCTCTGTCCTTCTTATTGATGATGAAACACAGAAATTGCATCGGAACTAAATACAAAAGGCACAATGCGGACTTAAGTACAAGAAGACTGACTCTTCTTACAGACTATGTTTTAAAACATTCTTGTGACACTAGTTATAGACTCAGATGCTTCACTTCAGGTTTACTGTGTCCCTTGGACCTTCTTAGTGAAGATGAAACACAGAAATTGCATCGGAATTAAATACAAAAGGAACAATGCCGACTTTAGTACGAGTAGACTGACTCTTCTTACTGACTATGTTTTGATTCATTCCTGTGACGCTAGTTATAGATTCCGATGCTTCACTCCTGGTTTACTGTATCCCTTGTACCTTCTTATTGACGATGAAACACAGAAATAGCATCGGAAATAAATACAAAAGGCACAATGCCGCTTTAAGTACAAGAAGACTGACTCTTCTTAGTGACTATGTTTTAACCATTATTGTGACACTAGTTATAGATTCCGATGCTTCACTTCAGTTTTACTGTATTTCTTAGACCTTCTTATTGACGATGAAACACAGAAATTGCATCGGAATTAAATACAAAAGGCACAATGCCGACTTAAGTACAAGAAGACTGACTCTTCTTACTGACTATGTTTTGAACCATTTCTGTGACACTAGTTACAGATTCCGATGCTTCATTTCTGATTTACTGTATCCCTCTGACCTTCTTATTGACGATGATACACAGAAATTGCATCGGAATTAAATACTAAAGGCACAATGCCGAATTAAGTACAAGAAGACTGTCTCTTCTTAGTGTCGAAGTTTTGAACCATTCCTGTGACACTAGTTACAGATTCCGATGCTTCACTCCAGGTTTACTGTATCCCTTCGTCCCTCTTTCTGACGATGAAACACAGAAATTGCATCGGAATTAAATAAAAAAGGCACAATACCGACTTAAAAACAAGAAGACTGACTCTTCCTACTGTCTATGTTTTGAACCGTTCCTGTGACACTAGTTATAGATTCCGATGCTTCACTCCAGTTTTACAGTATCCCTTGGACCTTCTTATTGACGATGAAACACAGAAATTGCATCGGAATTAAATACAAAAGGCACAATGCCGACTTTAGTAAAAGAAGACTGACTCTTCTTACTGACTATGCTTTGAACCATTCCTGTGACACTAGTTACAGATTCCGATGCTTCACCTCAGATTTACTGTATCCCTCTGACGTTCGTATTGACGATGAAACACAGAAATTGCGTCGGAATTAAATACAAAAGGGACAATGCCGAATTAAGTACAAGAACACTGACTCTTCTTACTGTCTATGATTTGAGCCATTCCTGTGAGACTAGTTATAGATTCCGATGCTTCACTTCAGGTTTACTGTATCCCTTGGACCTCCTTATTGACGATGAAACACAGCAATAGCCTCGGAATTAAATTGAAAACGCACAATGCCGACTTAAGTACAAGAAGACTGACTCTCCCTACTGTCTATGTTTTGAACCGTTGCTGTTACACTAGTTATAAATTCCGATGCTTCACTTCAGGTTTACTGTATGTCTCTGCCCTTCTTATTGACGATGAACCACAGAAATTGCAACGGAATTAAATACAAATGGCACAATGCCGACTTAAGTACAAGAAGACTGACTCTTCTTACTGACTATGTTTTGAACCACTCCTGTGACACTAGTTATAGATTCCAATGCTTCATTTCTGATTTACTGTATCCCTCTGACCTTCTTATTGACGATGATACACAGAAATTGCATCGGAATTAAATACTAAAGGCACAATGCCGAATTAAGTACGAGAAGACTGTCTCCTCTTACTGTCGATGTTTTGAACCATTCCTGTGACACTAGTTACAGATTCCGATGCTTCACATCAGATTTAGTGTATCCCTCTGACGGTCGTATTGACGACGAAACACAGAAATTGCGTCGGAATTAAATACAAAAGGCACAATGCCGAATTAAGTGCAAGAAGACTGACTCTTCTTACTGTCTATGATTTGTACCATTCCTGTGACACTAGTTATAGATTATGATGCTTCACTTCAGGTTTACTGTATCCCTTGGACCTTCATATATACGATGAAACACAGCTATTGCCTCGGAATTAAATTGAAAAGGCACAATGCCGACTTAAGTATAAGAAGACTGACTCTCCCTACTGTCTAAGTTTTGAGCCGTTCCTGTGACACTATTTATACATTCCTATGCTTCACTTCAGGTTTACTGTATCCCTTGGACCTTCTTAATGACGATGAAACACAGCAATTGCCTCGGAATTAAATAGAAAAGGCACAATGTCGACTTAAGTACAAGAAGACTGTCTCTTCCTACTGTCTTTGTTTTGAACCGTTGCTGTTACACTAGTTATACATCCCGATGCTTCACTTCAGGTTTACTGTATCCGTCTGCCCTTCTTATTGACGATAAAACACAGAAATTGCAACGGAATTAAATACAATGGCACAATGCCGACGTAAGTACAAGAAGACTGACTCTTCTTCTGTCTACGTTTTGAACCATTCCTGTGACACTAGTTATAGATTTCGATGCTTCACTTCAGGTTTACTGTATCCCTTGGACCTTCTTGTTGACGATGAAAAACAGAAATTGCATCGGAATTAAATACAAAAGGCACAATGCCGACTTAAGAACAAGAAGACTGACTCTTCTTTCTGACTATGTTTTGAACCATTCCTGTGACACTAGTTATAGATTGCGATGCTTCACTTCAGGTTTACTGGATCCCTCTGACCTTCTTATTGACGACGAAACACAGAAATTGCATCGGAATTAAATCCAAATGGCACAGTGCCGAATTAAGTAGAAGAAGACTGACTCTTCTTACTGTTTATGTTTTGAACCATTCCTGTGACACTAGTTATAGATTCCGATGCATCAGTCCAGGTTTACTGTATCTCTTGGACCTTCTTTTTGACGATGAAACACAGAAATTGCATTGGAATTTAATACAAAATGCACAATCGCGACTTAAGTACAAAAAGACTGACTCTTCTTACTGACTATGTTTTGAACCATTCCTGTGACACTAGTTATAGTTTCCGGTGCAGCACTTCAGAATTACTGGATCCCTTGGACCTACTTATTGACGATGAAACACAGAAATTGCATCGGAATTAAATACAAAAGGCACATTGCCGACTTAAGTACAAGTATACTTACTCTTCTTACTGTCTATGTTTTGAACCATCCCTCTGACACTAGTTATAGATACGGATGCTTCACTCCAGGTTTACTGTATCCCTTGGACCTTCTTATTGACGATGAAACACAGCAATTGCCTCGGAATTAAATACAAAAGGCACAATGCCGACTTAAGAACAAGAAGACTGACTCTTCTTTCTGACTATGTTTTGAACCATTCCTGTGACACTAGTTATAGATTGCGATGCTTCACTTCAGGTTTACAGTATCCCTCTGACCTTCTTATTGACGACGAGACACAGAAATTGCATCGGAATTAAATCCAAATGGCACAGTGCCGAATTAAGTAAGAGAAGACTGACTCTTCTTACTGTCTATGTTTTGATCCATTCCTGTGACACTAGTTATAGATTCCGATGCATCACTCCAGGTTTACTGTATCCCTTGGACCTTCTTATTGACCATGAAACACTCAAACTTCATTGGAATTTAATACAAAATGCACAATGGCGACTTAAGTACAAGAAGACGGACTCTTCTTACTGACTATGTTTTGAACCATTCCTGTGACACTAGTTATAGATTCCGGTGCTTCACTTCAGGGTTACAGGATCCCTTGGACCTACTTATTGACGATGAAACACAGAAATTGCATCGGAATTAAATACAAAAGGCACATTGCCGACTTAAGTACAAGAATACTTGCTCTTCTTACTGTCTATGATTTGAACCATCCCTCTGACACTAGTTATAGATACCGATGCTTCACTCCAGGTTTACTGTATCCCTTGGACCTTCTTATTGACGATGAAACACAGAAATTGCATCGGTATTAAATACAAAAGGCACAGTTCCGACTTCAGTAGAACAAGTCTGACTCTTCTTACTGACTAAGTTTTGTACCATTCCTGTGACACTAGTTATAGATTCCGACGCTTCACTTCAGATTAATGTATCCCTCTGGCGTTCTTATTGACGATGAAACACAGAAATTGCGTCGGAATTAAATACAAAACGCACAATGCCGAATTAAGTGCAAGAAGACTGAGTCCTCTTACTATCTATGTTCTGAACCATTCCTGTGACACTAGTTATAGATTCCGATGCTTCACTCTAGGTTTACTATATCTCTTGGACCCTCTTATTGGTGATGAAATACAGAAATTGCATCGGAATTAAATACAAAAGGCACAATGCCGACTTATGTACAAGAAGACTGACTCTGCTTACTGTCTATATTTGAACCATTCCTGTGACACTAGTTACAGATTCCGATGCTTCACTCCAGGTTTACTGTATCTCTTGGATCTTCTTACTGACGATGAAACACAGAAATTGCATCGGAACTAAATACAAAATGCACAATGCCGTCTTAAGTACACGATGACTGACTCTTCTTACTGACTATGCTTTGAACCGTTCCTGTGACACTAGTTATAGATTCCGATGCTTCACTTTAGGTTTACGGTATCCCTTGGACCTTCTTATTGACGATGAAACACAGCAATTGCATCGGAATGAAATAGAAAAGGTACAATGCCGAGTTAAGTATATGAAGTCTGACTCTTCCTACTGTCAATTTTTAAACCTTTCCTGCGACACTAGTTATAGATTCCGATGCTTCACTTCAGGTTTACTGTATCCCTCAGCCCTTCCTATTGACGATGAAACACAGAAATTGAATCGGAATTAAATACAAAAGGCACAATGCCGACTTAAGTGCAAGAAGACTGACACTTCTTACTGTCTATGTTTTGAACCATTCCTGTGACACTAGTTATAGTTTCCGATGCTTCACTTCAGATTTACTGTATCCCTCTGACGTTCTTATTGACGATGGAACACAGAAATTGCGTCGGAATTAAATACAAAAGGCACAATGCCGAATTAAGTACAAGATGGCTGACTCTTCTTACTGTCTATGTTTTGAACCATTCCTGTGACACTAGTTATAGATTCCGATGCTTCACTATAGGTTTACTGTATCCCTTGGACCTTCATATTGACGATGAAACACAGAAAATGCATCGGAATAAATACAAAAGGCACAATGCCGACTTATGTACAAGAATACAGACTCTTCTTACTGTCTATGCTTTGAACCATCCCTGTGACACTAGTTATAGATTCTGATGCTTCACCTCAGGTTTACTGTATTCAATTGACCGTTTTATTGGCGATGAAACACAGAAATTGCATCGGAGTTAAATACAAAAGGCACAATGCCGACTTAAGTAGAAGAAGACTGACTCATCTCACTGTCAATGTTTTGAACCATTCGGGTGACACTAGTTATAGATTCCGATGCTTGACTCCAGGTTTACTGTATCTCTTGGACTTTCATATTGAAGATGAAACACAGCAATTGCCTCGAAATTAAATAGAACATTCACAATGTCGACCTAAGTACAAGAAGACTGTCTCTTCCTACTGTCTATGTTTTGAACCGTTGCTGTTACACTAGTTATTCATTCCGATGCTTCACTTTCGGTTTACTGTATCCCTCTGCCCTTCTTATTGACGATGAAAAACAGAAATTGCAACGGAATGAAATACAAATGGCACAATGCCGACTTAAGTACAAGAAGACTGACTCTTCTTCTGTCTATGTTACGAACCATTCCTGTGACACTAGTTATAGATTTCGATGCTTCACTTCAGGTTTACTGTATCCCTTGGACCTTCTTAATGACGATGAAAAACAGAAATTGCATCGGAAATAAATACAAAAGGCACAATGCCGACTTAAGAACAAGAAGACTGACTCTTCTCTCTGACTATGTTTTGAACCATTGCTGTGACACTAGTTATAGATTCCGGTGCTTCACTTCAGGTTTACTGGATCCCTTGGACATACTTATTGACGATGAAACACAGAAATTGCATCGGAATTAAATACAAAAGGCACATTGCCGACATAAGTACAAGAAGACTGACTCTTCTTACTGTCTATGTTTTGAACCATCCCTCTGACACTAGTTATAGATACCGATGCTTCACTCCAGGTTTATTGTATCCCTTGGACCTTCTTATTGACGTTGAAACACAGCAATTGCATCGGAATTAAATAGAAAAGGCAGAATGCCGACTTCAGCACAAGAAGACTGACTCTTCTTCTGTCTATGTTTTGAACCATTCCTGTGACACTAGTTATAGATTCTGATGCTTTACTTCAGGTTTAGTGTATCCCTTGGACCTTCTTATTGACGATGAAACACAGAAATTGCATCGGAATTAAATACAAGAGGTACAAGGCCGATTGAAGTAGAAGAGGACTCACTCTTCTTACTGACTATGTTTTGAACCATTCCTGTGACACAAGTTAAAGATTCTGATGCTTCACTTCAGGTTTACTGTATCCCTTGGACCTTCTTATTGGCATGAAACACAGAAATTGCATCGGACGTAAATAAAAAAGGCGCAATGCCGACTTATGTACAAGAATACTGACTCTTCTTACTGTCTATGTTTTGAACCTTTCCTGTGACACTAGTTATAAATTCTGATGCATCACTTCAGGTTTACTGTATCCCTTGGACCTTCTTATTGACGATGAAACACAGAAATTGCATCGGAATTAAATACAAAAGGAACAAGGCCGACATCAGTACAAGAAGACTGACTCTTCTTACTGACTATGTTTTGAACCATTCCTGTGACACTAGTTATAGATTCTGATGCTTCACTTCAGGTTTACTGTATCCCTTGGACCTTCTTATTCGCGATGAAACACAGAAATGGCATCGGAATGAAATACAAAAGGCACAATGCTGACTTAAGTACAAGAAGACTAACTCATCTTACTGTCTATGTTTTAAACCTTTCCTGAGACACTAGTTATAGATTCCGATGATTCACTCCAGGTTTACTGTATCCCTTGGTCCTTCATATTGACGATGAAAAACAGGAATTGCATCGGAATAAATATAAAAGGCACAATGCCGACTTAAGTACAAGAATACTGACTCTTCTTACTGTCTATGTTTTGAACCATCCCTGTGACACTAGTTATAGATGCCGATGCTTTACTGTATCCCTTGGACCTTCTTATTGGCGATGAAACACAGAAATTGCATCGGAATGAAATACAAAAGGCACAAAGCCGACTTAAGTACAAGAAGACTAACTCATCTTACTGTCTATGCTTTAAACCATTCCTGAGACACTAGTTATAGATTCCGATGATTCACTCCAGGTTTACTGTATCCCTTGGTCCTTCATATTGACGATGAAACACAGAAATTGCATCGGAATTAAATACAAAAGGCACAATGCCGACATAAGTACAAGAAGACTGACACTACTTACTGACTATGTTTTGAACTATACCTGTGACACTAGTT
Source organism: Schistocerca piceifrons (assembly GCF_021461385.2). Classification (NCBI taxonomy): domain Eukaryota; kingdom Metazoa; phylum Arthropoda; class Insecta; order Orthoptera; family Acrididae; genus Schistocerca; species Schistocerca piceifrons. Next base: position 348,690 of record NW_025727722.1, on the reverse strand, counting down.
ATAGATTCTGATGCTTCACTTCAGGTTTACTGCATCCCTTTTAACTTCTTATTGGCGATGAAACACTGAAATTGCATCGGAATTAAATACAAAAGGCACAATGCCGAATTAAGTACAAGAAGACTGGCTCTTCTTACTGACTATGCTTTGAACCATTCCTGTGACACTAGTTATAGATTCCGATGCTTCACTTCAGGTTCACTGTATCCCTTGGACCTTCTTAGTGACGATGAAACACAGAAATTGCATCGGAATTAAATAAAAAAGCACAATGCCGACTAAGGACAAGAAGACTGTCTCTTCTTACTGTTTTTGTTTTGAACCATTTCTGTGACACTACTTACAGATTCCGATGCTTCTCTCCAGGTTTACCGTATCCCTTGAACCTTCTTATTGACGATGAAACACAGGAATTGCATCGGAATTAAATACAAAAGGCACAATGCCGAATTAAGTACAAGAAGACTGACTCATCTTACTGTCTATGATTTGAACCATTCCTGTGACACTAGTTATAGATTCCGATGCTTCCCTGCAGGTTTACTGTATCCCTTTTACATTCTTATTGACGATGAAACACAGAAATTGCAACGGAATTAAATAGAAAAGGCACAATGCCGACTTAAGTACAAGAAGACGGACATTTCTTACTGACTATGGTTTGAACCCTTCCTGTGACACTAGTTATAGATTCCGATGCCTCACTTCAGGTTTTCTGTATCCCTTGGACCTTCCTGTTGACGATGAGACACAGAAATCGTATCGGAATTAAATAGAAAAAGCACAATGCCGACTTAAGTACAAGGAGACTGACTCTTCCTACTCTCTATGGTTTGAACCATTCCTGTGACACTAGTTACAGATTCCGATGCTTCACTCCACGTTTACTGTATCCCTTGGACCTTCTTATTGACGATGAAACACAGAAATTGCATCGGAATTAAATACAAAAGGCACAATGCCCACTTAAGTACTAGAAGACAGCCACTTCTTACTGACTATGCTTTGAACCATTCCTGTGACACTAGTTGTAGTTTCCGATGCTTCACGTCAGGTTCACTGTATCCCTTGGACCTTCTTATTGACGATGAAACACAGAAATTGCATCGGAATGAAATAAAAAAGGCACAATGCCGAATTAAGTACAAGAAGACTGACTCTTCTTACTGTCTATGGTTTGAACCATTCCTGTGACACTAGTTGTAGATTCCGATGCTTCACTCTAGGTTTACCATATCCCTTGGACCATTTTATTGACGATGAAACACAGAAATTGCATCGGATTTAAATAATAAAATCACAATGCCGACTTAGGTACAAGAAGACTGACTCTGCTTACTGTCCGTGATTTGAACCATTCCTGTGACACTAGTTACAGATTCCGATGCTTCAGTCCAGGTTTACTGTATCCCTTGGACCTTCTTATTGACGATGAAACACTGAAATTGCATCGGAATTAAATACAAAAGGCACAATGCCGACTTAAGTACAAGAAGACAGACTCTTCTTACTGACTATGTTTTGAACCATTCCTGTGACACTAGTTATAGATTTCGATGCTTCACTTCAGGTTGACTGTATCCCTTGGACTTTCTTATTGACGATGAAACACAGAAATTGCATCGGAATTAAATACAAAAGGCACAAGGCCGACTTAAGTACAAGAAGACTGACTCTTCTTACTGACTATGTTTTGAACCATTCCTGTGACACTAGTTGTAGATTCTAATGCTTGACCTCAATTTACTGTATCCCTTGGACCTTCTTATTGGCGATGAAACACAGAAAATGAATCGGAATTAAATACAAAAGGCGCAATGCCGGCTTAAGTACAAGAAGGCTGACTCATCCTACAGTCTATGTTTTGAACCATCCCTGTGACACTAGTTATAGATTCCGATGCTTCACTCCCGGTTTACTGTATCCCTTGGACCTTCATATTGACGATGAAAAACAGGAATTGCATCGGAATAAATATAAAAGGCACAATGCCGACTTCAGTACAAGAATACTGACTCTTCTTACTGTCTATGTTTTGAACCATCCCTGTGACACTAGTTATAGATGCCGATGCTTTACTGTATCCCTTGGACCTTCTTATTGGCGATGAAACACAGAAATTGCACCGGAATGAAATACAAAAGGCACAAAGCCGACTTAAGTACAAGAAGACTAACTCATCTTACTGTCTATGTTTTAAACCATTCCTGAGACACTAGTTATAGATTCCGATGATTCACTCCAGGTTTACTGTATCCCTTGGTCCTTCATATTGACGATGAAACACAGAAATTGCATCGGAATTAAATACAAAAGGCACAATGCCGACTTAAGTACAAGAAGACTGACACTTCTTACTGTCTATGTTTTGAACCATTCCTGTGACACTAGTTATAGTTTCCGATGCTTCACTTCAGATTTACTGTATCCCTCTGACGTTCTTATTGACGATGGAACACAGAAATTGCGTCGGAATTAAATACAAAAGGCACAATGCCGAATTAAGAACAAGATGACTGACTCTTTCTACTGTCTATGTTTTGAACCATTCCTGTGACACTAGTTATAGATTCCGATGCTTCACTATAGGTTTACTGTATCCCTTGGACCTTCTTATTGACGATGAAACACAGAAATTGCATCGGAATTAAATAAAAAAGGCACAATGCCGACTAAGGACAAGAAGACTGTCTCTTCTTACTGTTTTTGTTTTGAACCATTCCTGTGACACTACTTACAGATTCCGATGCTTCTCTCCAGGTTTACGGTATCCCTTGGACCTGCTTATTGACGATGAAACACAGGAATTGCATCGGAATTAAATACAAAATGCACAATGCCGAATTAAGTACAAGAAGACTGGCTCTTCTTACTGACTATGCTTTGAACCATTCCTGTGACACTAGTTATAGATTCCGATGCTTCACTTCAGGTTCACTGTATCCCTTGGACCTTCTTAGTGACGATGAAACACAGAAATTGCATCGGAATTAAATAGAAAAGGCACAATGCAGACTTAAGTACAAGAAGACTGATTCTTCCTACTGTCTATGTTTTAAACCATTCCTGTGACTCTAGTTATAGATTCCGATGCTTCACTTCAGGTTTACTGTATCCCTCTGCCCTTCTTATTGACGATGAAATACAGAAATTGCATAGGAATCAAATACAAAAGGCACAATGCCGACTTAAGTACAAGAAGACTGACACGTCTTACTGACTATGTTTTGAACTATACCTGTGACACTAGTTATAGATTCTGATGCTTCACTTCAGGTTTACTGCATCCCCTTTAACTTCTTATTGGCGATGAAACACTGAAATTGCATCGGAATTAAATACAAAAGGCACAATGCCGAATTAAGTACAAGAAGACTGGCTCTTCTTACTGACTATGCTTTGAACCATTCCTGTGACACTAGTTACAGATTCCGATGCTTCACTCCACGTTTACTGTATCCCTTGGACCTTCTTATTGACGATGAAACACAGAAATTGCATCGGAATTAAATACAAAAGGCACAATGCCCAGTTAAGTACTAGAAGACTGACACTTCTTAGTGACTATGCTTTGAACCAATCCTGTGACACTAGTTGTAGTTTCCGATGCTTCACTTCAGGTTCACTGTATCCCTTGGACCTTCTTATTGACGATGAAACACAGAAATTGCATCGGAATGAAATAAAAAAGGCACAATGCCGAATTAAGTACAAGAAGACTGACTCTTCTTACTGTCTATGGTTAGAACCATTCCTGTGACACTAGTTGTAGATTCCGATGCTTCACTCTAGGTTTACCATATCCCTTGGACCATCTTATTGACGATGAAACACAGTAATTGCATCGGATTTAAATAATAAAATCACAATGCCGACTTAGGTACAAGAAGACTGACTCTGCTTACTGTCCATGATTTGAACCATTCCTGTGACACTAGTTACAGATTCCGATGCTTCACTCCAGGTTTACTGTTTCCCTTGAACCTTCTTATTGACGATGAAACACTGAAATTGCATCGGAATTAAATACAAAAGCACAATGCCGAATTAAGTACAAGAACACTGGCTCTTCTTACTGACTATGCTTTGAACCATTCCTGTGACACTAGTTATAGATTCCGATGCTTCACTTCAGGTTCACTGTATCCCTTGGACCTTCTTAGTGACGATGAAACACTGAAATTGCATCGGAATTAAATAAAAAAGGCACAATGCCGACTAAGGACAAGAAGACTGTCTCTTCTTACTGTTTTTGTTTTGAACCATTCCTGTGACACTACTTACAGATTCCAATGCTTCTCTCCAGGTTTACCGTATCCCTTGGACCTTCTTATTGACGATGAAACACAGGAATTGCATCGGAAATAAATACAAAAGGCACAATGCCGAATTAAGTACAAGAAGACTGACTCATCTTACTGTCTATGATTTGAACCATTTCTGTGACACTAGTTATAGATTCCGATGCTTCCCTGCAGGTTTACTGTATCCCTTTTACATTCTTATTGACGATGAAACACAGAAATTGCAACGGAATTAAATAGAAAAGGCACAATGCCGACTTAAGTACAAGAAGACTGACATTTCTTACTGACTATGGTTTGAACCCTTCCTGTGACACTAGTTATAGATTCCGATGCCTCACTTCAGGCTTTCTGTATCCCTTGTACCTTCCTATTGACGATGAGACACAGAAATCGTATCGGAATTAAATAGAAAAAGCACAATGCCGACTTAAGTACAAGGAGACTGACTCTTCCTACTCTCTATGGTTTGAACCATTCCTGTGACACTAGTTACAGATTCCGATGCTTCACTCCACGTTTACTGTATCCCTTGGACCTTCTTATTGACGATGAAACACAGAAATTGCATCGGAATTAAATACAAAAGGCACAATGCCCACTTAAGTACTAGAAGACTGCCACTTCTTAGTGACTATGCTTTGAACCATTCCTGTGACACTAGTTGTAGTTTCCGATGCTTCACCTCAGGTTTACTGTATCCCTTGGACCTTCTTATTGACGATGAAACACAATAATTCCATCGGAATGAAATAAAAAAGGCACAATGCCGAATTAAGTACAAGAAGACTGACTCTTCTTACTGTCTATGGTTTGAACCATTCCTGTGACACTAGTTGTAGATTCCGATGCTTCACTCTAGGTTTACCATATCCCTTGGACCATCTTATTGACGATGAAACACAGAAATTGCATCGGATTTAAATAATAAAATCACAATGCCGACTTAGGTGCTAGAAGACTGACTCTGCTTACTGTCCATGATTTGAACCATTCCTGTGACACTAGTTACAGATTCCGATGCTTCACTCCAGGTTTACTGTATCCCTTGGACCTTCTTATTGACGATGAAACACTGAAATTGCATCGGAATTAAATACAAAAGGCACAATGCCGACTTAAGAACAAGAAGACAGACTCTTCTTACTGACTATGCTTTGAACCGTTCCTGTGACACTAGTTATAGATTTTGATGCTTCACTTTAGGTTTACTGTATCCCTTGGGCCTCCTTATTGACGATGAAACACAGCAATTGCATCGGAATTAAATAGAAAAGGCACAATGGCGACTTAAGTATAAGAGGACTGACTCTTCCTACTGTCTATGTTTTAAACCATTCCTATGACACTAGTTATAGATTCCGATGCTTTACTTCAGGTTTACTGTATCCCTCTGCCCTTCTTATTGACGATGAAACACAGAATTTGCATCGGAATTAAATACAACAGGCACAATGTCGACTATAGTACTAGAAGACTGTCTCTTCTTCTGTCTATGTTTTGAACCATTCCTGTGACACTAGTTATAGATTTCGATGCTTCACTTCAGGTTAACTGTATCCCTTGGACTTTCTTATTGACGATGATACACAGAAATTGCATCGGAATTAAAAAAGAAAGGCACAAGGCCGACTTAAGTACAAGAAGACTGACTCTTTATACTGACTATGCTTTGAACCATTCCTGTGACACTAGTTATAGATTCCAATGCTTCACTTCAGGTTCACTGTATCCCTTGGACCTTCTTAGTGACGATGAAACACAGAAATTGCATCGGAATTAAATAGAAAAGGCACAATGCCGACTTAAGTACAAGAAGACTAACTCATCTTACTGTCTATGTTTTAAACCATTCCTAAGACACTAGTTATAAATTCCGATGTTTCGCTCCATGTTTACTGTATCCCTTGGTCCTTCATATTGACGATGAAACACAGAAATTGCATCGGAATTAAATACAAAAGGCACAATGCCGACTTAAGTACAAGAAGACTGACTCTTCTTATTGAATATGCTTTGAACCAATCCTGTGACACTAGTTATGGATTCCGATGCTTCACTTAAGTTTTACTGTATCCCTCTGGTCTTCTTATCCACGATAAAACACAGAAATTACATCGGAATTAAATACAAAAGGCACAATGCCGACTTAAGTGCAAGAAGACTGACACTTCTCACTGTCTATGTTTTAAACCATTCCTGTGACACTAGTTATAGATTCCGATGCTTCACTATAGGTTTACTGTATCCCTTGGACCTTCTTATTGACGATGAAACACAGAAATTGCATCGGAATTAAATAAAAAAGGCACAATGCCGACTAAGGACAAGAAGACTGTCTCTTCTTACTGTTTATGTTTTGAACCATTCCTGTGACACTACTTACAGATTCCGATGCTTCTCTCCAGGTTTACCGTATCCCTTGGACCTTCTTATTGACGATGAAACACAGGAATTGCACAGGAATTAAATACAAAAGGCACAATGCCGAATTAAGTACAAGAAGACTGGCTCTTCTTACTGACTATGCTTTGAACCATTCCTGTGACACTAGTTACAGATTCCGATGCTTCACTTCAGGTTCACTGTATCCCTTGGACCTTCTTAGTGACGATGAAACACAGAAATTGCATCGGATTAATTAGAAAAGGCACAATGCAGACTTAAGTACAAGAAGACTGATTCTTCCTACTGTCTATGTTTTGAACCATTCCTGTGACTCAAGTTATAGATTCCGATGCTTCACTTCAGGTTTACTGTATCCCTCTGCCCTTCTTATTAACGATGAAATACAGAAATTGCATAGGAATTAAATACAAAAGGCACAATGCCGACTTAAGTACAAGAAGACTGCCACTTCTTATTGACTATGTTTTGAACTATACCTGTGACACTAGTTATAGATTCTGATGCTTCACTTCAGGTTTACTGTATCCCTTGGAACTTCTTATTGGCGATGAAACACTGAAATTGCATCGGAATTAAATACAAAAGGCACAATGCTGACATAAGTACAAGAAGACTGACTCATCTTACTGTCTATGATTTGAACCATTCCTGTGACACTAGTTATAGATTCCGATGCTTCCCTGCAGGTTCACTGTATCCCTTGGACATTCTTATTGACGATGAAACAAAGAAATTGCAACGGAATTAAATAGAAAAGGCACAATGCCGACTTAAGTACAAGAAGACTGACATTCCTTACTGACTATGGTTTGAACCCTTCCTGTGACACTAGTTATAGATTCCGATGCCTCACTTCAGGTTTACTGTATCCCTTGGACCTTCCTATTGACGATGAGACTCAGAAATCGTATCGGAATTAAATAGAAAAAGCACAATGCCGACTTAAGTACAAGGAGACTGACTCTTCCTACTCTCTATGGTTTGAACCATTCCTGTGACACTAGTTACAGATTCCGATGCTTCACTCTAGGTTTACTATATCCCTTGGACCATCTTATTGGCGATGAAACACAGAAATTGCATCGGATTTAAATAATAAAATCACAATGCCGACTTAGGTACAAGAAGACTGACTCTACTTACTGTCCATGATTTGAACCATTCCTGTGACACTAGTTACAGATTCCGATGCTTCACTCCAGGTTTACTGTATCCCTTGGACCTTCTTATTGACGATGAAACACTGAAATTGCATCGGAATTAAATACAAAAGGCACAATGCCGACTTAAGTACAAGAAGACAGACTCTTCTTACTGACTATGCTTTGAACCGTTCCTGTGACACTAGTTATAGATTTTGATGCTTCACTTTAGGTTTACTGTATCCCTTGGGCTTCCTTATTGACGATGAAACACAGCAATTGCATCGGAATTAAATAGAAAAGGCACAATGGCGACTTAAGTATAAGAGGACTGACTCTTCCTACT